>NC_068995.1:29269491-29277391 GCF_001194135.2 Octopus bimaculoides
AAAATAAAACTACTGAATAATAATAATAATAATAATAATAATAATAATAATAATAATAATAATAATAATAATAATAATAATAATAATAATGAGAAGAAGAAGAAGAAGAAGAAGAAGAAGAAGAAGAAGAAGAAGAAGAAGAAGAAGAAGAAGAAGAAGAAGAAGAAGAAGAAGAAGAAGAAGAAGAAGAAGAAGAATACCTGAAAAACTGGGTGTTAATACCTGAAATGACTGGATGTTAAAACTTGTCAAAGCACGAAAACTAAATTAGCAAAGCTAGACAGAAGAACTAGGAAGGAATTCAATATAAATGGACGACTCCACCCAAGGGCAGGAGTAGGAAGATTATGCTTACCTAGAAAAGAAGGTGGAAGAGGGTTAATATCAGTAGAAGACAACGTGGAGTTAGCTAGAGTAGATATAGACTTCTATGTAGATGATAGTGAAGAAAGTTTATTAAAAGCTGTTAGAGCCACAGTAAGAAATAGGGGAAACCAAAACATCAAACGAACTTAAAAACCAGAAAAAAAGAACAGAAATTATTTGACTGGCAGGAGAAGGCTTTTTATGGTAGATTCCCGAACATAGTTTCAGCAAATAGTAGTAGCGAGACATGGTTATGGCTTCAAAAGGGAAAGCTGAAGAGGGAAACAGAATGTTTGTAAGTAGCTGCATAAGATCAAGCGTTAAGGAATAATTGGATAAAAGCCAAAATAGACAAAAACCAAGTAGATTCCCAATATAGATTATGCAAATCAAAAGAGGAAAGCGTTACTCATATAGTAAGTGAACGTAGCATGCTAGCACAGAAGCAATACAGGAAAAGACATGACAATATAGCGAGAGCAATCCACTGGGAACTTTGTAGATAGCTAGGATTTGAACATACTGATAAATGGTATGAACATGAACCTAGTAAAGTACTAGAAAGTAAGAAATACAAGATGTTGTGGGACTTTAACATTCAGACTGACAGAGTAATAGAAGCTAGAATGCTTGATTTGGTAGTAGTAGTAGATAAAGAGAATAGAAAGTGCCAGATAATTGACTTTACAGTTCCAAATCATGAAAAACTTAATATGAGAAGTGTAGAAAAAATAGCAAAGTACCAGGACCTAGCTAATGAATTACAGATACTATGGAACTTGCGGGTAAAATGTATCCCAGTAGGTATAGGTGCAGCGGGAACTATCCCTAAAGATCTGAACAGGTGAATAGAGGAAGTTTAGAGCAGTTTAGTACAGCTGAAGAAAACAGTGTTATTAGGGACAACTAGGATACTTAGGAGGGTTCTTGGCATCTAAGGCTACTTGTGACCTGATGTTAGGATTCCTTTCTTTTCCAACAGTCTAATCTGTTGAGTGTATAATAATAACAACAGCAACAACAACAACAGCAATAATAATAATGATGATGATGATGATGGTGCTTTGTTTATTGGCCTCTAGAACCGAAACATAAATACAAAATAATACAATACAAAGGAAAAAGGTAGTGGGGACATACATTAAACATGTTAAAAGAAAGAAATCAAGTAACAATTGATAAATAAATGACAATAGAATTCCCCATAAGTGAAGCGTAGTTTAGGCATCCCACAGATCACAAAGCCACCTTAAACACCTAGAGAACCCGAGGATAATGCAACGTCATCTCCGAACTCTCAAGCCTGCAGGTGTATACTCAATGTATGCCCATTCATCCTAGCTAGCAATCCTCGTTAGATTCGCCCCCTCTTAATAAGTGTACTGGGGGAGGGAAGCAACTTCCCTCTCAAATGGAACTTGGTCAAGTTGATGAAGGCTTAGCCGAACGAGAAAGTATCTGTCATCAGTCCTTTCAATCGCGTCCATCATAACACTTTTCTAGCTACAGCCTCCAGACAGAAGTTTTGACTAAAAAAAGTCCCGGCCAAAAGAAGGTGGCGGGGTAATTTTCACGATGGAGTCGGCTGTTAGCTAGATTCGTCCTACACGCGATAACAGCTGTTCGACAAATGCTAGGATACTGAACGAGTGCGTATAGAACGATTTCGTCACCCTGTGAGCATTTCGGACAGGTCCATATGAAAGCATTTCCGTGTCTGTAGATTTTGTCTCGAACCGGCAGTACCTCCAGGTAGCATTGTCAGGCCAGAGATTTCAGGAAATCATCAAGACCTAAAGCTACCCTGGAGCGAAAGTTCACCGGAACAGACTGGTTAATCCGTTTTCGTCGACGCCTAGAGTCTCCTCGAAAACGCCGGTGCCTTTGCCAGCAGCTCGTCCGCTACTGAAGACTAGTGAGGAATTTCCACTGATCGACTGGGAGAGGGCTGCGAGCGTCTAGCAATATTACTGATGCCAGGTGCCCAGTCTCGGTCTTCGCTTGACCCAGAAATGCAGCTACGGAGATGTGTGGAGAAACATACTTCACAAACGGCGACATGACTTGGTCACCGTTTATGGATATCTACAAATGCCGCAGCCTTAGCGCAATTTGGTGCATTATCAACCACGGCTAGCCGAGCCCTCCGCGTGAAGAGCTTGGCAGCAGATGGAGAACCTGACCAGTGGAACCTGTCTATCCCCCCCCCCCCAAAAAAAATGAAAAAGACGGACGAAATGCCGATCTGTATTTTGTCCAGTGTGTTAACGATTCTGCTAGCTCGCTGCTTTTCCGGGTTAAATAACAACATGGACGTATACTAAGAAGCTCTCACCACTAAACGAATTTAATCCAACATCGGTGCAACGGAAGGGAAACTTCGCAATACATCCACGGGAAAAGTTCTTTTAACGCAAGCAGGTAAATTAATTAAAAACGTATACATGCAACTGAAATTAATTAAAAACGTATACATGCATACATATACGCATTTTAATAGTTACAAGCAACTTAAATACTGCTTACACGACATGCACACACGTACACACACACAAACAAAAAAACACGTATCACGAGCTAAGCAAAACAAAGACAAATCGGTTTTCCACGAACGAACACAAAAAAAGGAGCAAATTAGTCACTGAGTTTTAAAACATCACTAAACAGTCATGCTCGGAAACATATCTACCAAAAACAAACAAAAAACAAAAAGATGTAGGCGAATTTCGATATGAGACGACGATATGAGAAATATATTCATTTGAAGAACTCGGAAGTGGTGTCCTGTCAAGAAGTGAACTCTGTACAAACAGACCTGTCTCTTAATGTCATCGTCTATGATTTAATGACAACAGACCAAAACTCACGACGGATCGGTC
Organism: Octopus bimaculoides; assembly: GCF_001194135.2. NCBI lineage: Eukaryota > Metazoa > Mollusca > Cephalopoda > Octopoda > Octopodidae > Octopus > Octopus bimaculoides. Next base: position 29,272,737 of record NC_068995.1, read on the forward strand.
ATCGCCCAGGTCAACAAGGGCTGCGTCACTCAGTAGGGAACTAGACTGAGGTCGAAAAGTCTGCTACTGGAACAAGCTCTCAAAAAGATGATCTACTAGGTAACCAGAACCAGAATAATCCCAACCCTAGACTTTACTGACGCTACCAAAAACACCACTTAAGGCAAAACGCATTAAATGAACTAGAGAGAACTATAGAGGTGTTTTGAAAGCTTTTATACTGCCCAACTGAACACAAACACTAACGTCATTGTACAAATATACATTTCACGGGGAAACGCAGTAGACAATGAAGTACGTAGATATATAGGATGCAAATAAATTAAGTAATGTACGTAGAGATATCATTAAGAACAAAATATCAACTGACGCTGAAATTGACCAAATTACAACACAAATAACTCATGGTAGATGAAATGAAAACAGCAACAATGTAGGCAAAATAAGTAACAGAAGCACAGAACCCAGTGTACGAGAAGTAAATCAGCTTCCCAGCGAGGATGCTAATCAAATAATAGTGAAGGAAAGAGATGTGGAAAAGGAGGAGAACGTAGATCTACCCCCTCCCATACACACACACACTGCCACCACTACCACAAAAAAAGAGACATAACATAGAATTTGAGATCTATAATATACAACAGTTTATGGAAGCTAAAGAAGACATCATGAGAGAAAGCAAGATTGAGTTTACTGATATGGTAGAGAACCGCTGACAAAGTTTTCAAACAGCAAAAAGAATAGCAACAAAATTATGATATATAACGTTGCTCTTAGACAGATCTTAAGAAATAAGGGAGATGATCTAACAATCTTAAATAATATCATCTATCCCACTGCTAAAGTAATAACAGCCCAACTAGGTATTAAGATGACGAAGAAAACGACCAAACATGTCAATAAACCTCCTAAGTGGAAAGCAGCAATACAAAATGAGATTGAGTCTCTGCGGGTGGATATATCAGTTCTCGATGAACTTGCTTGGAGAATAAATATGAAGACAAAAAAGCTAGAATAATCAAGCAAAAATATAAAATCAAAGATTTTATAAACCTTCCTGCAACTAAGGAACTTTTGAAACAAAGTATACTGTTGAAAGCCCAACGGCTTAGAAGGTATGATTTAAAAAAATCAAATTTTATCGACAAAACAAAATATTCATGATAGATGCAAAGAAATTTCATAGGGAAATTGGGAAAATTAGCGAGACGTCACTTCATGTATGAATGTAGCTAATGTGTCCCAGACTGCAAAATTGATGCAACATCATATGATACACAGTATCCCATCCATAAAGGACAGTCACAAGATGGGCTGAAACGATCGTCGTACAAAATAAAGAGTTATACCAAGTCTATCTTCTGTTTACTTAATCGATTATTATCTCAACAAACACCGCTGAATTCCTGAAGTAGATCCAACGGAAATATACCCAAACTGCGCATGACACCAGGTAGCCCAAACCGTGCTAGTGCTTTACTCAACACATCAGCCCGAGGCTATAGTAGAAAGCACTTGCCCACGGTGCCACACGATGGGACTGAACCCGGATCCATGTAGTTGGGAAGCAAGCCACGCCTGCGCCGACGATAAGTTCTTCTTTGAATTATTTAACGATTGATCAATCAATAAAATGCACCATCATTGTATATGATATTTGATGAGTGCTTAAATTGGTATTAGTCAACCCTTACTATAATAAAAAAAAAATGATAACGTAGACAACAAGTATTTAAAGAAATGACCCATTACATTTGTGGGTAGGAGAGTGACACCGTCAGTGATGTGTTTGCTGATAGGTATCATTACAGTTCTAGGAGGAACTGGAGGAGGGAAAACGAGGAGGTCAATGTAAACGATAAGAAAAGAAACGTGTGAAGGGAGGAGATGGTTGTAGTAGGGGGAAGGATGAATATAAACAGGAGGGAACAGATAAAATAGTTTGAAAGGGCAAACAATGAAGTGGAAGTAGTAGTAGTAGTAGTAGTAGTAGTAGTAGTAGTAGTAGTAGTAGTAGTAGTAGTAGTAGTACAAAGAAGAAGAAGAAGAAGAAGAAGAAGAAGAAGAAGAAGAAGAAGAAGAAGAAGAAGAAGAAGAAGAAGAAGAAGAAGAAGAAGAAGAAGAAGAAGAAGAAGAAGAAGAAGAAGAAGAAGAAGGAAAGAGTACATGATAAAAAAGAAAGTAGACAAAGCAACAACAACAAAAAAGCAAAAATCTGGAACAATAAAGATTGATAAGGAAAGGTGAAGAGAGAAACAAAAAACGAAGTCGAGGAAAATACTGAAAAATATGAAAGCAAAACATGAATGACAAAAGAGAAAAAGAGAGATATGTAATGGGAGAAAGGAAAGGAGAAGTGGAATTTAGCGCGAGATAAGAAAGAGATTTTTGTTGCTCTGTCTTAGTCCCAGGTCAACTATGATCAAAGGTATTCCAGTCGTGACTATTCCCTTACACTCCAAACAATGTATCTGGGACTATATAACCCGATGAGCACTCTCTACGATATAAGACTGTGGGGCGTAATTTCAGGGAAAGTTGGCTACTTCCCTTAGTTCAAGAGTTAGGGATGCACACTGTCGATAGGATAGTTGAAGACAATGTGGCAAAGCAGAAGAAAATGTTGATAAACGTGTGTGTCTGTGTGTGTACTTGCCTGGAGCAACGTTCAACATAGAACTTAACTCAGCTTCTACTAATGAATATAGAGCTGCATTAACTCCTCTAAAGATTCCATGTAAATGTATAAGAATTTACAAAAGTTTACTAAAAGAAATAGTTTTAATGTTTGGAGAAAATCTTTCTGAAATCAGTTTTGATTTGCAATAAAATACAGTTGCAGTCATAACTGATAAAGAGCCTTTGGTAAATTTGACAAAAATCTTTATTTTGAGCATCATTTGTGTTACACACACAAACTTCATTTGACTGCTTGTGATGTACTCTAAAAGAAAACTGAAGCAAATTGTGATGAAGTTAATTTAACTAATGACTCATGACGACGATGACCATGAGTTTTAAGGTATATTCTAATCTGATGATGAAAATATAGCGTTGCAAATATCACCTTCTAAACACATTAACTCCTTGCCCTGGTTCCTGGCTTCTGACTCAAAGCAAAATACAGACAATATTTATCTAATCTACCACCAACGTTAGACTTATTTGATCACCAAGTAAGAAACCACTCCGTTGTTTTTGCCTTTTTTTTTTTTACTCAGAAATCTTTTAAATTTACATTTCTGTCATTGTTGTTTTAGCTACAAAACATTTCTCAAACTTATCCTATACAACGCCGGTTCCTAAGCAACCACTCTCATCCATACCTCTGATCCTAAAAAAAATTCGAAAGTTATTTATTAAATTTCTGCATTAATATTCTTTGAATATTTTTTTAATTTTTTTTTTAGAAATGTAACTTTTCTTACATCACGCTTACATTTACTTATCTCATTATTACTAGGATTCTGAATCAGCAGAGCTGTCTTACTAAAAGATCTCACCAGTCAGTTGTGAAAAAGTGATTAATGAATCAATCATACACAGCATTGCATAAAACATGTTTCACTGCTTCACTGTACTAATTTTTAACATTGAGTAACATTTCGTACACTTGTCAGTGAGTACATAATCCAGGCATTCTTTTGACTGTTGTTCGAAGCTCCTCCATATTGTTTCTTTCTGTTTTCGTTTTTGTTATTTAGATGATCTCTAATAAGATGTTTGTCTTCATTATGTAGAGTTTTGATTAAGATGATACAGGCAGGACGATTTAATATCTTTTTCATCTTCGTTATATCGAAGACGTCGATATCGAATGCACTTTGCCTTCTGTTAACATTGTAGAAGAATTGTTTGAGGAAGATTTAGTTGCAATGTATAGCAAGTCGATTGCCTGCCTAGAAACTTCTCACATTGGTTTCATAATTCTTTTGGAAACGCATTTGCAACAGATATAAAATATATAGTTGGTCAGTGATCAGACAGGGTATTGAGTAAAAACAGAAAGGTTTTATAAAAATTGGTTGATGTGACATGAAAATAAACAGTTCAAGTTGATAGATGTTGTTGTTCTTGTATAATCGTCAGGTCAATTCTTTTAGATTACGACAGGTTCCCTTCAGATTCCGTCTATAGTATTCACTCACATGGCTTTAATCGGGCTGTGGCTATAGTAGAAAACACTTGCCCCAGAAGCCACGCAGTGGGGCTGAACCCAAATACATGCATATATATGTAGATGTAAGAATGTATGTACGTACGTACATACATACATACATACATACATACATACATACAAACATATAGATGTGTGTGTGTATGTGTGTGTGTGTGTGTATGTGTGTGTGTGTGTGTATGTGTGTGTGTGTGTGTGTGACTGCGTGTGCATCCTTCTTTGGACTTTTTCTAGATTTCTGATGAAGAGTTCCACTCGAAACGTGAAATCCTCATTCTTTTCTTTCCTTTCCTGAGCGTCCAATAACACTGTACTTATTCCATGTACTCACGTTGTTGCTTTTTCTTGCTTGTTCATGTTTGGATTGACTATCTATCTATCTATCTATCTATCTATCTATCTATCTAACTATCTATATCTATCTATCTATCTATCTATCTATCTATCTATCTATCTATCTATCTATCTATCTATCTAT
>NC_068995.1:29280641-29281264 GCF_001194135.2 Octopus bimaculoides
ATATATATATATATATATATATAGTTATTAATATAATATTTGGAAAATTTACCTATAAGGTTTTTTTATTTTCATGCTGACCTCCTGAGAAAATTATGAATGATTTTATTCTTTATTAGATAATTATTATATGAAAAGTTTTTATTCCGGATCAAAGTGGCATTCACTGCAACATTATTTTTGATATATAAAAGTGGTTGAAGAGAAAGATGTAAATTTTACTCTTACTGTATATTTTTGCAAGTGTGTATACATATTGCTGTGCGGCGGCGCTGCTTGTATAGGTATGTGTAGATACTTGTACATTTATGCAACGGAATGTCGACGCTGATGATAGCAGTAGGTATATTTTTTTGCATTTATCTTGAAATGAGATCTTATACGCGATTAACCAAATGTTTAATTTATTATCTTTCTTTTGCTCGACTACAGCCTCTGTTTTTAGAGTTCTTAAGGTGGTTCTAGCGCCAATTTGCACGTGGAGAGGCGATTTGCCCTTCCCTTGTTATAATTATGTATATAACTATTAATATAATATTTGGAAAATTTACCAATGAAGTTTTTATTTTCGAGGTGACCTCCTCATAAAATCATGAATGATTTTATCCTTTATTATATATATA
>NC_068995.1:29282193-29292419 GCF_001194135.2 Octopus bimaculoides
TATATATATATAGATAGATAGATAGATAGATAGGTAGATATGAAGGGTCTACCAAGCTTTGGTTGATCCTTCATAGTAGATTAACCTGCTTGGTAGACCCTTTATTCAAATTATACGCTAGCGCCCACAAACGGAGGGATATATTAGGATAGGTAGTACCTAATATGCGCAAAGGGAGATTGTTTAATGGAAGATCTAATTGAGCTAATAATATCCAACCAAATTTCGCCCCTGATCATTCATCTCACCGTTTTATACACAATTTTTCATATAGCGCGTTTGCACAATTATACACACGCACGCATGCACGTATGCACGCTGCACACGCACTCGCGCGCGCGCGCACCCACACCCACCCATACACACACACACACAAACACTCACACAAACACATACACATACGTATGCGTGGACGTATGCGTATATGTGTGTCTGGCTGTATGTATGTCTCTATCTATCTAACTATCTATCTAGCTAGCTAGCTAAGAAATAGCTTAGGTTGTAGAAGAAAAATGTAAATAATGGTTAGCAATATCTGTGAATAAACATATATATATATATATATATATATATATATATATATATATATATATATATAGAGAGAGAGAGAGAGAGAGAGAGAGATGGACACACACAACTATATATGTATGAGTGTGTTAAAATAAAATAAGACAGGAAAACCAAGGCTGTGTGAATTTTCAGGACATTTATAATGAGAAAGTTAGTCTTACAGCTGTTTCTGGGATATTACGAACATCCCCTCATGAGAGACGATGTGAGATGCTTAAATAGAGGGAAATATTAGTGTTCAATACAAGGAGTTATTTTGGAAAAGGAAGGAAATAAGGAGTATAGAGGGAAATAGGAGAATGAATGTAGAAATAAAAATAAAAAAATATTTTATTTATTAATTCATAATAGAATATAAGGATAAAAATCACGTTAATTCACAATTCACAATTAACGTCAGGTCTTTTAGCCCGCTTTCAGCCATGTGTATATTTATCTGGGGTTTTTGGTAATTCTTTGAAGATATCAGCACTTCAAGCATGCTGGAGATAGGTCGTTTTCGCCATTTCTCCCTTAATATAATAACATAGATATGTATATTGTTATCAATTTAATGTAAAAATAAAATAAAATATATAAAGATGTTATAGTTGCAGTTCCATTATCCAAGGAAAGTGGTAGAAATGCTTTTTGTTCGTGGTATGTAAGTTCCAATAGGAGTTCATATTTTGTCATTACGAATGGAAAGTCTGGAGGCGTAGATTCCATGTGCTGTTCATTCAAAGGGGTCTTTGTGGTGCGAATGAAAATTTGAGAATGTAGTGGTAGTATTAAGTGGATAGAAATGGGAGAAGAGATGTGTATTTTAAAATAGGGAGTGAGGTCAAAAGGAAAAGGTGAGAAAAGAAGGAAAGAAAGAGGAAGAGAAAATGAAAACAAGAGAAAATGAAAACAAGAGAAAATGAGAAGAAAATTGAAAGAAAGTGAAAAAAGGAGTGTTAGTTGGTGGTCAAGATATTCTCTCGCAGGAAACCATCAGGGTGCTTGAAAAAGTGGTAGTCGGTACGAGAAAGGTCTGGGTAGGGAAGAACTTCGTAGCCAAGTTCCCTCAACTTCTGAGGTGTCATTAGTGAAACGTATGGTCGAGCATTGTGATGAAGAATGATTGGCCTTTTTCTGTTGACCAGTCTGGGACGTAGAAGTAGCAGTTTTTCGTTCATTTTGACAATCTCATGGCAATATATTTCTGCAGTAATGGGTTTTCCGGGTTTTAAGAAGTTATAATGAATGAGTCTAGCAGTACACCACCAAACAGTCACCATAACCTTCCTTTTGAAGAGCTCAGGTTTAGGGAAGGTTTTCGGTGCTTCATTTTGGTCCAACCACTGCGAAGAACCTTTTCTATTACTGTACAGAATCCACTTTTCATTGCAAGTTACAATACGGTCGAATAATGACTCGGTCTGGTTATGGAGAAGAAGCGACGAGCAAATTTCATATCTGCGCATTTTCTGATTTTCATTCAAATTGTGTGGTACCCATTTGTCGAGCTTTTTTGATTTTCCGATCGCATGGAAATGGTTGCAGTCAGTTTTCTGGCTAATCTGAAGTTCTTTTGCCAGTTCTCGAATGGTTTTACGTAGATCTTTCTTACAGATGGTCTTTAATTGACCGTCATCGATGACAGATGGGCATCCACTATGCTCCTGATCTTGAAGGTTCAGGTCTCCACTGCGAAGTCGTTTAAACCATTTTCGAGCTGACAACTCTCTGGTCATTTCCTCACCAAACGTTTCGTTGATATCGCGAGCAGTTCCAGCTGCTTTACGTCCTTTTTTGAAGTTGAATAGCAAAATTACTCAAATATCGCGCTTTGACAATTCTATTTCAGATGATTGTAACAAAGATGAATATCAATGTTAATTTATTGATGCATTTGGGCATGTCTATGTCTTTATTATCAGACAATTGCAAAAAAAAATGCTTTAAAAAAATTTCAAAGCTCTGCAAAAATCCGGTAAAAATTCTTCATGGTTCCAAACGTTGCTTATTTTTTCACTCAACATTATATATATATATATATATATACACACACATGCATACATATATAGATATGCATATACATATATATTTGTGTGTGAATGTGTGTATAAATATATGCATGTATGTATGTTTATGAATACACACGCATACACATGTGTGTGTGCGCGTGTGTATGTGTGTATGCGTGTGCGTGTGTGTATGTGTGTGTGTGGGGGGGGTGTAAACACGCGCTCGCTTTCGCGAATAGATAAACATATATACATATAGAACAAACGGTACTGTAGATAAGAAACGAATACACGAAATGAGAAGGAACGGGCAAGGAGCATTCGTGAAAACTGTTGTGATTAATGGATACGGTGGTGGTGGCGTTGGTGATGATCATAGACTCGACGATGGCAGCGATAGTAGTTCTGAGTGTTGTTATGGTGGTTTGGTGTTAGCGTAAAAGTAGTAACAGTGTATTAATAGTTGTGGGTACAGATTTGTGGAAATGACGGATTATAGGGAAAACAGAGCAAGTTTTTTTTTCCTTTTGCCCCATCTTTTGGAATTGTGCTGTTTCTTTTTTTTTTCCTTTTTACCCCAATTAAAAATCTTTCTCTTATTTTATTTGTTTCATTAATTAATTAATTTATTGCATTTTTTCATTTTTTGTATAGTAAACGAGAAGGAGGAGGATGGGAGAGGAGGAGGGGGCGAAAAATTAAGAAGATGGTGCTGAAAACTAAGAACTACATAAGTTAGCGTCAACGAAATGGAGCGCTACAGTGATACATTCTTTAGATTAAAAACAGACAGCTACCAGCCACCATACACCAACTTCCAAAACCTACATTATAAACACAGCAATCGGCGAAGTCCCAATGCGGTCTTTTGACTTGTTATAAATAGTAGCTAAATTTCCTTAAAGTATCCGGGAATGTTGGTGTTATTTTATACTTTAAAATGAATAGAATCGATCAATTAAAAAAATTCCGGTCATACACGCATTAATAAGCGAGATATTTGCCGTTAAAATTAACAATTCTCACATGTGCCCCAAAACGATCAACACAACTTGTAGTTTTACTATAAATAACAAAATTGATGCGTGACATCATAACACATCAGTTTCAAAACGGCTAACGCAAGCGATGAGAGCATTTTTTCAATGGATATGGGTCTTCATTTGCCTTATGAAGAGTTGTCTTTTGACGATACTAACGACGTCCAATACTAAGATGTCCAACACATCGCATATCAATATGAACCAGAAACATCAGATTCGGAAGAATCCGATTCATCATTACAGACCGCAAACCATGATGACAATGGGCCTATATTAAGAAACACTGACTGGTATTGTTATATAAATATACCTAATGTTAACCAAAATTCTTCAAATACTTCGGTCCCAAGTTATTTGAAAATACGTCTGTATACATGAGGTCTGATCAATAAGTATCCGGACTCTTTCCACAAAGTTTTAACGTTCTAACTCATTTCTGCTGTTTACAGCAGTACTTGGAAGGAACGTGTGTAGTGTGTGATCGTCGCATTGACTATGACAATGAAAGTTGTCATGGTAATACCTGATCAGAAGCCTACGTCAAGTTGCAGAAAATGTATGGAGAAGAGTGTATGAGCCGCACACAAGTGTACGAGTCGTTCAGATGTTTCCAAGATGACCGAAAAAATGTCGATATTGACGAACGTTCTGGGAGACCGGCAACCAGAAGAACTAAGAAAAATATCACAGATGTGCGTGCAACTGTGAGGGGAATCGTCGAATCATCAACCGAATCATCAGTCGCAGGAGTGGCTGTATAGTAAGTAGCTTGCTTACCAACCACATGGTTCCGGGTTCAGTCCCACTGCGTGGCACCTTGGGCGAGTGTCTTCTACTATAGCCTCGGGCCAACGAAAGCCTTGTGAGTGGATTTGCTAGACGGAAACTGAAAGAAACCCGTCGTTTCTATGTATATGTATATGTATATATGTGTGTGTGTGTTTTTGTGTCTGTGTTTGTCCCCCTCCCCAACATCGCTTGATAACCGATGCTGGTATGTTTAGGTCCCCGTAACTTAGCGGTTCGGCAAAAGAACCGATAGAATAAGTACTAGGCTTACAAAGAATAAGTCCTGGGGTCGATTTGCTCGAATAAAGGCGGTGCTCCAGCATGGCCGCAGTCATATGACTGAAACAAGTAAAAGAGAAAAAAAAACCGTGAGTTATCAGAGGATGTGCAGATTAGTTACGGTTTAGTTCAGTCCATTATCACTGAAGATTTGTGTATGAGACGTGTGTCTGCCAAGTTTATGCCAAAACTGCTTTCACCTGACCAAAATGACACTCAGGTTTCAGTTGCACAAGATCTCCTTGATTGTGTCGAGGACGATGAAAACTTTTCGAAAACTTTGCGTAGGCCTCTGAATAGGTATAACCAACCTTTTGACAAAATTTGATGCAGATTCTCTGCTCAACTTTCTCTGTTATGGTTAATGTGACGATCACACACCTTCCTTCTAAGCACTGCTGTAAACAGTGGAAGTGAGCTAGAACGTTAAAACTTAATGCGCATGCACAACAGAGTGGTCAATCTGTGCCAAGCGGCTTTACTGTGCATACTTTAGCTTCGTTACTATGGCAACATTCCGGATACTTATTGATCAGACCACATATCTATGATACGAAATTTACATGCCGTGCAGTCCAGGAGGAAACTATCTGCATAATTTAATTACTTTAATTAGACTGTTAAACTTTGCCATGACAATTATCAAAGTGTCAATGTTGTACAGTTTTAATTCTCTATAATTAGCCTCTCATGTTGTAGTAATTCTTACAGCGTAAACAGGCTGGGCACAGCAACAAGTCTATTTCCAAAATAATAGGTTGTTTTGTACATCCCACATTTCTATGCAATATTGCAAAAAACAACATTTCTTGTGTGTGTTATACATTGGCTTGTTATTATTTACCTTTGCTTTATTCAGGTATAAAAACTACTTGTGTTAAGAGGTATTACTTGTTACCGGCCAATACATTTTATCCCAGAATAACGAAATCTCTGACTGAGTTATGCAATTAGCTTACAGTGAAAATTTCAGTCTGAAGTAAACGATGAAATCTTGAACACTATATAGAGGCTATTTCATGATTTGGCATCAATGAGGGATCTAAATATTTGGATGCACATGATTGCATTACATAAAATTATATACTTTGCCTGGTTGTTTTTGAAAATATAATCATGCTTGTTGCAAAATGCCCTAAATGAGGGCAAGTTAATTTGTTAATTTAATTGTCATATTTTCATGAGATCTTTTCACATGTGATAGATGTTGCTGTGGACGTTGCTCTCATATGCCGTCACCAAGGTAGAGTATCTGTTGCCACGAGGTTGGGAGAATTATTGACAACAGGGAATCTTTGGACAAAGAGGTATCTTGCATAACTCATCACCCTCGGTTACAGTCGGTGTGTTTGGATATTTATGTGCTCGAAACTGCACATTACCAGTATCGCTCTCAGTATGGAGAATTACAAGTCAGCATTGAATATCAAATTACTTGGTGATAGGCTTATACTAAATTCGAAATCATGCCAGCCCTTTAAAAAATCAAAAGCTTCCCATCCTACATCAAGAACATTCAGCAAAAGAATAAGTGTTTTGTTCACACAAACACAAACACACATACACATATACACATACAGAAAAACATGATTGTGATTGTGTAAATGTAGTATAACTGTGCAAGCGAATATAAAAATGATAATACAGACCTAGATAACTTTAAATGAAGTAATAACTGTGTGGTTACAGCCGTAATATATTTAATCATCGAACTATTCGGTGAGATTTGTCCAGAAATTAATAACATTTACGAAAAGTATATGAGAAGGCAACTGAACTGAGCCTGCTGAATAAATTTGCTTAAATATATAGCATGTTTTATTAATTCACATGTAGTATATAGAATTGGGTAGATACCTCACATTTTCGACAAGAGAGTATAAAACTCTTTTGAAGCGCTATTATCCGTTTATTTTCGTTCAATTTCGTCGGTCAACCGAAAATGTAGTAAAAAGCAACGTAGACACTGCTGCTTACATTACACATGGTTAAGTTAATTTACATATGAGTGCTAGTTTGAAAACTGCTACAAATTCTCTTTGCAGGAAACACAGCATGTAAACTAAAAGTTTAGGAAACTGATACATATATATTATGTTTGAAATATAATATAGTTTTACTGTGAGATGAATTTGCAGGGTATAACATATCACAAGTCCTCGGTGAAACCGATATTGCTAATTAGTTTCCGTTTTACATCAATGTTCTGCCAAGAGAACAACTTATGTGTAAAATATATTTGTAGACTGGTGCACTTAGTTTGACAAACTTTAAATGTTCTTTTTATACTAAATACAACATGCGAAGTAAAATCTAGCAAGTTAGCTAAGCTAAATATGAGAAAAGTTTAGTAAACGAGAACTACAACACCCCCAGTAAAAATAAAAAGGATAATTCCCACCAACTCCCAGAGAAAATACTCGACAACCCTAAATTTCTCGAACTACAAAAAATAAGCGTTAATATCATTTGCTATTATTTTCGTGTATATTATAGAATTACTTACATAAACGAGGCATTGATTACATAAACTCTATTGACAAAGTATGGTTTTCGAGCTTCTTTCGTTTGTTTTTCTCCCTAGAAATCGTTGTGACCCAGTTAACCGAATGAAGGAGGGGACTCCAACTAAATAGAATGCTAGCTTATTTTCCATTTCGTCTATGGAAGGAATTGAACTCACCAGTGCAAGTTTAATCGTCACTCAGTTAGGTAGTAACCGAGTTCTTTGAAATGTAGAGCTATATCCCGCATGGTTCCTATTTACAAACACTGAGTAAAGAGTCTTTACCTTAAGTGACAAAAGACGAAACACAGGCACTCGCTTTGTTGGGGGAAAGGTGTCCCTTTAACATTTTGAGTGGTAACGACCCTCAGAAATGAGAAGCGGGTTTTATATTAGTTATATTTTATTTCTTTGGAAAACATTGTTAATTTGAATAACAATAGAGAAATCAATCTAGTTGAGCTGATGCATTGTAGAAACTCACATCTGATCACTGAACAATGTCTGGTTCTAATGTGGACTGACACGACGTATAACTGTCGGGTATAAATTTTCTGTTCCTGCATTACTCTCCCGCTCATATTTTCTTCCTCTCTAGTCCTCTTTTCCTTTGATGCACTTAATCTCCTTTAGCCAAACAATGTAGTTGTTTTAACAATGAACGTTCCCATCCGTAGCAGCTATGACCTACCCAATGTAATACATTACTATTGATAGCTTAACAATTGGTGTGAAGAGATATTAACTGGACTATTAACCGAACTAAGTTGAAAGGAACTGAACTTGAAAATAGTAATTAATTTCACGTGTAAAGAATGACAACGAGTAGATATAAATAGATAGCTACATCTTATCGCCAAATGGGGTAATTTCGTTTTTCTTTTTTTTTCAACTTGATAGAGTTCATCCGTGAATGAAACTTCTTTTGGCTTCTACCACTTGATAGGGGAGTGGATTTTTCTCTTTGGTTGAGATAGGTTCATATCTCTCACTCTCAATGACTTTTAAATATTCATGCAAAAAAGTATACACACATATATATATATAAAATCATACAATCAATACCAAGTGCAACAAAATAGGGCTTCATGAAATTCAACAATTCTTATTGAAAAGAATGAGGTAAAAGCAAATCAGACACGTAGACTTCAGCGATCAAGAAGACCAACAATAACAACAACAGCAATAACAGTAGCAGTAGTAAAGTTTCTAGCGTGGGTACAAAACCTGGAAGTTTGAGAAGGTGTTAGTCGATTATCCACTGTCGATACATGACTGGCATTTAGTTTTCAACCCCAGAGGGATGCAAGTTAAATTTGACCATGACATGATTTGAAATGAGAGTGTAAAGGTCCATAACTAAACACAGTAAGTTATTTTGTCCGATGCGCTTATGATTATGCTATTCTACCAATAATAAGTATCCATTCTTTCTACAATTACCACAACACCTGAAATTTTGGAGGAGGGGGCTAGTCGATTGCATCCCCCCCCCCCGGGGGCACTTGGCGCTTATTTCAACGACCCCGAAAAAAGACTGAGTCGACCTCAGCGCAATTTGATTTCAAAACGTAGAGACGGACGAAATGCCGCTGAGCAATTTGTCCGGCGAGCTAACGAGTCTACCAAATCGCCGCCTTGTTTATCAATAATAATAATCCTTTCTACTAAAGGCGCAAGGCCTGAAATACTGGGGGAGGGGGTTAGTGGATTTCATCGACCCTAGTGCTTAAATGATACCTATTTCATCGATCTCGAAAGGATGATACTCATAATTCACCGAGGCGACATTGGAACTCAGAATGAAAAATCTGACAAAATGCCGCTAAGCATTTCATCCGCGTCCTATCGATTCTGTTAGCTCGCCGCCTGCAAAAATTTGGAGTATGAAAACTGTAAAAGTTGTGCCTGTAATAATTGGTACATTGGGATTAAGTTAGGATTAAGTTAGGATTATTAAGCTAATCAAGTTCTTTATTTCAAACCAAACTAAGTAACATCGACGTCAAATTTGGGTGAAATCTGTTGAAATTGGTTAACTTTTGGCTGAAAATGAGTTGCAGACAACTTGATTGGGTAATCCCATAAGGAATCGGTTTATCAATTTTTTCGACTCATCGATTTTTTTTTTTTTCGTCTTTGGAGAACTTAAAGCATTCAAAGATCCCATGAGTCCTAAGTAATGCTGGCATCAAGTTTGAACAAAATACATCAAAATTAGTAAAAGTTATGGTTGAAAATGGGGTGTAGCCAATTTTATTGGGAAATCCTATAAGGAAACGGTTTATCAGTTTATTGATTTTTCACCCCAAATAGGACTTAACCGAACACAATATTGCTGATTCAAAAACATCTATATTTAAACTTTAAAGTTGGTTTTCACACTCAACCCTGTTCTGCAGAATCAGTGTCGCGACGAGAGGTTTGTGCCCATCTCTATGTTCTGAGTTCAAATTCCGCCGAAGTCGACTTTGCCTCTCATCCTTTGGGGGCCTAAAAAATAAGTACCAGTTGAACACAGGCGACGATATAAATGACTATTCACCACCTGCCCCAAAGCCGCCCTTGTGGGAAAAATTTAAAATAATAATGATAATAATAATAATAATAATAGTAATAATGACCTCTGCCGATCAAACTCCTAACCCATGCAGGTTGGGAGTTTGATCAGCAGAGGTGATCAGGTTGCACATGCCAGCCCTTTGAAAACACTACCCCATCATCTATCCCCCTTTGCCCATGGGTCGGGAATCCTTCCAGCAAGGAAAATAAGATGCCCAAAAGGGCTCCCGATCCTCTGTGTCAGAAGCGGTTATGTTCAGATCACAACTAAGTCTTAAGTGTATATATATATATATAGACACCCCCCCCCACACACACACACACTATATATACAAAAATGGTAGTAAGTAAATGTGTTTTAAAAAAGATTGGTAAATTTTCAGATTAACACCCGCACGATTTTCACAACAGCGTTAGGGTTAGGGTTTTAGGGGCAGGGTTAGGGTTAGGTAGTCAATCGTGCGGGTGCTAAATCTCAAGATTTAC
>NC_068995.1:29296894-29298163 GCF_001194135.2 Octopus bimaculoides
AGATATTCTGCTATTTGAAAATTTTTCGTCGTCAGGCTGACAGATTCCTGACAGGCGCGCTTCCATTATAACCATTGGACAAGCGATTTGGTGTACTGTTTGAATTTTTTTTTTTAAGTAAAGTTAAATTATTAAATTTTCATTTTTTAAAAATTTTATTTTACAAATTTTTTTTAATATATATTTTTAACCACTAATCTTCATACAGGGGCCGCGTTTATCATCATTAGCAGCAGCACCACCACTACTACCACCAGTAGTTGTAGTAGCAGCAGCAGCGGCAGTGGTAATAGTAGTAGTAGTGGTAACAGCAAATCAGCAGTTCCAGTAGCAGTAGTAGCAGCAGCAGGAGCTGTAGTACTGGTAGCATTATTATTATTATTATTATTATTATTATTATTATTATTATTATTATTATTATTTGCGTACATGCTAGTTTGCGGTGAGTATACCACATGACCGAAGCAGTTCAAGACGTGGAATGTACCCAGTGAGATTGGTAGTAGGTGCACTGACACTTTGTGCATTACTTTACTCCGTATGTGATTTGGAAGCTGCACAGATGAACGTGCAGCCTGGTCTTATTCAGGAACATATGCTTTACAAGTTCGAACTGGTCCATAACTTCGTGGAAGCAACCAGAATGTTTGTCGTGCCGCAATTGATCACAGTACGATAACCAGAGGGTTCAAGAAATTTCAATCGTGTTGCAAGAAGCTCGACGATCAGGCAAGGTCACGTGGGTCTAAAACCGTAGATTCCGAGGCTGTGTTCCAAGCTACAGAGGCAAATCCAACGTGTAGCACTCGATAAGTATCAAGCGGGTTTGGTATCTCACGGATGTATGCCATTGTGCGGAAAAAATACTTGGCATCGGTTAGCAGAAAGCGAGCACTTCTACAGCAAGACAATGTAGGACCTCAAATCGCTTGAATGACCCGGAATAAACGCTAGGAAATTAAGGAAATCGGACTGATGCCACACCCAGCATATAGTCCGGACCTAGCTCCATTGGATTATTACCTGTTCTAATCCATGGCTCACTTCCAACTTCGCGGCGCTTCCTTAACCAAGAGGTGGTGAAAGCTTCAGTGAAGAACTTCTTCACCTCGAAGGACAAGAACTGATTTCAGCGTGGGATCAAAGAACTGGCAGAAAGGAGGCTTCACACAGTGCCACACGATGGCTTCTACTTGAATGCGAGGTTGTTTTTCATCAGCAAAGCAAATCAGTTACCAAAATGCTGCAAAACTTTTGACTCAACACTGT
>NC_068995.1:29298173-29299355 GCF_001194135.2 Octopus bimaculoides
TGTGTGTGTGTGTGTGTGTGTGTGTGTGTGTGTGTTTTAAGATCTTTTATCAAGATGTTACCAGCCATTTTGGGGAAGAAGTTATTTTCCTAGTGTGTGAGCGCTTTCGATTAACCTTTTCAAGCACACCTGCTCTTAGAGAGGAAGTTATTTTTGTAGTTGTGTTAGTATTAATTATTTCCGGTTTATTTTCGTACTTATGGCTTGAGTCATAAATATTCTTTTACCATTGTGTATTATATGGCTATTTTCGGTTTAATTTCGGATTTAGAATTCTTATAAAGTATTCTTCTTTTGCCTTTCGTAATTGTACATTTTCATCGTTTATTTTGTAAAATGGGAATATTGAAACTTTTCCATTTGCACAGATATTTACATGTCCACTACATGGAATATTCTTAAGAGATGAATCCCTAACTTGTTTATGCACATTTACACGGTTGGTCAGTTTTTTTCCTGTCTCCCCAATGTAGTTTTCATTACATTGTGGACATGTGATGCTGTAGATAAGGTTTTTTTTTGTTTTGCAATTTATATTTGCATTCACATTTAATTCCTTTCTATTTTTGAGTCTTTTGGTTGTCCCTTGCTCAATTAATCCTTATGTCCCACAACGGGAGCCTCCACAGTTGGTTACTTGCATCGTTTCTTTTTCAAATGTGAATCTCGCCTTTGTTAGGAGTCTTTTGAGGCTAGGTGGTTGTCTTCGACTTGATATTTAGATATTTTAATTATTCATTGTAGGTTTGGTGATTGATGTAGAATTGGGAAGTATCATTTGGCTAAGTGCAGAATGTTGTGGTTTCTAGGATTGTCGGTGACTAGAAATGGAATGTTTGTATTTGTATTTCTATTTTCACACCTAGCCTGAGTGGTTTTCCTTTGCTTTTGTTTTGGCATATTGAATTAACTTGTTAGGGTATTTTTATTTCTGAATGAATATATCAAGTTCTGTGTGTCGTTTCTCTCGTCTCGACTATTGAGCATATGCGCCTTGCCATATTAAATGGCATGTTCTTTTTTGTATGGAAAGAGTGGAAAGATCTAAAATCTAAATATTGGTGTGTGTCTCTGTTCTTGCAGTAGAGGTCAATTGTAGCTGTATCCTTTTCTTTAAGTATCAAAATATCCAGAAAGGGGAGTTCCTTTTCATTATATATATATATATATATATATATATAT
>NC_068995.1:29299473-29300717 GCF_001194135.2 Octopus bimaculoides
GGCGCAGGCGTGACTATGTGGTAAGAAGCTTGCTTTCCCACTGCGCATGTCAGTGTTTTTTCTTTACACTGAGACGCGACGCTGGTTTGCAGCGTGGAGAATTATTGAATCAAGTGTAGCTCAACTGCAAGGTAAGACGTTTGCTTTTGGGTGGTTCAGTGGGGGGTTTGTTGTTTATTGTTCTTTTTTTCAAGCAAGAAATCTCCACTGAATTCCGGGCATTTGTCTGCCTGTAGTTGAGCGTAGTGTTTCACTTAACGGTGAAAAGTGAATTGTTTTGGTGGCGTATCCCGCCTCAAAAAATTGTGAACTTTGTTGTTTTTGTGTTCCTGTTGCTGTGTTCCTGCTGCTACTGGTTGGCCTGGAGTACCGGTGGCCGGAAGGTTTTGTACATTATTTTGGAGGCGTATCCTGCCTCCAAAGAATTGAATTTTGTGTTCCTGTTACTGTTACTGAGCTCCTGGAGTACCTAGTGGCCGGAAAATTTGTGTCTGCTGTGTTCGGAACTGTTTCTCTGGAACTGCTTTCTTCCTTCTTCTTTCTTTCTTTTTTTTTGTCTTTGAACTATTTTCTAAAGAACATGGCAGAGGAAACAAAAAGGACACTGTCTTGGAGTGGGAGACTGTCCGACCCAAGGAGTGGATAAAACACTTGGAGAAGAAGACGGTGGTGTTGAGGACGTATTCAAAGTCAATCGACACCATCGCCGTCTTCTCAAAAATCGAGATAGAAAAATAGAGTTGGCAGAGTATCTGTCAACCATAAAATTTATTTCCAGGGGTGCCAAGTATGCAACGGTGTGGTTGCTGTTTGACACCCCTGAGGAAACTCGAAGATTCGCGAACCATCCACTGGAAGGAAAAGAAATATTGTTTCTCCCCACATATTGTGGGAAAAAGTTGACGAGAGCTTGGGTCCGCGGGTTGCCACCCGGAATGCAGCCCGAGTGGATAGAAGGCATAATGCGCCGGGGTCTATATATATACAGTAAGTTTTAACTATTTTTCTAACGCGACTCTCTCTATCTCTATATCTATCTCCCCCTCTCATTCTTCTCTCTACTGTTCTTCGCCTCTACCTGTCACTACTATCTCTCTCTCTATCTCTCTCTGTCTCTCTCTCTCTCTCTCTTGTTACTCGTCCTTCGCCTCTCACCGTTACTACTACTATCGATCTCTCTCTCTCTACCTCTCGTTGCTCACATTTATTCTACTTCCTCCCCTTCTTTTCCCTCTGCTACTCTT
>NC_068995.1:29302751-29308173 GCF_001194135.2 Octopus bimaculoides
TATATATATATATATATATATATATATATATATATATATTTGTGTGTATATGTTTGCGTGTCTGTGTTTGTCCCTCCGACATCGCTTGACAACCGATGCTGGTGTGTTTACGCCACCGTAACTTAGCAGTTCGACAAAACTTTCCAATAGAAAGAGTACTAAGCTTACAAAGAATGAGTCCTGGGGTCGATTTGATCGCCTAAAGTCGGTGCTCCAGCATGGCCACAGTCAAATGATTGAAACAAGTAATATATGTAGATATATATATATACATACTACATACATACATAGATAAATTAAGAAATGGAGTCAAACGCAAGTGTTATTTAAATATTCATACTTCCAACATATGTTTCGAAGAAAGCATTGCTATTATTCTGGAGGGAATAAAATGATGTAAACAATGCAATCATCTCGTCAGGGAAAAAAAGAGAGAAACAAACTACATCAATAAGCCATTTAAGGGAATGCGATTGCTGCGTATATGACGAAGGGGAACGCTGGCAAGTTATTTTTTTTAAAAACCGTCAACAGATTTAAAAAGGTAATTTAGAAAAAGAGAAGGAGGAGAAAGAAAGAAGTTAACAGAGAGTTAAGAGTGGAGAAATATAGTCTGATAGATGAATGCAAATAAAGCTTAAAAGCGTGGAAATAGATATCTGTTGTGGAAATGAAATACAAGAAGACAGTTAAAGGTCGAATTTTATAGATTGGTAAAAATTACTTATAGAAATTACTTATAGCAACTAAAGGCATTATTTTCGATGACGATATAATTAAAGCCAACTTTTTGGATATTACCCTTAACTTATATAATGATTCATATTTGCCATACCATAAATCCTCAACTAATTTAAAATATATTAGCTTTTTCAGTAATCATTCAAAGGTTATTACAAGAAATTTAGTTTGAAATATTTCACTTAAACTTTCTTGATTATCTTCTATTTTTGATAACTTCAACGATAAAGCCGAATGTTATTACTTTACCTTACTTAAAGCAGGCTATAATGAAAAAATATCTATATCAACCCTATTGACATTAATTCTGCCTGTATTAATCAGGACATGAAAACACGTCATAACGGTAATAACAATATAAAGTTTTTATTCGAATAACAACACTAAATCGAAAAATGTAATTTTTCAGTGTAAGGGAGATAACCGTTCTTTATATCTCTTGATACGTAATAAAAATAAGTCTAGGACTTTTAAAGATAATTACCCTAATAACAAGGTGTGTCCTAGTAAAACTGTTTGGTTGATCATTCCATATGGTAAGCAGATCAAATCCAACATCTCTTACCAGCTTCGTGAAGCTATAGATAAGAATTTCCCCAAAACTTCGAGATACCATTCCATTATCAATTCACACCGAATTAGGATAGGGTTCTCAAACACCAAAAACCTTTCACAAATCATCTCTTCGCATAACAGTAATTTGTTAAATACAAATCCACTTGAGGAAAATAATAACCTTGATATTATTAGCGCTAACCATTCTTTGAACAATAATAACAACAATATTAATATTCCTGATATAAATTCGAATCGTATACGAATACGAATAACAGTAATTCTAAGACTAGAAACTCTGTTTATCAGTTTGAAATTACTTCCGGTTCTGATGTCTTTTTTTTACATAGGTAGTTCATCGTCTTAGTTGTCGAAAAGAATATCTAACCATTACTCTACAATTAGACATATCAATAAATGCAACAATGGACTTAGTAATTTAATTTGGTCTTTAAAGGAACAGAATAAACAATTCGATTTGGAATGGAATATTCTATCTAGATCCTTCCCATATGACAAAGGTAAATCTTTTTGTCCGCTCTGTAACGAAGAACAATTTCTCATCCTTTCCTTTGACGTTAAATCTATTAACGGTTTAAAAAAAAATAACTTGCCAGCGTTCCCCTTCATCATATACGCGGTAATCACATTCCGTTAATTTGGCTTATTGATGTGGTTTGTCCTTCTCTTTTTTTCTCTCTTTTTTTTCCTGACGAGATGATTGCATTGTTTTACATCATTTTATTCCCTCTGGAATAATATCAATGCTTTCTTCAACACACATGTTTGAAGTATGAAGATTTGAATAACACCTGCGTTTGGCTCCATTTCTTATTCTATCTATGTTATTCAAAGATATTTCACTTAACCCTGGAATTTCTACCTTTATAAGTAGGCTGTAATATCCCTGGCACTTAGGTGAAGTTGTGCTACCGTGGTAACTATTTTTTTCCCGTGTTATTTGTACACATTGAAAAAATACACACATGCGCATATATGTGTGTGTGTGTGTGTGTGTGTGTGGGTATGTATGTATATATTTGTGTTTATGTCTGTGTCTGTCCCTCTACCGTCGCTTTACAAACAATGTTGGTGTGTTTACGTCCCCGTAACTAAGTGGTTAAGCAAAAGTGACCGATAGAATAAGTACCAGGCTTACAAAGAATAAGTCCAGAGGTCAATTTCTTCGAGTCCAATCGCTGAAACAAGGAGAAAAGGTTAAAAGAATAAAAGAGTCTAAGCATTAAAGTGGAAAAATTGTTACAAAAGCCATTTCTATTCATGTTTTTCAATAATTTAATTATTAGTATACACATTAGTGATTCGCTAAATCATCAATAGATTTTTATAGAGTATGCACATGTATTGGTAGCGATCTTATCTGGAATCTGGCGAGTTGTACCGACCCTACTGAAGAGGATTCGGTCTTAAAGCCGAAACTCTCGATGGTATAGGGATATTACGACTGCCGATTTCGGCCGTTTACGGTCGCTATCAGTATGTATGTAACCAATTATAATATGTTGACTGCAGCATCAGAGCACTTTAGCTCTTATTTCTAACATTGTAGGTGTTTCTAATACCCTCTGTCATTTTTAATAACATGGATCAAACGTGGATCAAACAGAGTGATTCAAATTCGTTGGTACTCTGAGTTTCAAGCGTCATGCTAGTCTTCAGCCATTTTGAATTTGAATGAAAGGAGTTGATTGTTATTATCGTAAGGTGGGCTGCAATTGGTCACATGGTTTCATAGTTTGATGTTGGTATCTCGGTATAACAGGGACAACAGTTAGTTGGAAAATACCGCATGGTGAACAGGAAATTGACCACGTGGTGGACAGGAAAATGGTCAGGTTGTTGGAAGGGAAGTAGCCAACCTATTTATTGTCCACCACGCGGTCGATTTACTCGAAGTACCAACGAATTTGTCTCAAACTATTTTGATCCGTACATATATATATACGACGGGCTTCTTTCAATTTCCGTCTACTAAATCGACCTTGGTCGGCCCGAAGCTATAACAGAAGACACTTGACCATGCAGTGGGACTGAACCCCGAATTATGTGTTTGAGAAGTAAGCTTCTTACCACTCAGGCGTATGTGTATATATATATATATATATATATATATATATATATATATACATACGCCTGAGTATGTATGTATGCATGTATGTATGTATGTATGTATGTATGTAATGATTTTTATTGTTCTAGGTAAGACTTTAAACTGCACCCAGTTGTGGGGCTCTTGTTCAGGAGTTCCAGGGTTTTGAGAAGTGTGGAGCCACCTCTAAGCTGCTATTGTTTCAAAGTCTTCTCTGACCTGGAGTTGTAGCATCAGTCAGGGTACCAGCTAGGGATTAGCTAGCATATGTGATAACATTCCATCTGAACGAGGAGACGCAGACATACTCCTGTTCGCTGCCAGGGCGCGCAATAAAACCACTGGAAGTAAGAGAGACACTCGGGTTTCGCGTAATTGCTGGTCATCTCAATTCATTCTGTCACTACGTACTAATCACGTTGACACTAAGAATGATACTTGTGTTATACTTGTGTTGTACAAGCGTTCAACACTATAATCCAATGACGTACAGGTTTTTCTGTCACCGATTACTTGACGCTCGAGTTGAGCCGATCAATGAAAATATATTTCACGAACATTTATTACTGTATATAAATATATTTTGTGATGGCTTTTTACAGCGAACAACATAAATATTTGTTGAGTGGGAGAAAAAGAAAAATTGCACCGCATCCGCAAATGTTATTTATGAGAAATTGTGTGAATATTCAGCTTGGTCTCTCCGAGAACTTAGAGTAGTCTGCATAAATGTCTGGAACCGTCAGCCTGGCAGGAGCGGAGGCGCATATCACCTTCACTACTCTAGAAGTAACTGAGCGGTAAAACGGTCTTTTATAAGGCACATGAAAAACATTCGAGAAAACTATACCACAGAGCATCTTAACGATGATTGGTTGATTAATACACCGATCACATGAAACCATGGTGGTTCGCTCGTGGTGTCAGATCGGTTATCTAGCGGTTGGTGTTTCGAAACACCGTTACAAGTAGTCTCCTCTTAGTTCTTTACGCGAAAGAAAAAAAGAACGAAACAATAAAACAGTGTCTGCATTAGAATACCCATAATACTATGTGAAGTTGCCATATCTTTAAACACAAATTAATTGAAACCACGAAGATGAAAGGATATGAAAAAATTAAATACTGGCTGTTACAACGATTTCGGGAAGGTTCTACATAAAATTCGCTCCGGAATCATTCATTCGAGAAAAGAAGAGACTTTCTTTGGTGTTGAAAGTTGGTTTTGACTGTTATTTCGAGCAGGCGAAAATATGCCTAAGCCGATAATAGTCATGATAATAGCCTTTAACATCATAGACTCAACAAGTGGGAGGAGGGGGTTATGGTGGTAAAAGTAATGAATGTCACCAAATGTCGCTTGGTGAAGATGAATGTCGGTTGTAACCGATTTCGTGATTTTACTGGCCTTTTCTTGAGACGAGGGTCAACAATGTCATCGGTTATCTAGCAGGTGGGGGATTTCAATCACAACAACACTTCTTTATGGTGACCTCATTTGTCATTCTATGAACTGAAAGTTCTATGGAAGTGCCCAGTAAGTTACAACTTTCGTCTGTCACCTTTTTTTTTTTCAAACCACGCAGATCTGCCTTTTCAGCCTTGACCTCTCAGATGATTCAATGCTCATCTGACAGGTCAAGGCTGGAAAGTTGGAAATGACATTGACAACCAGGATGCAGTAGGAACCATCTCTGAAGATGAAGCAATCACCATGTGTGTATGTATGTATGTATGTATGTATGTTATCAATCAGTTTCATTTCTGTATTTCTTGTCCACAGAGAAAGAGCCGGACTCTAACATAGATTCAAGGCTCCTTCATTGGAACTTTTATCAACATCATCTAGGTATTTGTGCATATGTGTGTGTGTGCAGTATTTGGTGTTAGTGTATGCACAGATTTGTATGTCTGCTTTATGGATGCGTTTTTATGTATATATTTTCATGTCTAGATGCATGCATATGTATTTATGTGCTAAATTTTTGGAAAGTTTTACATATCTTTACAGTTCCA
>NC_068995.1:29308504-29309441 GCF_001194135.2 Octopus bimaculoides
TGTATGTTTTATGTATGTATTCTCATGCATATAGTTGCATACCTGGACATGCTCATATATATTTAAATGATAAACTTCTGGAAAGTGCTACAGATTTTTACAGTACCAGTGATGGCTTGGAATGTATTGTATGTATGTATGTATGTATGTAAGTATGTATATGTACACTCACACACACACGCACGCACACAAGCACACGCACACACACACACACACACACACGCACGCACACATAGCAAAAGATGAATACAAAAATAGCAATGGCTAATTTCTTACATAATTTTTTTAGTTACGACATACAAGCAGCACCACTATCTGTTGCTTGAAAATTTATATGATCAAACGAATATATTTAAAAGCGCAATACTTTTATTTTAACGTATTATTTGAAGAAACCCTAGATAATAAATCACCTTTTCAATTCCGGCTAAATATATATTAAACTCCCTAATGCTGTTGATTTTGCGTAATTCGCAACACTGCTATTTCCATATCTGTATACTTCTTAGCTTTTCTTTTTCTCTTTTGTTTGTTGTTATCGTTGTCATTGTTGCTGCAGCTTTAGTCATTTTGAACAACGTCTTGTGTCAACTTTTACCCTAAACTAGGCTTCTGCCGCGTGACGGAAATAAAGAAACTAGTAATTTAGTAAACATATCTATTATAAATTGGTGTCTTTCACCAAATCTATCCTGTCAACGTTGATTTTTCTTCTCTTTTTTTTTTACAAGCAAGTTCAAAGGAAAACGTAACCCACCCATCTATCTATCTATTTATCAATACATGTTGCTCTCACTCTCTTTCTTTCTTTCTCTCTCTCTTTTTCTTTCTCTCTCTTTCTCTCTCTCTCCCACTCTTCTCTGTAGACCTACAGACGCGCGCACATACGCAGGTACACACACAGATAGGTATACAGATAGATTGATAGATAAATATA
>NC_068995.1:29309511-29314002 GCF_001194135.2 Octopus bimaculoides
TATATATATATATAGATAGATAGATAGATAGATAGATAGATAGATAGATCCGTCACCGTCTCTATATCCCTCTTTATGTGTCTAGTTTTTTTTTGTGTATGTAAGTGTATATTTGTGTGTAACTGTGCGTACGTGTAAATGTGCTTGTTTGTGAATATTTCAGTTTATTTAGATAAAAACGCTCCCACGAGCAAGTTCAAGTACGTACCCACTTCCACATACCCATACGTACCCACTTCACGTATATGTGTGTGTGTGTGCGTGTGTGTTTGTGTATACATATATCACACACACACACACACACACGCTCACGCACACACACACACACACACACACACACACACACACACACATTATCATATATAAGGAGCAGACGTGGTTGTGTGGTAAAGAAGCTTGCTTCCCACCCACATAGTTATATATATATATAGCTTTATTCAGCACCAGTATTGCTAGAAATAAGAATCAATAAAAGCCATAGTCACAGTAAGCATGGTGCTCATTGTGGCTATGGGTTCTTTTGACTCTTATGTCTAGCAATACTGATACTGAATAGCGCCCTCAGTCGCTTTAGTGGCGTATATATATTTGCAAGCACGCATACAATAGCACTCACGCACACAAATATAAGATATAATGTGTTGTCGTTTCAATTTCAACGTCTCCTTTGCCTCGGGGCATGCAACAATCTAATTCTTCGGGAAAGAGGCGAAGAAAGACATTTTCTTCACTCAGATTCGGCATATCCAAAGGCGTTGAAGTACAACGTAGCCTTTAACGAACTCAGCCGCTGCCCTAGCGAGTGTGACGAGGCCGAAACAGAAACTCAGTACGGATGGTTTTCACGAAGATGCTGTATCTAAGAGGATACAGGCCACAGTTCATAGAGGAAGTGTGACACACTAAGCGCACGAACACGATGGTGACACGAGAGAAGTGTCCACAGGGCCAAATAGAACGGCAAATTAACAACGACAGCCGATATCACTGTCGATATCACAGACCGCAGACTCATGTCAATCATCGTACGGACAGTGTTACGGAACCTAGATGGTCTACCATGGCTCTCGGTGAGGGATGCGAGGTTCTGCGAAAAGCCGATTACAATCTCTGAAATATGGGTGGCGATGAGCGATTGCACAAGTCACAAATCGCTCGGTTTAGATAGTCTGCCCTACGAATTCTAAGTTTTCATGCCAGATTTGTTTGGCAGCCTCTTGGCAGATATCTACAGTAACCTGCGGCAGAACGGGAGAATTCCTAGTGCTGTTGGCCGAGGGGTGGTAACACTGCTGAGAAAGGACGGCGACAATGGGGACGTGCCAGGGAATACTCGGCCCGTAACTCTGCTAAATACAGAGTTTAAGATTTTGGCCAAGGTGTTAGCGAAAAGGTTGGCGCTTGTCGTTGGTAGTCTGGTCGAGGTGGCACAAACGTGCGCAATCCCGTGCAGGTCTATCCACAACAATTTCCACCTTATGCGATACATCGTAGAGAGGGCTGGGACGAAAGCTGGCTTCGATGGTGCCCAGATCAATTTAGATCAGTCAAAAGCTTTCGATAAGGTAGACCATCGCTACTTGGAAGCCGTCCTTAAAGTGGCCGGTTTCGGACCCGTTTTCAGTGGCTGGATAGCTGCAATGCACAGCGGCACCTACTCGGTGGCCAAAATAATGACTACTTATTGGAACCGGTCCGTCAGAGTTGCCCGCTGTCATCCCATCTGTGTGTGCTGGCTCTCGAGTCACTACTGCGGAAGTTGGAACAGTTAAGAGGCCTCCCTTTCGAAACTGGACTCGGGAGGGTAGTGTCTGCATACACGGACGACGGCCTCATTGTAAAAGAGTGTGAGTCGGTTGCAGAGACTAAAATCAATGCCGACAAGTCGGTGGGATTGCGATTGGGCACCTGAAGAGGCTAATCGATGCCGTCGGACGGCGTCGTTGGACTCTGAACTGACGGACCAGTTAAACTGCTCGGTGAGACTCTACTCGTCGACGAAGACGAACTGGGAAGTCTATTCCGGAGGACTTTCTGGTCGGAGACTGTTATGGATAATTTCCAGATGTCTTTGGCCTTGCAGTGCTACCGGGGGCGCTACCGGTTCGAGATAAACTCTACAGGCACGGATGTACTGTCAGATGGGCTTGTCCGAGGTGCTCTCAGAACGATGAAACCGTTCTGCCTGCAATCGTTCAAGTGTCCGGGAATTGCTGACTTGTGGCGTTACGTAGCACAGCTGTTGTCGCGTGTAGGACAGATCCGTCTGTTAGCTGAGTCCATAATGATGATTGCCCAGCTGCCTTCCTTTAATGGGGCTGGCAAGGCAGTTTTCTTCTGTCTGATGGCTGTGGTGAAAGAGGTTATCTGGTGAATGAGGCTGAAAGGAATGAGGACGGAGAATTGGTAGTGGGAGCCTGGTCTTGTGCAGCAATGATCAGGCTTTCGGTGGTATGCTTCAAATCACCTCGCTCAAGCCATGCCTACAATGAATGCTGTATTATCCTTATCGTCTTGTGCCTTCTTTTCAAACTGTCCATGCATTCTCATTTCAAGAAGGTCTTCTTTTCTCTTCTCCTCAGCTTTTTGGTTTAATTCTGCCTTGCCCATCATTTCATCTGCATTTACACCTATCTCTTTCGTGGCATATTCAGCAAGTCTTCATCAAATTTTTGGCATTCAGGTTGGATTTCAACACTATATTCACTCTTTTTTTATACGCCTCGCTGACATTGACTTTCATTTCTCTGTGTAGAATGTCATCCAGCTACAAAATCCCTGAATACATATACCCACTACCGTCGGGTTCATCCATAGTGTCTCTTGATGGTAACCGCAATCCTCTGCAAAATGCTTTCTTCCCTCTTTTCATATTAAGTACTGAGCATTTGGTAATCCCCAATTCCATACCGATGTCCCTAACACACTTCTGGACTGTTTTGGTTAAGGAATCTATCAGATTTTTAGATTTTCTAAACAGGTCATCCATAAACAGAAGATGGTTCAATAATAGGCCTTTCTTCCAACATCGGTAACCCTTCTTAACTTTCCTAAGTATCATTGTTATGGGTATTAGTGCAATTACAAAAAGTAACGGAGTAAACGAATCACCTTGAAAGATTTCCCTTTTAATATTAACTTCTCCAAGAAATACATTACTTGAGTACAATTTGGTTTTCCATTCTTCCATGCTATGCATCAGAAAATTTATCATGTTATCAGCAACACCAAATGTCTGCAGGCGTTCAACGATCCAAGGATGAGGCATCATATCATAAGCCTTCTTGAAGTCAATCCAAGCCATAGACATGTTTGTATGTTTTTTACAATGCTTCAAAATTTTCATCGATGACCAGGTGATCCTTGGTATTCTGAGAACTCTTCCTACATCCTTTTTGTTCCCTTGGTAGTATTTCTTCCTGTGCCAGGAAAGTGCATGTCTTTGCCGCACATATTCCAGTGAGTATCCTCCAGATTATGCTTAGGCATGCTATGGGACGGTAGTTTCCCACAATATTCCCCTTTCTTCTTATCTTTCATTACAAGTGTTGTCCTCCCAGTCACCATCAAAGCGGGGACTGTACCGTTCTGGACACATGCATTAAATTGGGCTGTTAGCCTTTCATGCATCGCGTGGCATCTCTTCAACCGGAAGCCATGAATCCCATCTGGTCCGAGGGCTTTCCAGTGAGGCACTTTACCCACATCACTCGTGCTTATGACAATATTCTTTTGTTCCTTTCCTCCTTGTAATTCTGTCTTGATAGTTCCTATCCTCATTGCATCCCTTTTATGCACCACATTGTTTCCCCATAATCCGCTTTAGAACTCTTTGGCTTGATTTGCATCAGGAGCAACATTTTCCCCACTGTCTCCTTCTAACGTTCGGAAGAATTGCTTCGGCTTATTTTTGAACAATCTGTTCTTCTGGAAGTGCTTGTTTCTGTTCACAAATTTTCTGATCTTATGGCCTTTTCCCATGATCCTCTGTTTTAACTGCTCTATTACTGCATCAAACTCGCTCTTCCGTATTTTATATTTCTTCTCTAATTTTTCTCGGTCGGTCGGTCTTCTTCTTCTTCTTCTTCTTCTTCTTCTTCTTCTTCTTCTTCTTCTTCTTCTTCTTCTTCTTCTCATTATTATTATTATTATTATTATTATTATTATTATTATTATTATTATTATTATTATTATTATTAGGGCAGTAGATTTGCAGGATCGTTAGTACGATGGGTATTCTTTCCGCAAAGGTATTAACCTTTCACCCTTAAAATAGAAGTTAAATAATAAAGGATCAGTTAAGTAGAGGGGTCGGTAGAATGGATTAATCCCCTTCCCCTCAAAATTATCCATTTAGCTAAAATTTGAAACGATTATCGTTATTATTGCAAAAACAGCAACATATATTTTATGTAGTCAACTGAATGTGTATATATATGCATATATGTCTGTAGATATGTATATATGTATATATGTATATATATGTATATA
>NC_068995.1:29314355-29317672 GCF_001194135.2 Octopus bimaculoides
CATGCGATTAAATGGCTTCCTTGGTCATACTGGCGATTTGAGGGCGGCGTTGTCGTGCAGCAGAAGGACTCCATAAGGCGGCGAGCTGGCAGAATCGTTAGCACGCCGGGCGAAATGCTTCGCGGTATTTCGTCTGCCGTTACGTTCTGAGTTCAAATTCCGCCGAGGTCGACTTTGCCTTTCATCCTTTCGGGGGTCGATAAATTAAGTACCAGTTACGCACTGGGGTCGATGTAATCGACTTAATCCGTTCGTCTGTTCTTGTTTGTTCCCTCTATGTTTAGCCCCTTGTGGGCAATAACGAAATAGGTATTTCGTCTGCCGCTACATTCTGAGTTCAAATTCCGCCTAGGTCGACTTTACCTTTTATCCTTTCGGGGTCGATAAATTAAGTACAAGTTACGCACTGGGGTCGATGTAATCGACCTAATCCCTTTGTCTGTCCTTGTTTTCCCCCTCTGTGTTTAGCCCCTTGTGGGTAATAAAGAAATAATGACTCCATGCTGCTGATTAGGTCTTTTCTCTTGAATAGCCGTGTTGAGTCGTTCCATCTGTTGAACATAGAGTTCCGCGTTGACCGTTTGGTTCCGTTCAAGCTATTCGAAATGGATAATCCCTTCTCAGTCCCACCATACGCACAACATCGTTTTACGTGGATGCAGATCTTGTTTCACGCGTGGTGTCGCTTGTTTACCGGAGCTAAGACATTCCTTACGGTGCTTCATATTGATGTACAGGCACCATTTTCCGTCGCCAGTTACGATTCGGTAAAGAAATCGTTGCTTGTGTCCATAAGTTGAACGGTGACGAGCAAGCAAACCAGCAGAGATTGTAGCTCGTTGATTTTTGTTGTTGTCACTTAAAGCATGCGGAACCCATGCTCCATACTTCTGAACCTTTCCCATCGAGTGAAGATGCTTCTCTATAGCAGCATGGGAGCATTCCATTTTCTCTGTCAGTTCCCTTGTCGTTTGACGAGAATTTTCGTGAAAAAGTTGGTTTAATCGCTCTCCATCGAACTCAACTGGACGGCCAGAACGAGGTGCGTCTTTGAGGTCAAAATTTCCATTTTTGAACTTGGCATACCAATCACGAGCAGTTCTTTCAGCTATGGTACCCTCTCCATACACAGCACAAATGACGCGAGCAGCTTTTGCGACCTTAGAACTCTGATAAAAAACAAAAAGAAGGTGTCGAAAATGCTCGTTTTTCTTAACTTGGCATTCCTTTTTAATGATTTGAAAATAATCAAAAATTAACTAAAATTAACTAGAAAAGAAAATAGATTCCAAAATGATTCAAAAATAGAATTCTTGAAAAAAATAGATGCCAAAATTTAAAAACGCAATAAATTCTAAAATTTAACAAAACGGCGGTAACTTAGTTGCCAACCCAATATATATGTTTATCTATATTTCACTTCATGCGCATGCTTGCACTTCGTGCACAGGTTTGTGTATGAATATATTTATTATTAAAACCTATAATAGGCGCTTTGTAGTTCAGTCAATTAGAGTAATAGCCATCAAAAGTTATAAATCCGATACAGTAGATTAGTGTCAGCTGCCTTTAATCTACTCAAATTTGACTGTAGATATGTGGGCGTATAACATATTAGTCACATGTTAAACGTTACCAACACGTTGAAGTATTACAAGCCAGTCTACCATGCTAATTACTAAACTAATTATATTTATATTCAATACGCATACACACACGCACACACACGCACACACACACACACACACGTACACACACACACGCACACACACACACGCACTCATGTGCACGCATACACACACAGACACACACGTACATATGTGTGTGTATGTGTATATGAATTTGTATATGTTCGTATGAATGTACGCACACATATTATTGACGTCATACGAATTTGAAAACTTTCAGAACGTGAAATAATTTTTCCTGATATTTTTTTGGAGTGCCAAATCTCGAATAAATAATACTGTGTAAAACGAAATATTTACATGCGATTATTTATAGCTATATTTGTTTCGCGATGCACTGTTCCTGAATATACATGCATACATACATACATACATACATACATACATACATACATACATACATACATACTCATACCAACATTTGTGCTGCTTGATGAGATCCGAGCCATTGGTGTGAAAACCCGAAAAATACTAACAAGCACACATAATTTCCACATAAACAGTGACGTAGACAGCCTCTATCTAAAACTAAAACAAGGCGGAAGAAACTTAACATCGATCCAAAATGCCTTTGAATGTCACATCATATCCCTTCGGCAACATCTTTTAATAACCAAGTGTCGAAGTGCATTCTTGACCAAGTTTGCATACATGAGGCTAATAGTATCAAAAGACGGAGAAGGCAGCTTCTTGAACAACACTCTTTGTCTGATAACCTAGAATACATGCCCAAAGAAGTCACACGACTCTACCGCAGAAGACTAAGCATGGATATGTTACGAGAAAGCTCCGTGATGATAGTAACATCGATCATCAAAGCAGTTAATCATGGACCAATAGCCGGATTACTACCTCCCACTTTGAAGAGTATGCATTTGCAATCCAGGAACAGGAAATATCAACCAAGTACTTGGTACACAAAAGGGATAGAGATGCAGGTAAAGCCGTAAAGTGTGACAACCGATGCAGACTTTGTGGAGTTCATACTGAAGATATCACCTACATCATAAGCAGTTGTCTGAAAATGTCATCACGGTATTATCTTCCGATAAGACATGATGTTGTAGCTAGGACACTCTATAATGAAATCCGTCGGAAGGATAATCCCGAGAACAAAGAAATATGAACCCACAATATGGTAGAAGCCATAGCCACTCATAATAATATGGAATACTAGTGGAATGTCCCAGTGAAGACCTCAATAAAATGCAAGCACAACAGACCTGATATAATGATTTGGGATAGAGAAGAGAAACTGTGCACGGTTATGGAAATTAGCTGTCCTCAAATTGACACCCAAACACCCTGAAATGTTCGTATTGGAACTTCCAGTGTGAATGCCAAGCAGTACAGCATGTCGTTTCCAAATTTCTAGCAGAGTGAATTGCGTCATGGTGCTGTCTTTCTCATAGACGGTGCCCAACTGACCCTACTATACTGTGTAGTCGATTAAATCTAAAACAAACAATGCGCATGCATGCGCGAAATTAGGCATATACAATGGGTAAATATACAATTTACCCATCGCACCCTTTCTCACTTTCCCGAGCGTCAAACTAATTCAGCTGCGTGTTGTTTATACACCTGTCTTCGTCTTTTGTTTTTCTGTAAATTTCAACTATATATATA
>NC_068995.1:29317737-29325167 GCF_001194135.2 Octopus bimaculoides
ATATATATATATATATATATATATACATATATGTATGAAGAAAGGGAGAGAGATAGGGAGGGAGAGAGAGAGAGATAAAGTGATATACAAACCTACTGTGTAAGCGCAGGTTTATCTATACACAGTTACATATACATACAAACACTAATTAAAACACCACAAACTCAATAGCAGCCTTGCGATGAACAGCAGATTCCTGTCACAATTTTATTGACCGGCTTGGATTTTACCAAAAGCAAATCAATAATGATCTCAAAGACATAACATAGGGATTCATATATATGTAGGTACGAAGGGGTACCCAAAAGTAACCGGAAACGTTCTCTGTGGGATAAGCCCGTAGTGGTTCAGGCTTCATCCGCTAGAAGCCACTTGATGCAACCCCCAGATATCAGTCTGTCGACTGACGCTGTCCATCGAGGTCATATTGCAACACGTTGCGTCTGTGTTTTGCAGTGCTTCTCCCATGTTCGTCGATTTTTACGATGGTTGAAACGGAGGAACAGTGTGCTTCCGTGAAAAAATTCTGTTTTCTGCCGAGGAAAACAGCGGCTGAAGCAGTTGCCACGCTTCAAACTGCCCTCAAGGACGCTGCCATGAACAAAACACAAGTTTACGAGTGGTTTTCTCACTTTAGGAAGGGCGGCTTGCCGTTTGAAGACCAGCCTCGTTCAGGGCGACCGTCGACCTTCCGAACGAATGAAAACATCTAAGGTCCGTTGTTCTTGTAGGTATACAGCTGCTTATCTGCCTAATTGTGACTGCAACACAAGGCCATTTCGTATGAGGCAGAAGTCAGGTACAGAGGGCTCAACGAAAACTTCAGGCTTAAAACGTTATATCGGATTAACGGGGGTATCCATCAAGAAACCACGCAGCATCATTTAGAAGCACATTACACAACCACATACCATCATTCAAGAGCTAAAAGGAGCGGAACATCTTGACAAGACATGGTGGCTGGAGAAGCAGGCTGCAAACTGCATTAAGTATGCTAGGAGAAGCGAAAACTTTATTCTAACAGTAGATGTGAATTGCACTTAGCGCGGAAGATACAGAAACTTCAGAGCTCCCTCACGTCGAGGATGTACTTAACTACTAAATCTGAAACTTTTACACCTTGTTTACAAAGTCAAAAGTACATTCTATATACTGGTTCAACCTACCATATGGGAGTCCGTACAAATGCTCCTTCCTCCCTACCACTTTTCGCGATCGTTCTTCCATACATTCCTTCATTCCTTCATGCCTTTTTCCCACATCTCCTTAACATTATATTTATCCTTGCCTTTTTCCTATTTCTTTATTATTCTTCCCTTCTTTCCTTTGGTTGTACCCTTTCTCTATTCTTGTACATTCCCTTCTCTCTCTATCTCTTTCTCTTCTTTACCCTCCTACACTGCCCTCTTTCTCTCTTAACTTATAACTTAATGACTCTCCTTCCCTCTACATACATAACTCTTTCTCTTTCTGTGTCTTCTGGTTTTACCTGATCTAGAATTATTTCCCTAGCACTAGTGCTAGGGAAATAATTCTTCGCTCATCAACCATGAATGTAAGCGCTTAGCTTAAGTCCTTTGCCCGCAGAGCTTCCTAAGTAACCATATTTCCTTTGTCCAATCCCAAAACTTGTATATATGACGAGCATAAATTATCGATCTTAAACTTAGTTGTAAAAGCAAATGAGAGTCACAGCTGGAGCTTGAGGAGCAGAATTACAAATGTCAAAATTTTTCTGCGAGGCAAAACCCAGCTGCTACTAAGTAATATGGCGCTGAACCAGCTTCACATGGTATAATTTTTGCATTTCTTAGTTACTCAGTATGCTAAAACTGCAATACATACCAAAGTATATATATATATGTGTGTGTGTGTGTGTGTGTGTGTGTGTGTGTGTGTGTGTGTGTGTGTGTGTGTGTGTGTGTGTGTGTGTGTGTGTGTGTGTGTGTAAGTGCGTACGTTGTTTGCGACAATATAGTCTTCGTAAGAAGCTACAAGATCGCTGGAGCAATGCTTCTCACCCATTACTCTTTCGTTCGGAGACTACGTCATTAGAGTCTCTGGATGCTGAAGGCCAGTCAAAGTAACAGAAAAAGAAGAATATTCAACCATTAAATGACTTTCAATGACTTGATATAAATATCCAGTTGTAAAGAATGAAGAAGTATAAAGATAAGAATTGAATTTCAAAATTCAATAAAAAAAATCTTCTTAGAATGATCAAAAACTCTTGACATCATAAGAAAACTAAATTCTAATGTTCTACACCGAGAATACTTAACGAATTTGGTTATAAGTAAATGGAAAACGCGTGTTGCAGTCTTTGAACAAAACAAAATATAAGTGAAGTAAAAGACTCAAACCAAAATGTAAGTCGAGTAAAAGACCCAATGTGTCATCCATAAATCAATAATAAATAAGCCTAAACTTGATCCCTTTTTTCAGATCACGGTGCAGCATGCCCTGACTCCAAAGATTTTTCACACTAATAGTTTCTATTAAAATACAAGTTTATCAGAGTGAATAATTGTCATGTTGTTTCCTCGACGTACAGAGCTCCAGTTAACGAGAGAAGATGATGGTTGCAAACAGGACACGAACTCTAGAACTGAAACTACTTTAGCACTTAGTCAATGTCCTGCTGTTAATAAAAGTTAGTATATCGTTGGAGAAGCTCAATTTTCACAAATACGCCTACCACCGTGTCACTGTATATTTCTCTCTCTCTCTCTCTCTCTCTCTCCCTCCCTCTCTCATATATAATACTCTTTACTTCAGTACACCAAAACTTTTCTAAAGCACTAAAATTACTTAGCATAAAAAATTAACTTTGGAATGGTCTGAGAAATACAAATTTTATGTTATAAATTACGTGTGAAATCTGCTTTAGCAATATTTCTTTATAATTTTTTTCTTAAGAACTTCTGGTATTGCTTTACTGAGGTCACTATTCAAAGAACCTTAACAAAAAACCTACTTAAACATCTGCAGAAACTTGCTATCAAATTCTTATAACAAGAATACTTCGAAAAAAATAATGCAGTTAAACTTTAAGTTTCATAATTATAATAATGTGTTTAACATAAGGGAGCGTCGTTGGAGAAAGCTTAATTAATTTGACATTGATAAACAGATCAAAACTATTTTGCGAGTTGTTTCGTCCTTTTCACAAAGTTTCAGAAGGAAAATAATATTGTTA
Organism: Octopus bimaculoides; assembly: GCF_001194135.2. Classification (NCBI taxonomy): domain Eukaryota; kingdom Metazoa; phylum Mollusca; class Cephalopoda; order Octopoda; family Octopodidae; genus Octopus; species Octopus bimaculoides. The sequence goes on from NC_068995.1 coordinate 29,320,937, forward strand.
AATGGCAATATACAGCTTCCTTTTTCTTCAGATGATATATGAATTTCAAATAATATAATCTAGATTTAAGAAAAAATATTAAGATATATATAGTTTTCCATAAAGGAAAAAAGTTTTTGCACTAGAAGAGGAAATATGATGTTTAAATGATTATGCCTTCCCCCAGCTGACGTTTCTCTCGCTAACTATAACCCTAGTTCAGAAAAATTTAGCAGGTAAAAGCTACATAATCTAGCCCCGTTGATTTCCATAATTCTTTGTTTATAGTCTTCAAAAGATACTGATGAAGACCGTTGGGAGCACTCCAGGCACAAGCTGCAGAAGCTGTCCGAAGTCCTCTAATATATCACACACTTCGGCTTTTTCAACATTCGATGACACAGAAGTCGTGGATTGTCAAATCCCCGATGTTTTCAATGATGGACACTCTTTCGGCGAGACTGTTGCGACTATTATGATAGATCTTAGTTTTACAGACGTAACATAATGAATTGAAAAGAAGTGTCTATCAATTGAGATTATCCTAGCATTTAGTAGTTAAAAATTCTCCTTAGATGTGTTTAAAATCTAAACTCTAATAAGATTTGCGTGGTAACCCCTCGGTGGTCAGTTAGTGTAAAAAAAAAAGGCAATCATATATATGGCGAGATTAGACGTTTAAAGTTTAAAAGCGTTGAACTCAGAAGATGCATAGAATATAAATATTTAATATCATCATGCTTAGATATTATGAAGTTGATAGAAGTAAACTTGTAGAGCGCTATTTTACTTTTACTAGAAATCGTCAGAGGTGAAATCATCCAAGGTGAAGCGAGACGTTTCATAAAGATCGAAAATAATTAATCACAAAGACATCCATTGAATTTTTTCTCCACGGTAACGGCAGTGAATTTGTCTTCAGAAGTTGAAATATATCACAAACATATTTTAACTAACCTACACACACACACACACACATTTACACGTATATACTTAGGGGAGATGAAAGAAGCTAAAGTCTACTTGGCATCAGCCAGTGTATGCTTCTTGCTATCTCTCTCTCTCTCTCTCTCTCTCTCTCTCTCTCCCTACTATCTATCTATCTATCTATCTATCTATCTATCTATCTATCTATCTATCTATCTATCTATCTCTCCCTCTCCCTCTCTCTCTCTCTCCTCTTTCTCTCGCACTTTCGTACACAAAATGATAACATGAATGCGTTTTGTGTCATATGGTGGTTAAACTCCACTTTTTCAACATTGAACATGCACAACCGATGCAAGGAAATGTTTTAGTATGAGAGAAGTTTCTTGCATGATATTCATTACTCTCTCTTTTCTCTATCCGTTGTTTGTCTTATTGTCTTCATGGGATTTTGAATTCGTAATTGATGTCACTCTATTTCCGATTCATAAAGAAACAAAAAATGTTTACATATAGAACTATCTGTAATTCTATTCAAACCAAGAAAGTTACTTGGCTTGTTGGAAAAACAGCCAAATTCCCCGAAATCACTTTTTAAGCATCTTAAATATAGAAACAACATATTAGTTAATATGCGGAGGCGCATGACTTGGTGGTTAGGGTGTTGAAATCATGAACGTAAGATTGTTGTTTCGATTCCTGGACGACGCGTTGTTTTCTTGAGCAAAACGTTTCATTTCACGTTGCTCCAAATGTGTAATCCTGCGACAGACCAGCGTCCCGTCCAAGTGGGGAATATATATGCCACGGAAACCAGAGAACCGGCCCTATGAGTCTATTTGACTCGGGAATGATCTTTAACACCCACCTTTTTTTTTATCTATTAGATAATACAACTCTAAAAAGATGCAATGGTCGAAGTAATGATCTGTTTGAATGTAAGTCCTGCTCAATAAGGGATAACTGGGACTAAACAAGGAAAAGACAAAAATAACTAAATTCTAGAAATTGCTCAATTCGAGGCTATGGTAGAAAATTGCTCAAGGTGCCACGTGTTTGCGAAGCGAATTTCTTGACTACAGAATGCTCTCATATTTATGTGCGTTTACTTGAGAGTCGGTGTGTGTGTGTGTGTGTGTGTGTGTGTGTGTGTGTGTGTGTGTGTGTGTGTGTGTGTGTGTGTGTGTGCGTGTGTACGCGCGTGTGTACGCGCGTGTGTACGCACATGTGTGTGTGTTTTGTTCGGCCTCGTAGAATTATTTATCTGACTACAGACCTGTTATAGTCTATTTTATAGCGTACCTAATTGATATGATCTCTACGTTAGAATAATAGAATGGCTGAAATTGCCAATAATTAGTTCTTATCACGCACATGAAACATGCACACTTACACATACACATGCAAACACACACACACACCTCTTTTTCTCTCACTCCCTCTTTCTTTCCCCCACCCCTTCTCTGTTTTTCTCTACTCAACCATGTAATGTATTCAATGTTCTTATTGTTTAGATTCATTTTCTTCTTCTTCTTCTTCTTCTTCTTCTTCTTCTTCTTCTTCTTCTTCTTCTTCTTCTTCTTCTTCTTCTTCCATTACCACAACTACCACCACCACCACCACCATCACCAACACCACCACCACCACTACTACTACTACTACCACCACCACTACTACTACTACTACTACTAATAATAATAATAATAATGATAATAATAATAATAATAATAATAATAATAATAATAATAATGATGATGATGATGATGATGATGATGATGATGATGATGACTTCATTTATTTGCCACAAGGGCGAAGGATGAAAATGCCAATACACATTTCTTTCTTCACTTCTGTCTTCCTCTTCTGGTTCTTTCTCTTTTCACCACTTTCTTTTTCTTATATCCCTTCTGTTTTTTCTACTTCTTTTCCAACCTTTTCTCTCCAGCTCATACATCCTAGCTAATTAACCATGTTTATTTCAACCTCACATTATCGTTATATGCGACTCAGGCTTAATCTAATTAACTCTTTCATTTTAGTTGATCTGAAACCTGAACGCTCCTCATTTTCGTGTCAGCATTTAAAAGAAGCTATAGATTTGAAATTAATCTTGTTAATTTTCCTTCAACCACTTGAAGTTATACAAATTTTCACCAGATTACTTTCAAAAGAGAAGGAATCGGTAAAGAGAAAAAGTTCGTAACGAATTCTTTCTCCATCACCAAATTTTGTTGACAATTTTGTCGTAAGAAAAGAGAAAATACTTTTAATTTTAGTGGTGTCCCGTAAGTGTTTTAAGGGTTTTGAATTTGAGAAAAGTTCTACGTCTGTAGAGACTGACATTACTTTAAATGTTTTGAATAATATTCAATAAGTGGTAAGTAATTGGACCTTCCTCAAGCAAGGAAATAAGCGATACTGCGGCTCAATGTTTGGTTCTTTTGAGATTTGAGACTTTGTGGTGGATATGAAGGATGATTTGGTTGCTATTTCGAGCAGGTCGAGAAACCTGTAACGCTTCATGTTTGCTGATCTACCTGCCAAAGAAGACCAGCATAGATGATAATGTCATCAACGGGCGTTTTCGATTGGCTAAAATTATATAAATTTAAATGTTTACAGATTTTTCTATTATTCATTTCTAGAAAAAATGAATGCGATTTTCGTCTTCAGGACGGAAAACTACATCAGAAATATAGTTTTTGAAAATAATCTGATAATAGTTTGAAAAACTCGAAATGACTGGAAGAAATTTAGCAAGATCCAATCTTCTAGTATTCATACACTACTGAACATAAATGGAATTTAAGAAAGTTTGGATGATATGGGTACTGCTATTTTGTTCGAACAGATACTCGAATTAACGAATGCTTCTTGTCATAAAGAATGTGTTGGTAGAATTTAGGAGAGAGCACAGTGAATTCTAAGTACTTTCTAAATATATATTGCTTATGTCAGCATTTAGAAGAATGCTGCACATCAGCAGATACGCTTTACATTATTTGTATATGTCTCTCAGCCCAGCTATTCCAATTCGCATCGAGGTGACTCGAGTCCACGATGCCGGTGAACTGAAATAACAGCAAAATAGCAACACCCATCGTTCTCGTTCACTTACGGGGCGATTTGTCTCACCTGGTTCGAGGTACTCAGTGCTTTTAAACACTCCGCATCATAAAGGGACGTTCTCCCTAATGCAGTCCTACAGTTGATAAACGCATAAACAAAATTTACACATTATGTGACATCGGTAATGTATACATAATTAGAGTTGCTTATAATTCCAAATTTTATCTATCTATCTATCTATCTATATATATATATA
>NC_068995.1:29326075-29328575 GCF_001194135.2 Octopus bimaculoides
ATATATATATATATATATATATATACATACATGGTGGTTGTCTACTTAAACAGAGTTTGACCACCTCCTGCACCTACACCTTAGCCCTTTCATGGCGTCTGATGTGGCTTTTTAAACCAGACAGTGTTTTGAAAAAACACCCACACAGATTGCACCTCTGATTTGCACTACCAATACCTGCAAGTAAGAGCATTTGATGTAAGAGCATTTGGACTGCTACTTCTAGCAAGCAAAGCGACTGTGAGAAGTTTCAAACGCTTTACAAGAGTTATCACCCTTAGCTATAATAATAAGCAGAAGGTTATGTGTCAAAAAATTGACCAAAGCTTTTCGAATTTAATACTAAAACTTTGAGATGTTACCTCTGTTACCTACAATAATAAATGCGACATTCTGTCTGTCAACCAGGATTGTTCATCCTGCCGTCTTACAATGTTTTCCGAATGTCACAATGATACAAAATTTTCCAAATGTGATATTCTGTGATATAAATCTGAGATGGTAAGATACCAATAGATGCTTTATTATTATTGCCCCCTTCGTTTTGGAGACCGAAGACCTAATTAGCCCTCCGCAGGAGCTAGCTTATTGCTGCCAGGAGCGGACCTTGGTTATCGCTCTGGTGACCAGGTACTCGCGACTAAGAATGAGCCAAGCAGCTCGAAACTGAGTTAGTCTCGCGATCCTGTTGTCTGCTAAAGGATGGTAAGGGTTCGCTCCCCCTGTTAGCAATATATATTGTATATAAAGGGGTGCAGCGTCGCACAGATAACCAGCTGGCGGAAGATTTGCTTGGGGTTAAACTAGTAGTAACATGGAACTGCCACTTTGATGTAGCGATTGACTTTACTGATATATATATATAGGGGGAGAATTCACAAAAACAAAAGCCGAAGACAGGTGGTGTAGACAGCAAACAGATGTATTAGTTTAACGCTCGGGAAGTGAAAAAGTCTTCAACGTTTCGAGCCTACGCTCATCCATAGAAAGGAACACAGAAAGAAACAAGGAGAGAAAATAAAGAATGTCTAGCGGCTAGCGATCTATCATGGCGAATAGATAGATAGATAGATAGATATGTATACGATTTTTGTCAGTTCGACATTCCACTCACTCTCTAGAGTCGATTCTTCTGCAACATTTTCTTCTTGAATAGAACAATGGAAGCAAAAACATCACCACTACTCCATTGCTATTACTGTTACCCTTACATTCTTGTAAATATTTTCCATATGCAGGAATAACTGCTTGCCTGACATATTTTCAAGTATTCTAATACAAAGGGAAAATAGTGTCTTTTCTTTTTCTGATTGAACAAATCTCAAATGCACCCATGTTTAGAATCTTCAGTTTCATATTTCAGCATGTGTATTCACCTCAATAACCATCGTCATAAACCATATCAGTGAAAACCGAAAAAATATTTTACTGAAAAGGAAAATGCCTCTTTCAGCAACAAGACTGTTGTACTCTGTCTCTAATCTTCACCCAAATACTTTTAGTTTCTTTTACTTTTGATTCAAAGAATGATCGAAACAAAGCATATAAGAAATTTAAGTGTGGAGCAAACACGAAAATAGATTACTACTTAACTTACGAAAATGGATTAAACTTAACTTACAGTTGAGATTCAAACATTGGATAGAATTTACAAAATAAAATACTTTACGATTTCCGGACAGAATTAAGTTTACCAGGCGTGAGTGTGTGGTAAGAAGCTTGTTTCCTAACCACATAGTTCTGGGTTCAGTCCGCTTATGTGGCAACTGCCCTCTACTATAGTCTGCGTTTGTACCCCACTACCGCTTGACAACCGGTGTTGGTGTTTACGTCCTCGTAACTTAGCAGTTTTGCAAAAGACTCAATAGAATAAGTACCAAGCTTAACAAAAAATAAGCACGGGGATCGATTCGTTCGAATAAAAGTTCTTCAAGGTAGTGTCCCAGCACGTCTGCAGTCTAATGATTGAAACAAGTAAAAGAAAAAAATAACTTAGGAGTAGGTTATAAAAGGTTAAAATTTGTGAATAATTTCACGAACGAATATGAAAGGAGTCTTAATATGCTAAATATACATTACTATTTTACCAAGACTTCACGTTAAATGCTAAATGAAATGATGTGGTTCAAAGTTAGTTTTATATAATTGTTACTTATCCATACCCGTTTGGGCATGCTCATGATAAAACTTCAGATACATACATACATACATACATACATATAGATTTACAAACACACACACTTACACTCGCACACACGCATCCCCACACGCCACATATGTATTCGAGTGTGTGGTCTATTTATAAGAGGGCTTGCTCAGATACATGTAGAGTTATGAGTTGCGATGAGCATAAAAGTAGTACCAAATAACCTACACAAGTCACAATGCGAAAAATACATTTATTTATGTGGGCATTTGTAATTATCGATACACACACATATACATACATATAAACATGTATATATGTATGTATGTATATACATATGTATATACATATGTA
>NC_068995.1:29330482-29331400 GCF_001194135.2 Octopus bimaculoides
TATATATATATATATATATATATATCAGCAACAGGATATCAAGAGGTGATACAGGACAACCGTTGCAAGCGGCTCCATTTAATTGAACAATGCAATCATTACATCAATTTAAATGCAGGACTATCCTCAGCTGCATAAATAAATTGAATTTTTTAATCAGTTGGACGCATTAATATAATTCTACTCAAATTCTCTAATAGTGCAAGAAGAGGGAGAAAGTCTATGCTGCTACTTGTGTGACTCAGAATATACTACACTTCTAAGAACTGTATGAAGTTTGTTAAGGTCATAGCTTGCAAATGATTGTGGTTCGCTTTTAATTTATTAGTCTCTTTTTTTATCAACTTCCAAATCTAAAGCTAGAGGACATTTTGGTCTTATTCATCTTAGTTTGAGTTGTACGGATAATACCGCACTGACTTGGTGCTTCAACTTAAGTACCAAATTCAACTAAATCTCAATTACTTATGTATACGAGGGGAAGTCAAAAACTATCCACACTTTAGCCATATCATATCTTAATTAATTGTCACACTGCCTTCTGTGCATACGTGCTTATAGTTGGTACTATTGTGGTCACGTGATCGAAATTCGAGCCTGATCGCACCATTTTTCTTTCTGGCATGAGAGTGTATGTATGTACATACAAGCAAACTACGTACGATAAGCGTTTTTATTATATCTATTTCACGATATAATTCTCTGAATTATTTGTGATTGTTTTTAATATAAAACACCAAAAACATGCCTCTCACGTTTTACATTTTCGATATACAAGGTGAGTTTCGGACCCAATAAACTGTTGAAACTGAGGAACAACTGCGTATCTATATCTATTTCTATATTCATATATGAGTGTGTGTGTGTGTGTGTGTGTGTGTGTGTGTGTGTGTGTGTGTGTGTGTGTGTGTGTGTGTG
>NC_068995.1:29333843-29334691 GCF_001194135.2 Octopus bimaculoides
CTGTAAGCTTGTTACGCAAAAAGTACGAAGATCTGAACGTGCAAAACAACAGAAATAAACGGACCGATACCCTACGAAAACGACGACCGTCAAAATAAAGGGCCGACGTTGTTCCTCATGTCCCGCAAACAAAACCAAAACGGCATAAATGGACACGTGAGAAATACATTTCGATCCTACACGCCTATTTTACAGCAGTGCTCTACCCAAAAAACGAAAACGCAACAACACATACATATAAAATATGGAAGAAATATAATCTAAATAAAGACCTCGATAAAACAAAGAACCCTAACAAACTAGCTAACATAAGAAGATACATTCTCAAAGCAAAAACATATCAGAAATAGAAATAGAACAATTGAAAGGAAAAATACATTAGGAAAATCTAGATAGTAGTCACACAACAATGCCAAATAATAATATAAACACTGAGATAGTAAAACACGAGGACAAACGTAATATCTCCGGCAAAAAACAAAAAACAACAAACCCAGACCGTAGAGATGTATAATAATGTACAAAAAGCACCAATCCAGAACACCACAGACAAAACATATGAATGAAAAGGAAGGCAAAACAAATCTAAAACCTGGGAATGACGAAGGGAAACCTAATAATTACGATACTATGAAAATGAGAATAATCAAAGAACGGAAAACCACAGATCTTAGAATGGACCACAGATTATATCTCCCAAAAATCAAAATAGACAATAAAACAACATCAATAATAAATAGCATAAACCTGGCCGTCACGGAACTAACAACCACAGAAACAACTGGCAATATCACTGAGCTAAATGACATAATATATGCGGTAGCCACTGCAGCCACAAAAGAAGCAGG
>NC_068995.1:29336752-29343049 GCF_001194135.2 Octopus bimaculoides
AATAATAATAATAATAATAATAATAATAATAATAATAATAATAATAATAATAATAATAATAATAATAATAATAATAATAATAATAATAATAATAATAATAATAATAATTCTTTCCACTATAGGCGCAAAGCCTGAAATTTGGGGGAGGGGTACGTCGATGATATCGATCCCACAGCTCAACTGGTACTTAATCTATCGACCCCGAAAGAAGAAAGGCTAAAATCAACATCGGTGAAGTTTGAACTCAGAACGTTCATAATAACAACAGCAACAACAATGATAATGATGATGATGATGATAATAATAATAATAACGAAACTAAAGACCCCCAAAAACTACCGGCCTATAACATGTTTGTCTACTACCTATAAGATTTTGACATCTATTCTAGTGGAGAAAACATATACGCTTATGGAAGAGAATAACTTCTTTCCCACTGAACAAAAAGGATACAGACGAGGTTCATACAGATGCTCCTAATTAATCGCATGATCCCTGAGAACTGCCATAACAAGCGCAGAAATTTCAGCTCTTTATGGATTGATTATAAAAAAGCCTTTGACAGCATACCACATTCGTGGATTCTGAAATCGCTGGACATTTTCAAAATCTTTCTTCTATTTTTGGCACGTTGAATAGAAGTTCTGATATTCTGAGGAAACTCAAGGCAGCCTGAGAATCCTGGAACACCAGATTTCTTAAATGATGAGTTTATGAGTTTGTTCATTGTTAGGAACATTGCTATCCTCACAGTCAGTATTTCATAAAACACCTCCCCATTAGATCAAAGCAAGATATCGAGCAGAGATCACCAAGTGATTGTGTGTGTGTGTGTGTGTGCGTGTGCGTGTGTTGTTGTTGTTGTTGTTGTTGTTGCTGTTGTTGTTGTTGTTGTTGTTGTTGTTGTTGTGTGTGTGTGTGTGTGTGTGTGTGTGTGTGAAAGAACATGATGACATTGCATAGTGTAATTGTAGTAATGGTGATGATACTCCCACAGAGACGGATTAACTATATTCAATATCCTTGAACAAATAATCCTTTTCAGTTTATACATATGTGTCAGTATTTCATAAAACACCTCCTTGTGCGCAACAATCCGAGATATGGTTCTTAACGGTCTTTCCAACTATACCACAAAGTTGGAACAACTAGGTGGGTTGTTAATTTGCCGTACAAAATTCAATTCTTCCTGTTATTCTAGAAATGATCTTCCAATACTGAACCTCCACTAAGGAGTTTCAGTTGTCTCACTTCATTATGTCATCTAATCCTGACTTTGGCTCTAGTTTCTAGTAAACATTTTAGAAGTAAATCTTAAGATCAAATAAGGTGTTGGAATCTGTGAGGCATTCTCGTACTCCTAACAACCACTCCTGCAGCAATAATGTGACTAGCCGATCTGTACTTTCTCTTTCCATAGAGTACATCTGCGTTATGGAGATAGAAAACTGTCCTCCATACAAACTTCTGCGCACCAGAAACGACACCCCAAAGCAGAACTTCATAATTTGTAGAGAGTAAAGAAAGCTTAAGATTATATCCATACATACTTGCATGTATAGAAAAACTTCGATCAGTTTCATTTATATTTTTCCATTTTTCAGAGATTCTCTTAATCTAGAACTTTGGAGGACTGCTTTTTCTCTTTCAAGTGATAGATCATTTGTTGGTACATGTACGCATATTCTTATTGAAAGGGTCACTTATTAATGTCGAGAGTGAACTTGCTCTGACATCTTACATGATATATTCTTTCGTTGTGCTTCCATTCAACACCTTCAGTTGCCTTACGTCTAAGTATATTCAATTGCTGCCTTTAATTCTTCCTTAAATTAACAAGTCATATCATCTGCTCAGTCTATCACATGGTAACAAGTTTCAAAATGTTAAAATCTTTTTTATATGTTTGGTTGAGAAGAATTTTACCGTTCTTGGATGTAAACTTAATGATGCGAAACAAAAGGGTCAAGCAGAATATTTTAACTACTTAGTATAAAGGAACCTTACAGCGTTGGATATGTTAGCAGGGCCATGCTAAAATGTCACATTTAAAGCAGCAGACCTTAAATTAAGCATTAAAATTGCTTCGTAAAAATAGTGACGCACTCTTGCATGTTGGCCTCCATTGTACTTGAAGAATGTATAACCGACTGGTAGATGCAAATGTTTTCACAGCTTTTAATGACTTGTTATCGGATACCTGAAGTTATTTTTTCTACATTGAGACGAAGTTTGTAATCTGATTCTTTGTTAGTAGTCTAGGTATGGTTCAGAATGATACATCTTGATTATTTTATTCTTTTGGAGGTAATGTCATTCAGAAATAATTTCATGTAGGACGATACACAAGGTCCCTCCCTCACATCCTTTTTTGCTAAACTATGACAGTTTAAACATTTTTAATTCGAAACCTTCAAATTAAGCTGTTTAATGGATATGGTCACTAATTTATAGAAGTTAACAAGCGAGCTTTTATTGACGTAATTCTTTCGATATTTCATTTGAAACAACCTGAATATTAACAAATTCAGAAATATCGGAAACAGCCTTAATGCTTGGAAAATAAATCAACGTTCGTTGAGATTATTATAATATCAAGCAGATGTTTGTAATGTTTTCAAGAAAAAATAGCGATAAAATTCATATTTCTCTCTTTGGACGCGAAACATAAACGGGATTGCATCTGGTTAAATCAATGGTTAGACTGCACTATGGACATTTCAGTCGATACCGCTACTAATAGGTTTCCTGTACATTAGATGTTACCACACGTTAAATACACGCATTATTTAATTGAAGAGTCCTAGTAGGTCTAATACTATGACATACCGCAACCTTCTTCAACCATTTTTGTCATCAATACACAATAAGTAACATAATTTAAATTATTCAGAATGAAGGCTAATATATCTCTCTCTGATTCAAAATTCGACAAGGAATTATCATTCAAAATGTGTAAATCAATTGGATTGATTTTGAATAATTAAAATTCGAGAGAAAACAAATATCCTCATATAACAACCGTGTCTCATTTTCACCACCATCAATGTGATATAATGATAGACTGCAACTGTCGTGAGAAATCAATCTTGTACCATATACTGTGATTGTAATTGCTCTAATAATGAGAAAAAGAATGCAAGAGAATTTAGAAGCGTTATGCATAAAATTTGCGAGAATAGAAACTGTATTTCAAGAGAGGCATCCCTCGAGATACGTCCACTTCAGTTTACGGGATTTCGCGTTTACATAATTTGTAAAGTATGACCAACAATTTCGTACTTACGGATTGGATAAATTTTAACAATTTAAAAACATTTTCTTCTTAACCAAAAGGCAATTTCTCAGTTATTTAGATGCTTCGTTGTACGGATGAAAGAGCGATTTCAATATTGTATTTTTTCTCAGCAAACCAAAAATGGTCGAAACATATCTTTGACCTTTAGAGCAAAACATTTCAATTGTTTGTTTCTTTCTTATATATGTATGTGCGTATAATACAACGCGCACGCGCGCACGCTCGCGCACACACACACACACACGTAGACAAACACACACACTCACACACACACACACGTAGGCACAAACATACACACACATACACAAGATAGTATCACTTCTAGAAAACTGTATTCATCTCCGTATGAATAAACTATATAATTTCTTAAAGATAATTTCTTTGTGTTTCGTTTTGTACATTTGCGACATCATAACATTTAAATTATGATTGATGATTGTTCTTTTTTCTCTATGTCAAGAATAGGTGATAAGTCATAAATCTTCGTATCTAGACTTCAGAAATGTTTTCCTCTGACAAACAATACTTAATACTTAACATTTCTATATTAAAACTGATCTTTATTTACTGTGACATGTTAAGTTAAATATATCACCCGTTCTTACAATATACATACTTACCTACAATCGTCTTCTTCGTGTACGTCGTCAATTTTGTCGCCGTCATCATCTTTTATAAACAGCACCATTGTTTGTCTTATTGAAGAAGAAAAGTACCAACAAAAGCAAAAGACGATTTATTTGTAACTTTAAATACAAGTCGGTGTATTTGCTGAAACCGTAAAGGAAAGAAGCATTGAGACTATTTCGTATCAGATATCTATGTTCTGGTTTCCTATCCTGTTATTGGCGACATTGCATACTCGGTTTTAAGATCGATAAAATAAGTATAAAGCTTATGGACGAAATGAATTTGAAGTATTTTAAAATGAAGAATGGGCTTGCACATGACGAATCCCACTCGCTAAACGTATACATTTGTCCCAAATGATTAACTAGTTTGCATCTATGGAGGTAAACGAAGTTGTTTTCCTTCTAGAAAGATGTCTAAACAGCTGTTGGATTGCCTTGACTCTAATGAGTTCATCCACCCTTTGACAGCTTTTCATATTCGTCCTGCAGAGTGTCGAACGAAAACCAACCGCCGTAGCTAGCAAGCAAGCTTGATAGTGTTGCCTATTCAATTGCCGATGGCCGAACCATGCGACAGCTTCTACTGGATTACATGTTGCCAGTAGCACTAAGAGAGAGACCTCACACACACACACACACACACACACACACACACACACACACACACACACACGCACACACACACACACGTTTCTGTGTGTGCATGTATGTATGTATGTTTTTTTTTTCTTCCTTTTATAATTATTTAAACTCTTCTTTTGAAGAAGGAGCTGGTTTCTAACAAAAATACAATTCGCCATCGTTGGAATAGAGATAACGAAAACAGCGTCACATTTTAAACCCGAGAAAAGTCTCGCATAGTTTTACTGTCCCGCTCGCAGATTGTATTTGTAATGTGCAAGTCAGGTGGCTGTTTTCTTTTTCTGAAAATCCAGGCTTATCCAGACTGACAGTTGGGCATTTACTTACAATACTAAGAGCTCCAGTTATTAATGTTATAAATGTAAATTTATAATCCATGTACGTATGTATGTATGCATGTATGTATATATATATGTGTGTGTGTATGCATGTATGTATATGTATGTATGTATGTACATATGCGCATATATATGCGCACATATGCACGCAATTACATGAATGCATGTGTATGTAGCGTCATTTGGTTTGTAATGACTATATTGTTTTATACGTACACACATATACGTATTAATTATGTTCAAGGAGTACGAAAAATATTACGTAGGCTAAGAAACAAAGAAGAAGAAAAGTTGATTTTGTATTTTCAATGAATCATCATTTTCTTTTAACAAGACGCAAAGTGCAATGCATTTTAGGAAATGGCAAACTGAGACTTTCATTTCAGTAGGTTCTTACTACTTAATATCACAATTGGGGGTGAAACTTTCTCTACTGTGAATTGAAACCAGGTTGTAGTCCCAAGCCAGTGGGAGTTTTTCTCTGATTCTACACTGCTCGTCGCATATTCAAAAATGTCATTCATTGGCTATGTGAACTTTATATAAATGTGTGCATGTGTATTTAGATAAATATAGAAATATGCGTCCGCACTCAAATGTAAATATGTGTAATACACACACGCACACGCACACACACATATACACATACACACATACACACACAAAAGAGTTATGTATACAAATACAAGCAAATGCATTCACAAAGACAAACACAAACACAGGCAAGCATACACACATAAATACATGCACGCACGCTCACATATGGACGCGGGCACGCACGCACATAATCTCGCGCGCGCGCACGCACACACACAATCACACACAAACACACACATACACACACAAACACACACATACACACACAAACACACACACACGCACACATATATATCAATGAACAATTTGGGCGTCCGTATATGATTGTAAGAATGCTAATTTTTGAAGAAGTATGTTTGTAGTTATATATAGGTGTGTGTTATATGTCTAACTATAAATCTGTGTCAGATATGGTGAAATGTCTTCTGCTATAAAACCAACTCAATGGGATTCCGCATTAAACGTCATGTGGCTGATGTCTGCGACAAGTGTTGGACTTAATTACAGAATTCAAAATAGAAATGAAATTACGTCTTACTGTGTGACATTAAATCATCCATCATACTACAAAAATACATACCCATAGGTGTACATACATACATACGCATATGTGGATATATGTCTGTGTGCATAGAGTGACATGTATAGTCAAATATACAATTATAGGAATATAACTACATATCCCTATGTACAATAATATATATATGAATCTCTCTCTCTCTCTCTCCTTCTCTGTCTACATCTCTCTTTCTATACATACATATGTGTATATACATATGAGTATATATAT
>NC_068995.1:29343124-29353985 GCF_001194135.2 Octopus bimaculoides
TATATATATATTCAGCAAAGTAGCTAGTTATAAAATCTCAAGAAGAGATAGAGTAGTAACGTATACTAAACAGTAAAGCGAGTAGCCACATCAAAGTGGTAGATGAATGCTACTGCTAGTTTGACCCCAGGCGGATTCACCACCAGCTGGTTTTCGGTGCAAGCTCTGCACCCTTTATATACAATATATCACTAGCGGGGGTGGGGGCGAACCCCTACTAACCCCACCAGCTGACAAGATCGCGGCACCGGCCAGTTTCGAGCTATTTGGTTCACATCAGCCGCGCGCACCTGTGCAGTGGAGTGATAGCTAAGATCCGTTTTGCCAGCGATATGAACGCTAAAATATCGTTATGTCTTCACTAAAACTTCTATTGGATGATAAAAGCAACGATCGTGGTGAAGAGCTACGACAAAGCATGAATCAACCCCAATACTTAATTCTTTAAAGCCTGGCACTTATTCTATCGGTCTCTATTGCCGAAACGCTAAGTTACGAGGACGTTAGCACACCAACACCGGTTGTCAAGCAATGGTGGGTGACAAAGGAACACACGCACATATACTCACACATTTATACGACGGGCTTCATTTAGTTTTCATCTACCAAGTCCATTCACAGGACTTTGGTCGGCCCGAGGCTATAGTAGAAGATACTTGCCCGAGGTAACCACGCAGTTTGAACCCGGAACCATATGGCTGACAAGCAAACTTCTTATCACACAGTGATCACGTTTTGGATTTTGCGTCAGATCCAAAATTTGTAGTTCTTCTCGAATTGATTCCCTTCAACAGAACACTGTTGCCCTCAGAATGTATTCATCCAAAATGTGGTCGCACTGAAACTTTTTCCAGGATGGTGTTAATGAGATGAACAGCTGCAAATGTGGATTAAAATAATTAGATCGGATCATGAATCGTTATCTAGTTCTAATGTGTATGGTGCACCGTTCAAATCTAGGCTATTTAACGATCGCTGTGTTAGACATCTGTGATTGGATTCGGCCCGACTCATCTTGTGTGGACGTCGACACAAGTACAGGACTCACATTGAAATCCACACGCATACGTGAGCACGCATGCGCAAACATGTGCACGCACGCACATGCCCGTGTACGCACGCGCACACATGCACGCACAAAATGCATTCGCAAAAATATGCACTTATAAACATACTCACCTTTACAAATTCAAGTATATTCTCTCACACACACGCACATAACTATACTCAGACACCATATAGATGTTCATTCGAATGCTTAAAGATATACACTCATACATACACTCATACATACACACGTCAGCTGGTAGGGCCTTTGGCTGTCAATAGTATTGGTGTAAAACAACATATCAGTGTGTGTTTCTCTGTGCGTGTGTATGTGTGTGTGCGTGTGTCCGTGTGTGTGTGTGTGTGTGTGTGTGTGTGTGTGTGTGTGCATGTGTGTGTCTGTATGTGCGTGTGTGTGCCTGTGTGTGTATGTGTGTGTGCGTGCGCACCATATTCGGTCACATTTCTATGATCCGTACATAACTTCTGCTGGTTTCCAAGGCACAATGTAGTCTACACTTGAACTTGTCATGTACGGAATATCTTTAAAATATTAATAGCAAAATGGTGAGAAATAAATTGGAATCTTTTCTTTCAGGCGATATATAGGGCACTTTCATGAAACAGGTGGCCGAAATCCACCTAATGATGTTTATCTGGGCGAGATTACAGAGGAAGTATAGGTAGTATATATGGCAGTTGGGGGAGTTAAAGGTTTCCATTTTCAATATGCTAGAGGTTAAACAAGATATCTTTATTTTCCCACTTTCTTTCGTTCTTTCTTCTTTCCTCTGTTGTTTCTTATTTTTGTTATTTATATGTGTGTACATGTGTTTATTTATTTATCTGTCATTCTTATTTACAAGTAAGAAATCTTTCTGACACACAATCACCCATATATATAAATACATACATTATATATATATGTGTGTGTGTGTGTGGGTGTGGGTGTGTGGGTGTGTGTATGTGTATATGTATATGTATATGTATATGTATATATATATGTATATATGTATGTATGTATACACACACACACTCACGCAGACATAAATATACAAATGTCTTAATAGTATATTAGATACTTGAGCATACATATATACATATAATGATATATGTGTGTGTGAGTACGCCTATGTATGTATGTATGTATGTATGTATGAGTATACACGTGTGTTTATATGTAAATGGATCAAATAGAAGAAAATGGCATATTCTTTTGGGCTGTTTTGGGGCATATACTTACAGTTTTGTCATTAGCCTAATAAATACCTTCAGCCAGACTAATATAGCATCAAAATCTTGTTCTAGTGAAAGACATTTCGTACATAGGCATTAATTTGTACGTCGGTAGTCATAGGAAAAGAAATGCTGGATCTTACTCATCTAGTTTATAAAAGTCTGTATAATTCTCCTGATATGTTTACAGCATTATTCGAAGTTGCTTCTCAATAAGATAACCTTGCTGATCACTTAACGCCTTCAGTCCCCGTTAATAAGATTAGTATGGCAAGCTAACAATACTTATCTTATTTGCTTGAAGTTTGATCTCTGGTTCGCTTTATGTACTCACACAACAACAACGTAAAACAATGTAGTATAATTTTATTCTTAAGACAAATGATACTTTTTCTTTGTCTTTGGAATGGAGGTAAAGGCACGGCGGGGTTGACTACAACGCACACGGACACATACACGCAAACATACACACAC
The DNA here is from genome assembly GCF_001194135.2 of Octopus bimaculoides. NCBI lineage: Eukaryota > Metazoa > Mollusca > Cephalopoda > Octopoda > Octopodidae > Octopus > Octopus bimaculoides. The sequence continues at coordinate 29,345,882 of NC_068995.1, forward strand.
ACTTTTGGATCCATATTTATGCACAACACAACGTGAATCAGAAGAATCTAATAATGATTCTGTTTGTTTCTCTGTTACTTAGCCCGCCCGTAACACTTTCACCTAATTAGTTAAAGAGGAGGAGAAGAGAGAGGTGGTGGTGAGTGAAATGAGCAATCTTTTTTTAATAAGTATTTTTCTCCGTTACTTAGCTCGTCTTCAACGCTTTCATGTGACTAGTTGAAGGGGAAAGTGAAGAGCTAGAGCAAAAGAGGAAGAAAGGAGATAGAGAAAAAGGGGGTAAGGCAAAGAGTGAGAGAGAAAGAGGGAGAGTGTTGTGCATTAAGTCTATAAAACTGTGCATAAAGTTTATAAAGTGTATATATAAAGTGCAATAAGTAATCATCGTATTTCAATTTCGTTCACTTTTCAATGAGTAGCAGACGAGCGACTATCTTTCCATACAGACACAACACAGGCTACGCTCTCAAGACTTTTGGATAAAGTTTTCAGAAATAACCCAATAAGTTTACCATTATTTCTGTGAAATGAGCAAGGATCTCGCTAGTTGAAATAAATCTAAGTATTAGAATCCTGGCTATGAGTGAAATATATGAATGGAAAGAGATTTCTTCTATATTTTTTTATGTACAAAAAGAAAAGAGTGTAGTGTGTGCGTGTATGCGTTTGGCTCTGCAGTCGGACCATCTTATGGTCTATTCACGACTCCTGAGAGACGTACCCAGTTTCTTTCTCTAATCAATAGCGTAGAATATTCATCTGCTATAAAATATAGTCATAAAATAGGTTATCACCACAGTTGAAGGCTTAATTTGCATATTTGTGCTTTTGACTGGTTGACATTAATCAAACAATAATTAAATTTTTTATGCACAGCACCGTGAGAATCAGAAGGATTGAAATATACTTAAATATTAGAAAGCCTGACAATGGGAGAAATATAAACATATAAACATTAATTCTATGTCTTTATTGTGCGAGTATCCTGATGGACCGTTTCATTGCCAGTTTCCTGCTCCTCATCACTTACCTTATTGAATCAACACCATAGAATATCCACTTACCATATACATCTATAAATTAGACTACATTATGGACGTTAGTTGACTAGGTATCTCGCCATCTTCTTTCGCAAGACGAGAAAGGTACATACATAAATGTACACAAGTCATTATTACTTATGTCAGAAAGTTTGGTTGTACTGACCTATTCAATATCTTTACTTATAATCCAAAATGGACTGAAATAGAGGCTGGATTATTCCAAGGTCAACAAACTCAGCATCAGCATAATGTTGTCACAAGGGTTTTCCTTGGAAGTTAATTAAAAACTAAAAACGTTGTTATTGAAAGGATTGATGTTCGGAAATTGTTGGTGTTTCATGTGTTTTATGAAATACCGGAAACGTGGCTAATTCCATTCTCACCTATTGTCTAGGTTGGAAGAAAAGATTCGTGGAGCTGAAATTGATGATATTCTATCAACTATTTATCGAATAATCTTTTCTTGGTAACGACTTCGACTGTGCTCTCCATGAGATTTTGAAGAGGCGTATGGTTTATGAGCCTTGAGAAATTTGAAACTGATAATCTCTTTACATAAAAAGTAATAAAAAAGTTCATTGTGCAAAATATTGACAAAAAAAGTTCATTGTGCAGAATATTCGCAAATGTCTCACAGAGATATCACATATCTCTCAGAGATATGCTAAGCATATCTCTGCTAGAGATATACTTTATATAAAGGGTGCAGAACTTGCACCGAAAACCTGTTGGTGGAGAATCTACCTGCGGTTAAACGAGTCGCAACATTCATCAGTCACTTTGATGTGGTTACTCGATTTACTGTTTAGCATACGTTACTACTCTATCTCTTCTTGAGATTTTATAACTAGCTATTTTGCTTGTTGCAAATCAGTGACCGATGGTCACTTTGTTTACAATATATCGCTGTGAGCTGAATGAATTAGTGAGCTGAATAAAGTCAAAACAAGAATTGACGCGTTCGACTACGAGAGCCCACTAAGACAGAGCGGTCAGGTTTTTCAGATGAAAGAGTAATGTCCGTTGAAGCAATTTTGCTCCTAGCTTAAAGACAAACGGATTTGATTGGATAGTTATCAGAGAAGGAGTTGCAACTTTCAGAGTTAATATATGCGCTGATCAGGGCGTGGAGTAGAAAACCAGTGGCAACTTAAGCCTGATTCACCACATCAAATACTTGTCTTGAATGCGGAAGAACTCTCAAAGCCAAAAATGAACACATAAGTCACCTGGGACTCGAGAAATCGATGAGCAGAACGAAGCAATCATGATAGACCTGAAGGAATGTCACATTTCTAGGAATTTTGGCTTGGTTCAAAGAAAAAATTTCATTTCTGAACGGGTTTTTCTTCAGATGAAAAGAAACTTGTATTATCTTGTGACTTACAAGTTTTGGGTAACAAAAAAAAGTATTTGAAGGCAGTGATTTACAGTATTTTCCTTTTCCACTAATAGACTTCTGACTCTTTAACTTACAAATTAAATTGCTTATCAGTTCTGTTAAATTCTGAAGTAGCATCAATCAAAGTTCTCTACGGTTTCACTACCATGTGAAATGTGAAATATTTTCGGGTCGCCTCTTAGGCAAATTACTCTCAGTTTTCCATTTGTACTGCCTTTTCAACATTTCAATTTTCACTATAATCTTTGGGATCTAAAGAGCACTCCATCGGTTACCACGACGCGTGTCCCAGCTGATACCATCAACGGAACAGCATGCTCGTGAAATCAATGTGATTCAGCGTGACACAGAGTGTGACAAGGCTTGCTCTTTTAAATACAGGTACTACTCATTTTTGCCAGCTGAGTGGACTGGAGCAACGTGAAATAAAGTGTCTTGCTCAAGGACATAACGCGTCGCCGGGAATTGAACTCACGACTTTACGATCGTGAGCCGAATGCCCCAACAACTAAGCCACGCACCTTCACAATCTTTGATATAGTTGAACAGGATAAAGCAAACTTTCTAGGTACTTTCGTATTTAATATTCCTTCTTAGATAATTTGCAAGATCCGATCTGTCAACATTCCACTCACAAGAGTATTATGTTTACAATCCGAGTCAGAATGAAATCATTTGTTTCTTACCTGATATACTGTGTTTTTCTATTATTGCTCCCTGAAATTGCTTTTTGATGCAGTTTGATTCAGTAACGCCATTTTATAACTAATTTATTTTGCGAATTGACATTTTAATATGACGTTGCCATATTTATTTTCAGGCTTTTGACATGCTGTTATATATAGCGGAAATTAGATAGATGTAAATTCATAGATGGATGGATGGATGGATGGATGGATGGATGGATAAGTAGATCAGAAGATAACAATTTTATATTAAAACAAGTAAATTGCAGGCCTGCGAGTTACTTTTAGAACATATACAAACATTAATGCACAAATGTAAATTAGTTCATTCGTAGACAACTTCTCGTCTTTTGGCAATCTTTTTTTCACAGTATCGTCACAGCCACTTGGTTTAAAATGTCTTCTGCCAATATTCATTTCATGTCTAGTAGTAGTATTTCGTCCGTCTTTACGTTCTAAGTTCAAGTGCCGCCGGGTCGGTATAATAAGTACCAGTTGCATACTAGGGTCGATGTAATCGACTTGCCTCCGCCACCGAAATTGCTGGCCTTGTGCCAAAATTTGAAACCAATATTCATTTCATGTTACCTTCTTCTCTTCCTCCTGTATATTTGACTTTCCTTCCTTGCATTTTCGCACTTTGTCTTTCACCTTTCCAGAGTCAAAAGTGCAAGTCAACTACATGCATCGATACCGCTCTTTCTTCCTTTCTTCCTCTTTTTCTTCCTTCTTCCCTCCTTCCTCCTCCCTTCCTCCCTCCCTTGCTTTCTCCTTTTCTCTACGTATGTTAGTGTGTACGTTTGGCAGTGTGTGTGCAGCGCAAGCATGTGTGTCCCTGTTGATTGTTCTCGGAATCGGCTAGCTCGCTCCGTAAGAATGGTTATGGGAGACCACTCCTTTTCTTCAGAAATGGAAACCGTTGAGCGAGGGCCTATCCCCACTACATAGAAAAACCGTTTTGCTACTACAACCATGCAATAACCGAATTACTGTAGAACTGCGGAGAACAGGGATGAAGAGAGTAACTGACATCAAATGGTTTGTAAATGCTTGTATTATTGTCTTTTAAACCCAGGTCAACTTTGGTCGAGTGGATCCATGATTACATTCAAGCCGTGACCATCTCGTCTTTTCCGGCAGTTCATTTGAGACATTAAATATGTTCATTATTAAATGAAATTTGAGGGTAGCCTGGCTACTATTTCTAGGAGACTAAACGACCATTGAAAGGCTTTCTCATATATGTGTGTGTTTATGTGTGCATGTATGGTGTGTGTATGCGTGTGTGTTTATGAAGAAGTATGTGTATGGGTATTTAAAAGGAAATGTATATTTATGCTCATGTGTTATTTGTATACGTGGGGGTGGTGTATGCGCGTAACAGTATGTGTATGTGCGCGTGTGTGAACATGTGAATGCAATTTTGTGTCTATATGTATTTGCTTAAGTGTATATGCGTTTATGTATATTTGTTCGAGAGTCGTCTGCAATTGAATTCCTAAATATAAATGTTGACAGAATTCTTGCCATTGCATATTTGTTTCCCTTTCGTTTAGAATAAAATATAAACAATAACAACTAAATATAGCAACAATATTAATAAAAACAAAAAAGATAAGTAACAACAGTTACTGAACAACAGCAACGGAATCATTTTCAAAGACATATTGTTGACAGTTGAACATGAAGATGAATAAAACATGTACAAGTGGTGTCTTCTAGTAATGTAAAAGAGAGAGAGGGGAGAAGAGAGAGTAATATAGGAAAGAGAAAGACAGAATGAAAATGTAAGAGAAAGAAAGGAAGAGGAGTGAGCGTGGAGAAAAGGATATAAAAAGAGAAAGAATGAGTCAGAAATAGTCTAAAAGAGAGACAGAAAAAGTGAAAGGAGAAAAAGACTGATAGAAGGAGAAAGGAAGATTCGGCTAAGAGAGACAGAGACAGAGGCAGAGAGATAGAGAGATAGAGAGACAGAGACAGAGGAAGAAACAGAGGGGGAGAGACGACTGGGTATTTTCTCGCCATCATTCGGTCATCTCCGCCTCCGATATCCGTGATGTCTTTCACCTCTTTGTCCCATTACCACCCTTTTTTTATAAGGCAAACCGAAGGAATGTTGCTCGCAGCCATATTTTTTAACTCGACTCTAAAAGAATTCTTCTATGTTACATCTCTTTTACAATTCGTTCTTTTTCTCTTTTTTTTATGAGTCGTTATTTTTTCATCGTCTTGTCTTTGCCTTTTCTTTTTCTTCCTTTCCGTTTATTCCATATATTTCCCTTGGTTATTTTAGATTTTTTTTCCTTTCAAAATACTTTTTTTTATCTTTCTTTTTTTTCGATTTTCAAAATATTTACTTTCACTTCCTCACTTCTAAAAAGAAACTCACGCAATTCCCGCTCTTCACCTTCTCTGCTCCACTGCTTAAATAACCTTCAATCAGAACGTGTCTCTTTCATTTTGCTAATGGATTCCTTTCTCTGGTTTTCTATTTATTTGTGTACTTATATTCGTTGCTTTTGTTGTTGTTGTTGTTGTTGTTGTTGTTGTTGTTGTCGTTGAAATTGCTGATAATGATGACTGATGTTGATGGGAATTGGTGATGATGATGATGATGATAAAGATGATATATAATTGATGGTAATAAAGATGATGATTGATGACAATAGGGATTATTGTTGTTGTTGTTGCTCTTACTGGTCTTATTATTAGCCCACCAGTGTTTATGAAATAAAGAGCCAGTCAAATACTGGAGTCGATGTAATTGACTAACCCCTACCGTCTCTATATTTCAAGCCTTGTGCCTATCTTAGAAACTATTCTATAGGGGGTAGATTGGCAGAATCGTTTGAGTTGGCCACAATGACTTGCAGTAATTCTTTTGACTCTTTACTTTCTGATTTCAAATACTGTCAGTTTTGCATTCCATCCTTCCGGGTCGGTACCAGTCAAATAGTGGGGTTGATGGTATCGACTAAACCCCTACCCTCAAAATTGCTGGCGCTGTCCCTAAACATTTGAAGCTGGTGGGTTGATAGAATCTTTAGTATTTCGGAAAATATTCCTCACGTTATTTCTTCCAACTGTTTACGTCTTGAGTTCAAATTCCACCGGGGTCGACATTACCTTTCAGGACCAATAAAATAGTACCAGTCGGGTACTGTGACCGATGTAATCGACTAACCACTTCCCCACAAAATTTCAGGCCTTCTGCCTATAGCCGAAAGGAATATTAAGATGGCAAGCTGACAGAATCGTTAGCACACACCAGACAAAATGCTTAGCGGCATTTCATTCGTCTGAGTTCTAATTCTGTCGAAGTCGACTTTGTCTTTCATCCTTTTGAAGTCGATGAAATAAGTACCAGTAGGCCTTGTGCCTTTAGTAAAAAGGATTGTTATTATTACTGGGAAATGAATTGTTAGAATCGTTTGAGCAACGGAAAACATGCCTTGCGGTATTTGGTCCAGCTCTTTACGTTCTAGTTTCTAATCCCATTGATGTCAACTTTGCCCGTCATCCCTGGGTACTAGGGCCGATGGCAAGGACTAAACCCGTTCAAAAATGTGGTCGTTGTAGCTAATGTTATATAGTCACATTTAGAATTATTAAGGCGTGGTATTCGCAGAAAATACTTCGTCAGAAAATGCTTCGAGGTATTTGTCTCGGATCTTGAAATACCGCCGAAGTCAACTTCTTTAATCTTATCAGAGTCGATAAAATAAAGTATAATCAAGTATTCAATACCTTCTCCCAAAATTGCTGGTTTTTGTCGGCTTAATTTCATTGTGACTTCACTGCACAAAGCTCTGAGTATAGAGTATTTTGATTTTGTATTTTTCCATTGTTTTGAACGAATTCTACGAGTAGTGCTATTTTCTGTATGTTATATACACCGGCTCTCTGCACTCTGAGTTCAAATCGCGATTAAATCATTTTTGCTCTTCATTTTCATGGGAGATCTGTAAATAATTCCTGGGTTTAGTACGGAATTAGATTCTTCTCTCCCTTATTCTTCCTTCTCTCTCTCTCTCTCTCCCTCTCTGTCTCTGTTTCACTCATCCTTTCCTGACTGTATTACTAGATACATATTACTGCACGACTGTGTTAGTAAACACAACTCTGTAGCGAGCCATAAATAATACCCTCTAAATTCCAGGCGTGTTTCCAAAACAGATAGGATGAAAGGGAACCTTTTACTAAGCAGGTAGACGACACCCATCAAACAATCTTTCAACCCAAACGTTGTCAGTGTGAAGTGTGTACTTTGATGTTAATAATGAAGGATCGTTTCGGTGCTTCAAAGTATAATGATAGCACATGCTCTCATTAGCATGACTACCTTGAAACGGTTGTCTCAGTCAGAAAGTCTAGCGGTCTTGTTGTCAGAGGAGAACAGCAAGAAAGGATGACAGAGGATGGGGGCAACCTCCTCCCCGTCCTCTGTCATGCACAAATAGTTGGTGCATAAGGTTGGTTGAGTGACGCTGTCGACAATGACGAGAAAAAGAAAAAAGGAAGAGGAAATAAAGAGAAAAAAGAAAACGGAAACGGTGAAAGTAGAAAGAAAGAAAAAAACGAAGATAAACTGGAGGGAATATGGAGAGGCAAGAGCAGGAGTTGGATATGAAAATGAAAACAACAAACATTGGCGCAACAAACACTGATGATGATGAATATGATGATGATGATAATGATGATGAGGAGGATGTTTACGACGACGACGACGATGACGGTGATGGGGCGGGGTGGCTTTGTGAAAGGAGTGTTTACTTGATGCCATTTAAAAACTGCAAACAGTAACTACTATCACTCCTGCAATGTTATTGCTGCTGCTGCTGCTGCTGCTACTACTACTACTACGACTACTACTATGAAAACAATGGAAAGAAACATTAACCAGCAAAATAATGAAGGTAAAAGAGTGATCGAGAAATCTTTCCTATTTTATTGTTCTCATATATGTATATATA
>NC_068995.1:29354427-29355933 GCF_001194135.2 Octopus bimaculoides
GTCGTATTTCGGTAATTTCAACCAATCACTGATGTCTATTGAGGTGAAAACAATTACTCCTGTGGCTTCACAACCGATGCTGGTGTGTTTCCGTCCCCGTAACTTAGCGGTTCGGCAAAACAGACCGATAGAATAAGTACTAGGCTTACAAAGAATAAGTCCTGGGTTCGATTTGCTCGACTAAAGGCGGTGCTTCAGCATGTTGTCAAATGACTGAAACAAGTAAAAGAGGGAAAGATATATATATATATATATATATATATATATACACGAGGTCTGATCAATAAGTATCCAGATTGTTGTTATAGTAACGAAGCTAAAGTATGCAGAGTGAAGCTGCTTGGCATAGATTGATCTTGGACGCTACTGTGCATGCACACTCAGTTTTAACGTTTTACTTTACTTCCACTGTTTAGAGCAGTGCTTGGAAGGAACGTGTGTAGCGTGTGATCGTCACATTGACCATGACAGAGAAAGTTTTCATGGCGATACCTGCTCAGAGGCCTTCGCAAAGTTGCAAAAAGTGTATGGAGAGGAGTGTGTGAGCCGCACACAAGTGTGTGAGTGGTTCAGACGTTCCCAAGTTGGCCGAAAAAATGTCGATATTGCCGAACGTTCTGGGAGACCCGCAACCAGCAGAGCTGAGAAAAATATCGTAAATGTGCATGTAACTGTGAGGGGAAATCGTTGAATCACCAACTGTGAGTTATCAGATGTGCAGATTAGTTACGGCTTAGTTCAGTCCATTATCACTGAAGATTCAGGTATGAGACGTGTGTCTGCCAAGTTTGTACCAAAACTGCTTTCAGCTGACCAAAACGACACGCGGATTTCAGTTGCACAAGATCTCCTTGATTGTGTCGAGAACGATGAAAACTTTTTGAAAACTTTGGGTAGGCCGCTGAGCAGGTATCGCCAAGCTTTTGGCAAAATTTGATGCAGATTCTCTGCTCAGCTTTCTTTGTCATGGTCAATGCGATGATCACACGCTACACACCTTTCTTCCAAGTACTGCTGTAAACAGTGGATGTGAAGTAGGACGTTAAAACTTGGTGCGCATGCACAGCAGATTTCAAAGGTCAATCTGTGCCAAGCGGCTTCACTCTGAGTGCTTTAACCTCGTTACTATGACAACAGTCCCGATGCTTATTGATTAGACCATTGCTACACGTTAGAGAAGAATCAGAATAAGAATAAGAGATGGTGGTTGGAAGAAAAAGAAGTAGTAGAAAGGAGGAAAAAGAGAGTGAGAGAGAAAAATAGATATAGAAAAGATAGAAAAACAGAGAGGGTTTAACTGTGTTCAGTAAAGCATCATAGGATAAGGAAAAATGGGGGATGAAAAGAAAAGGAAGAAATATTCAGGAAAAGATACATCTAAACTTTATGCATAAAAGCCAAGCCTGCGAACGCACACATGAAATATACATACATACTCACTTAAGCAAATACATATATACAATAGTAGCACAAATGTAAAAGCACATATATATATATATATATATA
>NC_068995.1:29355943-29361266 GCF_001194135.2 Octopus bimaculoides
TGAGCCTTCAAGGCCATTGACCCTTGAAATCTTGTACCTTCATCAGAAGTCTTGTACCATGTTTTGTATTTTTTTTTGAGGCTCAAGATTTTTCATACACCCCTCGTATACACACACATACAAACACACAAACACACACACACACACACACACACACAAACACACACCCATACATACATACATATATATATATATATATATAAACCAAGAAAGAGAGGACAAATCTCAGAGGCCAGTGTTCTCAATCACTCAATATATTTCACAGCATCGGAATACTTCACAGCATACATAGGTGCACTCATATATATATGATATAATATAAAAATATACAAATGTATAAATATATAAATGATATATGTACTTGCTTATGAGGTTGTATATCCGTATTAGAAATCAATGAGGATATTAAAAGATGCACATGGTGAATTTAAAGCAGTAATCCAAATAGATGAAATGGTGATATATGATGATTTTAAGAAGAATCTTCAGCAGGTGCAAAGTCTTACAGCCGTTTCGAGAATGTGTAGGTTGAGATAGGCAAATATTTCCAACCATAACAATCATCCACATTTCTCTCATCAGAGCTAATTTAAGAGAATTTACAAAAGAGCTTTTTTTATCTTTAAAAAACAAGAATTTTTAAAGAATTTTAAAATTCGAATGCTGTATCGAAAGAACATACTGTTCAGGCAAATGATATATAATAAGATCTGAGTTTACACGTTTAAATAGATTATAAAACTATTGATAACAGTGTTTTAAGATGAATCCAAATGCACAATGGTAAATAGGTTAAAATCATAAACTAATTATTTTTGGAAAAAAATTTAAACGTTGATAAATATTTATGTCTACAGAGAATTTTACATCTGAAATCTTATCAAGTAAATTTTTTTAACAGTACGGAGTATATTGATTGATTCTTTTCGGCATTATTTACAATGTCTAGTGTGTGTATTGTATGGTGTGATTTTCGTTATAATGGACCAATCCAGACTGAATTTTTTATTACGCATTTTTCATTTATTAATGTGGGTAGCTAGTGCGGTTGAGTTTTTTTTTTTTGTTTCTTGATTAATAAATGAATTTGTGTGCTCCCTATATCTAGTCTTAAAATTAGTCGTGCTTTCTATGTATACCTTCTTAGATTCATTGAGAGTTGTAACCTCAACTTTATACACGACATTTCTCCTTAAACAGAATCCCTTTAAAGGACATAAATTCCAGTCATGGCAATTACATGTTTTATTTCCATGCTTTGCCTTTGTATTTTTATCCATTAACTTATTGTTATTCATATTGAGGCCAGCTATATTGTCATCTCTATCAATACCATTATTCCTTAGTTTTAATCTATTATTGGTCGCAGTTATAGATCCTAGATTAGGCATAGGTTAGTACGATAATCTAAAGCAGGATCTATTAAAGATGGGATGATATTTTTGGCCTAATGGGAAATTCCTGTCAATAATCCTGAAAAATAATTTAGGGAGATTACTGACTTGGGGAAAAAGGTGGGGTGAACCAAATAATTTCTCGTTTCCTCAACGAATTGTTCCTAATCTGCCCAGTATAATAATTATTATTATAATTAAATGAATTACAGAGTCTTCTATTATGGTGGCGATCCTGATGCTCGGGAGGGTCGTTCACAGAAGGGGTATCAATGTCTAATTTTGCAAGATTTGGGAAAAGTTTACCTAATTTATTTTTCAATCGTGTATTCTTAATATAATATATCTTCCTATTGAATCCACTGTCTTTCAATACTGTATTTTAAAAGGGTGCAAAGTTATAAAAAATATTTTCATTTCCATATAAGTTAGAAATTTTTATCGACGCCCCTTTGACCACCTCATTAATAACATTTTGAGGATGACTGGACAAGGGGTGTATATATTCAATGGTTTTATTAGGCTTATGGTAAGAATAAAATAAGCCATTGTCTTAATTTAATGTTACGTCCAAAAGATTAACACGTTTAGCGATGTTTTCAAATAGAATGTCTAAGTTATATATCTTAAAAAATGTTATTAGTCTTTTCCTTATCCTATCAATCGCTTGTAAAGAAGTGTCAGAAATAGCTAATAACGCATCATCTCTATACAAACATCTGCTGATATTAGGGAATTCTTTCTTAATTTTCGAAAGTAAAAATAGACCAACAATATCAGTGACCTGGACAGAATCCAAAGATCCCATTGTAACATCTAAGTCACCTTGAAGGTCACATCGGGTTCAGGTTCTATTTCTGAAAGATATTAGTGTTTTCCTTGCAGTAAAAATATTATCTTTCTCTAAAGGTGTAATATCAGTAAAATTCTCAGGAAAAGCAACTACTTTATCAAGCAGGTCCAGCTTAATAGATTGATAGTAATTGCTAATGTCGAATTGGACAAAAATGAGTTTTCCTTTTATTATTCAGTGAGCAAAACCAAGTTATGACGAACCCCGTAGAAATCTAAAGCGGTAGGTCTACATTTATTTTAATGCAAGTGATGATTCTATCAATGATAGACTTACTAATTCTGCCCAAGTCAGATTTAGTTGGACAGATTAGCCTAACAGCGGGTTTACTCTCAAAGTTTGCTTTGTGATCCTTAAATCCTTAAATTACTGCGTATATGATGAAGGGGATCGCTGGCAAGTTATTTTTTAAAAACCGTTAATAGATTTCACGTCAAAGGCAATCTAGAGAAAGAGAAGGGGGAGAAAGAAAGAAATTAACAGAAAATTAACAGTGTGATAGATGAATGGGAATAAAACTTAAAAGCCTGGAAATAGATATATGTAGTGGAAATGAAATGCAAGAAGACAGTTAATGGTCGAATTTTATAGATTGGTAGAAATTACTTATAGGAACTAAAGGTATATTTTTGCCAATGTTTGCAACGACAAACGCGTTCTTTAAACGTGTTTACAAGAGAATTCTCCGAGAACAGGAGATATTGTTCTTCGTTACAGAGCGGATAAAAAGATTTGCCTTTATCATATGGGAAGAATCTAGATAGAATATTCCATTCCAAATCAAATTGTTTATTATGTTCCTTTAAAGACCAAATTAATTTACTAAACCCAGTATTGTTGTGTTTATTGATATGTCTAAATGCAGAGTAATGGTTAGATATTCTTTTCGACAACTCAGATGAAGAACTACCTAAGTAAATAAAGACATCACAACCTGAAGTAATTTTACATTGATAAACAGAATTTCTAGTCTTAGAATTACTGCTAAGGAAACGAATACGATTCAAATTTATATCAGAAATACTAATATTGTTGTTATTATTATTCAAAGAATGGTTAGTGTTAATAATATCAATGTTATTATTTTCATTAAGTGGATTTGTATTTAACAACTTATTGTTATGCGAAGAGATGATTTGTGAAAGGTTTTTGGAGTTTGAAAACCTTATTCTAATTCGGCGTGAATTGATAATGGAATAGTATTTTGGGGAAATTCTTATCTATAGCTTCACGAAACTGATAAGGGAAGCTGGATTTGATCTGCTTACCATATCGAATTATCAACCAAAGTGTTTTATTTGGACATACCTTGTCATTAGGGTATTTATTTTTAAAAGTCCTAGATTTACTTTTATTACGTATAAAGGGACTTAAAGAACCGTTATCTCCCTTACACTGCAAAACTACATTTTTCGATTTGGTGTTGTTATTCGAACTAACATCTATATTGTTATTACCGTTATGACGTGTTTTCCTGTCCTGATTAACAGAGGTAGAATTAATGTCAATAGGGTTAACATAGGTATTTTTTCTTTATAGCCTACTTTAAGTAAGGCAGAGTTATAAAATTCGGCTTTATCGTCATAGTCCTCCAGGCAACAATAGATGAATTCAAGACAGGATGCCCCTAGGAGCTCCTCTATGTTGATGACCTTGCTCTAAAAGCTGAGTCACTACCAGAACTAGAGATGAAGTTTCAGGTGTGGAATCAAGGCCTGGAATTGAAGGTCTTAGAGTCAATGTAGCAAAAACCAAAGTCTTAGTAAGTAGGAAGGCAGACAAATCACAAATCCCTTCAGGTAGATGGCCCTGTTCGATCTGTAGAAAGGCGTAGATAGAAACTCCATAAGATGTACACAGTGTAAGCTATGGACACATAAGAGGTGCCATAATTTCAAAGGAAGGTTAGCTAGGAAGATAGATTTTGTGTGTGGCAAATGCACAGGGGCAATAAATACTGAAAATGTGCAGAAAACAGCTTCCATCACAGGTTAAGAGAAAAAACTAGTAGTTGATAGCTTCCGTTACCTACGTGTCCAAGTCAGTAGTTGGGGTAGATGCTCTGAGAGCGTAGCTGCTAGAATAAGGACAACCAGGGCAAAGTTCAGAGAGCTCCTACCTCTGCTGGTAACAAAGGGCCTCTCGCTCAGAGTGAAAGGTTGACTGCGAACAGTCATGCAACATGGCAGTGAAGCATGGGCTGTGACTACTGGATGTGCAATGTCAGTCTGCATACACGACAAAGTGTAAGCACCCTGAGAGAAAGGTTGGACATAAGAAGCATCAGATGTGGTGTACAAGAGAGACGATTGCGCTGGTATGGTCATGTGTTACATATGGATGAGAACAGCTGTGTGAAGAAGTGTCACACCCTAACAGTGAAGGTAACCTGGATTGAGGTGGTGAAGCACAACCTTTGAACGGTGGGCCTCACGGCGGCAATGACAAGCAACCAAGACCTTTGGAGATATGCTGTGCTTGAAAAGACCCTGCAAGCCGTGGCCTATGCCAGTGTCACAAAACCGACCCATTTAAGAGCACCCTTCAATCGTCGGGCAATATACTGTGCTTGAGAAGACCTGTTGAGTCAAGTGAAATTCTTGTCGTGGCTGATGCCAGTACCGCCTGACTGGCTCCCGTGCCGGTGGCACACAAAAAACGCCCACTACACTCTCGGAGTGGTTGGCGTTACGAAGGGCATCCAGCCCTTGCCAGATCAGATTGGAGCCTGGTGCGGCCTCCTGGTTTAACAGCCATCAGTCAAACCGTCCAACCCATACCCGCACGGAAAGCAGACGTTAAATGATGATGATGATGATGATGATGATATATATATATATGTGGGGGGGGGGCGTTAATCCGTTAATCGTTAATTAACGAAGTTGACATTTTCATTAACGATTTAACTTTAAAGTTAAGTTTGAAAATCATTATTGGACTTATTAACTTCCATTAAGCTTCCGTTAAATTCAAGTCCGTTAATTCAAAAATGTCATAAAAACCGGTAAACGTTTAAAAGTTTAAATTGTTTTCAGATTGTTTTAGCATATTTAATATTGTATGCGTCATTCTTTCA
>NC_068995.1:29362006-29363128 GCF_001194135.2 Octopus bimaculoides
GTGGAAAAAATTATTCCACACAGAGGTACGAAATATTTACCGAAAGAATAAAATCTTGTACCGATTATACCTGTATTTTAATTAATTCAAATTAATGTTTCTCCTCTTGAAAAGAGGCAAAATTTTTGTCGGTTGCCATCTGGGATAATTTTAGTAACAAATCAAACAAGTAAGATGCATTAGGAATTTCAGTTTAGACAAATTTTCTCAGCAAAATCAGCTGAAATTACATGACTATAAACTAGTGATATATAAAGCACCCACCGACAAAATTTCAAATCCGTATGTAAAAACTTTACAAAGTTACAAGCAAATATTATGGACACCACTCTTGAACTTGAATAATTCAAAATAATGTGAACAAATAAGCATTACATTTCACAGATTAATATAAATACTAAAGATGTTTTTAGGTGGGGTTTTTTCTTACACACACACATAACATGGCCTCACTCAGTTGGGACTACACTTGTTACTTTGACATCATCGTTCCATAAATTTGTTTATGGGGAGAAAAATATTGAAAATATCAATAGATGTGAGTGAGAAAGAAACGAGGAGGGAGGTTTGGGGATGTGCTAGAAAAAACAGTTAAACTGAAAATGTTTCTCTCGCGGGTTTTAAGTGCGTAGTGAAAAAAAGTGGTCAAAATCGTTTTGGACTGGGGTGGGGAGGGGGTGGCCGGAGTAAAAAATAATGGCAAAATTTTTTTCATTTTTTTTCGTGAAAAAATGCTCCCATCATTTTTTCCGGTGAAAAAGGATCTCTATTTTTATCTAATTTAAACCTAGCGGCGATGACACTAGTTTCTTTATTAGTGTCGTTATAAGCTTGATGTCTAGCCTTAGTGTAGTTACTAATAACATTGTTATGTGCTATTGTTTACCCATCTATTAGAATTACTTCCCTTATATTTAACGGCTTTTCGTAGTGTCTGTTGCCATTAATAGCCGACGAGAATATATCGAAGCTCTGCGCTCCGACATTCGAAATTGTGGGTACTATAATGACAGCTGTTTACTGCTTGCTCTAATTTATAACATATAAAATAATCCTCTATTTCTACATGTATTGATGTCTCGTTCCTTTGTTATTTTACATATTATTATTATTAGGTATATA
>NC_068995.1:29363402-29364032 GCF_001194135.2 Octopus bimaculoides
ATATATATATATATATATATATATAATACAAAGAATAAGTATGCATGTATACCCACATATATGTACATACTTACATCTACATGTGTATATAGATGCATATCAGGGTACAGGACGTTAGAAAAATGAACTACAGACACCGGAACGAACACATAGGAAAACAGATACCCACTTGGAATTATTCCTTCGTTCAGGTTGTGTCAAAATTTGGACTTTTACTGATGATATTTGGCAACTAGTACCCCCATGTTATATCATTAATTTGATACAAGTTGCTTTTCGCTCGATGCTGAATTGTTTCTGTTTTTTTTTTAATATTTTCATATATAACATATAAACGTTAATTATTCATTGTTTTTCAGTAGTGAAAAAATTGCATTACAAGCCATTTTACGCAGCGTATGGGAAAAAGGCTGAGTGCACGGGCAGCGGCAAAATGAATTGATGGTGTGGAAGGCACAGGAACTGACAACGAGCTGTGGTACACAAAACTAGTTCAGACGTTTCAAAGAAGGTAACACCAGCATCGAAGGGTTCTTTCTATCTATCTATCTATCTATCCGTATTTTTGTTTTATATATGTATATGTATGTATGTATGCATGTATATATATATATATATATATATATATAT
>NC_068995.1:29364321-29369018 GCF_001194135.2 Octopus bimaculoides
TATATAAATCCTAGCCGTCACTCGCATGTGAGATGACTTGGTGACATGTACCAGGCTTTAGTATTTTAAATACTGTCTTGGCCTTGTCCAGTAGAACACTGAAGATGTGTCAGATGGTGTGTGTGTGCGTGTGAGAGAGAGAGAGTGAGAGAGAGAGTGAGTGTGTGTGTGTGTGTGAGAGAGAGAGAGTGAGTGTGTGTGTGTGTGTGTGTGTGTGTGTGAGAGAGAGAGAGAGAGAGAGAGAGAGATGCATGCATCAGTATTTATTTTCAGTTGGGTAGACTGAAGCAACGTGTCATGAAGCGCAATGGTCAAGGACACACTCTACCTGATCCAAGAATCGAATCCACTCCCTTACGATTGTGAACCCAACATGCTAACCACAAGACTTCGTGCGCATATGTGTGTGTGTGTGTGCGCGCGCGCGCACGTGCAAATATATTTCTATATGCACACACACACACACACACACACACATACACACACACGCACACAAATATTCGAGTCTTTTCTGCGTGTTTCACCAAAAAATCTAATTTCTCCCTTGTGGCTGCAATGAAGCTAAGATCTTTAAACTTTAAGTCTAAAATTTCTGATAAATTTTTTCTTATTATTCTTTCCCTTCAATAAAATAATGATAAAGAATCCTAATTTGGATTTTAAATACATTTATCTTCCTGAAAGTCAGCTTTTTTCTGTATCAGTGTTTTTGCCTGCTGCGTTGCTGAGCTGCCAAAAAAATAGTTGAATTAATATTCTTTGGCTATTAATGGACAGAAAATATCCGCTAACCTTTAACTAATTGTATTAAGATTCTTAAAGCAAAATAATATAATTTGTTATGGTTATTCAGCCCCTGGCAAGACTTTATTCAGTAGATCAGAGTTATTCTTGCCATGACTACTCCATCTTTTTAGAGGCATCTCAAACTAAAATATTCTTCCCATTTTATGAATCCTTTTGGAATTTGAAGTATATTTGGTTTCTATTTCTAGCAGTTTGAGCGAATAGGTAAGGCATCTTAATCTGGCCCTGTCCAGTTTGTTGACTACCGCTGAAACCTTGAACAAAAGAGATGAGCTGAGATTCGAAACTGTTTCTTCAAATTTAACTTCATTGACAGCTACTCTGAGGTATTTGCAAGTACCAGCTAACAACCAGACATTTGTAATTAATTGCCTTCTTCACAAATATTACCTGTTACATCCGTCACAGTTATTACCTATTTACCGCTTTCACAGGTGTTATCTCCTTCTCTAATATAACTTGTTACTTCTTTCAAATTTGTTACTAATCACCTCCTTCACCTACGTTACTAATCCCTTCTTCATTGGTGTTATTAATTACTGCCAGGGGTGGTAAACTGACAGAATTGTTAGAGCGTCGTAAAAAATGCTTTGCGATATTTGATCCAGTTTTTATGTTCTAAGTCAAATGCAAGCGAGGTCAACTTTGCTTTGTATCCAAGGTCGATGAAATATAGTAACAGTTAAGTACAGAATTCCATATAACCGTCTATTCCCTGTGTGCCTATATTAGAAACACATGTCACCCAATGATAATACGACTTCCAGAATTCCTGAAGTTAAGTTTGCTGTTGTTTAACCCTGGGACATCCCTGATTCAGCAAACCTATGATCAATGGCACTCCAATCATGACTATACCGTTTTATATGCAACACATAGTACATCTACCACCACATTATCCAATGTGTGCTGTCTTGTTTAAAATTGTAGAGTGGCATAATAGTGAGACCTGCCACGTAAAAGCTCCGTTCTTGGCTCGTGTGTTTCTTACAGCATTCAACCGCAAGTACCCGTAAGACTTCACTGAATCGCTGCCCTTTTGTTTATTGTTAATACTACACCACTCTGTACTACTCAAATGCAATTAATATTGCCCGCTATTATTACGTGTTCTGGATTGTATCAAAAGGTAAACTGTGAAGGCCAGGCAAGCCATGCACCAATGAAACACAGAAACATTGGTCTCTAATACCATATCGAATCTTGTCTAGTGATGTTATCTAGCTCCAAGGCAATTCTGATCAATCAGACCTATTGTGGCAGGTATCATGTCGCTGCCTTGCTGAAGTTATTTTATTCTAGGTGAATAATATATACAGAGACAGACACACACACACAAAAGCTGTGTGATCAGAGTTGTTTGACGAGTTACCCTGCTCATGGACACTTCGTCCCTTGAAATTCTGAATTAAGCCTTAAGACTTTTATTTTCTGTATTTATGGATTGCATATTGAAGAGAATGGAGTTATGGGACTTCTATCTATACATACCCCATTATGGATTACTACAAAGGATTTTATCACAGATTTATATTATTTCTTCAAACTTTTAAGCCCAAGTTTGTACCAATGTACATCTATGCCAGTAACTTTTTTAAACAACAACTTTATCATACGTTTTTAAATAGTATATCTCTCATTCGATTGACTACACGGAAATTCGTCCTTTCCCTGACGAGTGAATGCATTACCTAATAATGATTATCAATTTTGGATTTCATTTCGAAGGGTAATATATTCATGAAACGATCGTAAGATATCTCAAACCTTTTAAATAATCATACTTTATATATTTATCTATTAATACAATATTATTTTGGACGTATATCTTCTGTGAATTTTTGATGCAATTTTTCCTAGATAGATAGATAGATAGATAGAGTATATATATATCCGATACCTGCTAACAATATATTGTTTATAAAGTATGCAGTGTCGCACTGGTAACCAGCTGGCGGAGAATCTGCCTGGGGTTAAACTAGTAGTAACATTCAACAACCACTTTGATGTGGCAACTGACTTTACTGTTTGCTATAGTTACTACTCTGGTCTCTTCGTAAGATTTTACAACTCGCTATTTTCCTTGTTGCAAATCAGTGACCGATGCTCACTTTGTTTACAATATATCGTTAGTGTTAGCGGACTCTGGCTATCGCTCTGGCGTACACGTGCTCGCGACTGAGGATAAACCAAATAGCTCGAAACTGCGCCAGTCTCGCGATCCTGATACCTGCTAGAGGGTGGTAGGAGTTCGCTCCCCCTGCTAACAATATATTGTATATAAAGGGTGCAGTGTCTCACCGATAAGCTAAACTAGTAGTAACTGACAACGGCCACTTTTATGTGGCGACTTTACTATATATATTGGTTTTGGTGTTCATGATAGATCGAAGTGTCAGTAAAGACTGATCTCTCTCTCTCTCTCTCTCTCTCTCTCTCTCTCTCTCTCTCTCTCTCTCTCTCCCTCTTTCTGTCATGTATGTAAATGGCGAAAAGCAGCCATTTGGCTAAGAAGGAAGTGTAGCTTTTCAATGTTAAGATTTATCAAAGTTTACGTACGAGCGAAATTGCAGGCCGAATCCGGAGTTTAGTGATCGAACTTTACAATTTCCGTAATCCCATAAACTGAGGTAGTTGCAACGCAGGGTTGTATGTGGAGGGGGGGGGGCACATGCGTGCGTGTGTAAGCGTGTAGGTGTGTATGTGTGTGTATGTGTGTGTGTATGCGTGTGCGTGTGTGTGTGCATGCGCGCGCGCGCGTGCATGCGTATGTGTATATGAAGTGAATGTCGGCGTTTTCTGCTTAATATTTTGTAATCAGAAGTGTATAGCCATATGTGGTTACAGCTATTTACAATAAATGAAATAAAAAAAATAATATAGAAAAAATCTTGTTGCGTTTATCCATTTCCATCAAGTTATTTATTTCTGACATAAATGAATTTTTAACGTTTCATACCAAGAATTGGAACCGCTCTCCGTTCACAAGGAATTTATATATATTTATATGTGTTCTACACGTGTACTGTAGGTCTATAATTACATGTGTTTGGCAATGTGTGTTTATTAGTAATTTATCTTACTTAATTTTTGAAACTTGATATAGCATTACTTTGTGCTAAATAGCATTTTATTATTGAAATTTGAGCAGAGGATTAAAGGAACGTGTGTATTTGTGTGAGTATATGTGAGTGTTTGCCAATGTGTGTGTATGTGTATGTGTATTCAGAAAGTTCATGAAAGTGGACAAAGATGTAGATAGGGCGACAGCAGCTTTCATAACAGATGTAATAACTTGTACTGATCAACATGAAATTGAAAACAGGGTGGGCTGCGTTTCTCGGCAAGATATGGTTAATGGCTGAAGGTGTTTTAAACATATGTGTAAAGCAAACGACCATGGAATTCAACAAATTATTGAGGGTTATACAGTTGAGAGAGAGAGAGAGAGAGAGAGACAGACAGACAGACAGACAGACAGAGAGACAGACAGACAGGCAAACAGACAGACAGACAGGCAAACAGACAGACAGACAGGCAAACAGATAGACAGACAGAGAGAGTGAGTAAAACAAAGAGAGAGCGTAGAAAGACAGTTGATAAACCTAGAGGGATAAAGTGATTTAGTAAGAAGTAAATGAGAGAGAGGGAGAGAGTGGAGAGAGAAGTAAAGAGAGAGAGTATGTGTAAAGGAGAAATGAGGAAGGGTTGAAGATGAAGAAATAAAGAAATCAGGATGAAAGGAAAAAAGAATGTGAGAATTAGCTTTGGAAAATAGACTGACTTAACAACGAAGCCCTAGAATGAGATTGCTAAGTATGTATGTATGTATGTATGTATGTGGGTGGGTGGGTGGTTGGGTGGGTGGGTAGGTAGGTAGGTAGGTAGGT
>NC_068995.1:29369028-29370264 GCF_001194135.2 Octopus bimaculoides
GTAAGTAGGTAGGTAGGTAAGTAGGTAGGTAAGTAGGTAGGTAGGTAGGTAGGTAGGTAGGTAGGTAGGTAGGTAGGTAATAACCTACCTACCTACCTACCTACCTACCTATTCGTAAATATTAGTAAGATATAATCCGTTTCAATGTGTTACATGATCGGGTCATTAGTGATGAAACCAGCAAATAGACGAAGGTTGCTAGAAATCCAACAAGAGAAAAACAAGACCTGTGAAAAGGATGGCTCAACCTTGTAAAGGGTCATCAACTGGCTAACTATAGTGAGCGAGGGCATTACTGGTATAAGTGTATGCTTAACGTTTCAGATCAAGAATTGAAAACACATTGCAATAAAAAAAAAGCCTATAATTATATATATGATTGTGTAAATGAGTTTTCCTTAATAATTAATAAAAAGAGTGAAACCACAGGTAAGTAATGAGAAGACGTGTGTTCTCCAGCCACCGTGAAAACAACTTGTCAAAATGAGGATCAGCCAGAATAAAATCGTGGTAGTTCAAGCTAATGTGTTCTTTGATCTGCGATAAGATCGAGTAAGGCAATGTGGTGCTCTGAAAGCCTTATATTCTTTTCATTATGAATGAGTGGGATAAAGCGGTAATCTAGCAGAATCGTTAGCGCGGCAGGCAAAATGCTTAGCGGTATTTCGTCCGTCTTCACATTCTGAGTTCAAATTCCGTCAAGGTCAACTTTGCCTCTCATCCTTTCGGGGTCGATAAAATAAGTACTGTTTGAGCACTTGGGTCGATGTAATCTACGACACCCCTCCCCAAAATATATCAGGCCTTATACCTATCGTAGAAAGGTTTATGAATGACTAGGATTAAACGGTGAGCTGGCAGAATCGTTAGCACTCCGGACAAAATGTTAAGCGGCATTTCACCCGTCTTAACGTTCGAGGTTCAATTTCCTTTGAGGTCGACTTTTCCTTTCATCCTTTCAGAGTCGATAAAATAAGTACCAGTTGAACACTGGAGTCGATGTAATCAACTTATCCCCAAACTCCGAAACTGGAGGCCTAGTGCCATAATTTAAAATCATTTTTTTCTTACTGTTGGATATGTATTCATCAGTTAATTCAACGGTAAAAACAAATTAAGTCCTCCACAGTACACTATACTCTTACTCAAACATGTATACTGTCTCCTTTAATCTTTCGCACATCAGTACTCTCTCTCTATCTCTCTATCTCTCTCTCTCTCTCTCTCTCTCTCTCT
>NC_068995.1:29370486-29371581 GCF_001194135.2 Octopus bimaculoides
ATATATATATATATATATATATACATTTGTGTTAACTTTTATCTTTTATCTTTTACTTGTTTCAGTCATTAGACTGCGGCCATGCTGGGGTACTGCTTTGTATTGTTAGTCAAATGAGTCGACCCCAGTGCTAATTTTTTTGATAAGCCTGGCACTTATTCTATCGATGTCTTTTGCAGAACCGTTAAGTTATGGAGATGTAAACACACCAACACCGGTTGTCAATCGGTGGTGGGGGTCAAACACAGACGAACACACGCGCACACACAATATACTTGCATATATATTGCACATATTTATATATATATATACATACACACTCACACACACGATGGGAATCATTCAGTTTCCGTCAACCAAATCCACTCACAAAGCGAAGCTTTAGTAGAAGACACTTGCCCAAATGTCACGCACGGACTGAAGCATGTGGCTGGGAAGCAGGCTTCTTGCCATATGGCCATGCTTGCGCCTAATTAACGTTCCCAAGCCGGCAATCGAATCCCGGCCGCTTGGAGTCCTAACCAAAAAAAAAAAACCCATTCAGAATGAAATTTGAATAATTTGCAAACTTTTTTGAAAATATATAGGCACGCTCATTTGGCGATCCTTGACTTTAAGACGTCACTTTCACTTACGTCATTCAGTATTTAGTACAATTGTGTGATTGTCGGTGATAAATTTTCTTTTTATTGTTTTCTTTAGTAGCGCCAGCAGCCAATTTGCTTGTCATAGTCTTGAAATATTTGGCGTGCTTGTTAATTTGATGTTGTTATTTCACACACACACACACACACACACACACACACACACACACACAAGCACACACATACACACACATATATATTGTTGCATTTGGAGATGGTCATGTTGCCAGTTTAGTCAATGAAAACACATGCACAGAAGTGTGACGAAAGAACTCTGGCCGAAATACAATTAATATAAAATAAAGCTGAAGCAAGTGAACACCAAATGTATAGTGCGTGTGTTTTCATTGGCTAAACTGGCAACATGACCGGCGCCAAATACAACAACATCTGTTTCAACACACGAATTCACATCAAGAATCTTGCAAAACGAATATATAGACGTATATAT
>NC_068995.1:29371695-29375952 GCF_001194135.2 Octopus bimaculoides
TATATATATATATATATATGTATATATATATATATGTGTGTGTGTGTGTGTATATATATATATATATATATATATATATACTTTCTCGTCCCGCGCCAATGCCCTCCTGCGATAAATGCCCCCGGTTCTTCTATACCGACATTGGCTTGAACAGCCACCTCAGGTACCGGCAGCTTTTGCACCCATCGGGACGAAGAGGCCCAATTACTCATTACAAATTACATACTCGGATACGAGTTGATGCAGACGACGACATATTTGATACACACATACACACACATAGACATATATACATATACACACATACGTACATGCATGCATGCATACATACATACATACATACTGTCTTTATCGGAGAACCACATTACACCAGTTTCAACCAAGTGGCTTTGTCAAATATGGCGGAGACAGTTGTTTTGTGGCATCTCCTATAAAGACTAATAGCTCTATATATTCAGTAGGCATTGAGTACTAGCCTGAAAGAAGTCACTTTCTTTTTACTCCTTTTACCGAAAAATTTATGGGATGTGAAAATATGCATGAATACATGAATATACATAAATATATGTACATGTTTGCATGTACATATACATATATATATGTATGCGCGCATGCTTATATATGTGTGTGTAAGTATATCTGTGTGTATGTGTGTTTCTACGTGGTCTGATCAATAGATATCCGGACTGTTCTCATAGTAACGAAGCTGAAGTATGTAGAGTAAAGCAACGTGGTACAGATTGACCTTGAACTCTGCTGTGCAAACGCACTAAATTTTAACGTTCTAGCTAACTTCCGTTGTTTACAGCAGAGATTGGAATGAAAGTGTGTAGCGTGTGATCGTCGCATTGACTATAACAAAGTTGAGCAGAGAATCTGCATCAAAATTTGCCAAAAGCTTGGCATTACCTGCTCAGAGACCTACCTAAAGTTTTCAAAAAGTTTTCATCATTCTCGACACAATCAAAGAAATTTTCTACGACTGAAACCCGAGTGTCTTTTTAGTCAACTGAAAGCAGTTTTGGCACAAACTTCGCAGGCACGCGTCTCATACCCAAATCTTTAGTGATAATGGACAGAACTGAACCGTATCTAATCTGCAAATCCTCTGATAACTCACGGATGGTGATTCGACGATTTCCCCTCACAGATGCGCGCACATCTGCAATGTTCTGCTGGTTGCAGGTCTCCCAGAACGTTCGTCAATATTGACATTTTTCGGCCATCTTGAAAATGTCTGAACCACTTGTGTGCGGCTTATACACTCATTTCTATACACTTTATGTAACTTTGCGTAAACCTCTGAGCAGGTGTCGACGTGGCAACTTTTTCTGTCATGGTCAATGCGACGATCACACGCTACAGACGTTCTTTCCAAGCACTGCTGTAAACAGCGGAAGTGAGCTTAAACTTAGTGCGCATGCACAGCAGAGTCCAAGGTCAATCTGTGCCAAGCAGCTTCACTCAGCTTCCTTTAAGCCTCGTTACTAAAGCAACAGTCCTAATACTTATTCATCAGACCTCGTATATTAGTATGACGTTTAAAGCATATTCACTGTTTTCGGCTACCTAATGTCATCGACTGTATGGGATATAAGTCCCACTAGATTTACTTCAGAAATTTTTTTATGTCCGTCGAGTATATAACATGAGAGAAAGAGAAAATGGAACTTATGAAATTCATTATTAAACCGAGTTTATTGAGCGAGGTACCTTTTGAAAAGAGGCACATCTGCACTGAATAATACATCACAACCAGTTGTACAGAATCTCACCCACGAGGGACCGATGGACGATGAGTCAAAACGATCGTAATGATATAAAAGAATCCCGTGAATTCTATTTTCTCTTTCTCTCATATGTCATATATATATAGCTGTGTTTTTATCTCCAGGAAAAACAAAAAACGAAAATGTTTTCGTTCGTGCCATATCAATTCCAGAGGATCCATGCTGCTTGTAATTATCTTCTTTGGAGTCAATCTCAGATCCTACTAAAGGAAACAATCTGGGAAATGTCCAGTTACAGAGGTTCTGTTACCCTACTCAAACTGCTCGGCATTATGTTAGCAGTAGTAGCTGCCATTCTCCAACTGGTGTAAACAATTCTCCAGGCGTTGGTGTAAGCAACCCTCCAACTGTTGGTGTAGGTAACTCACCAACTGTTGGTTAATGTGACGGGTCGGTAGCAGTAACAACAACTCTCCAACTGGTGGTGGTGGTGGTGGTGGTGGTGGTGGTGGCGGCGCATATTATGGTGTTCATTGCAGCCGCAGTGATGTTTTCATAGGAGCTGACTTCGATCGACTGTTAATTTTCTTTTTAGTGGTGTTGCTACATCTGGTCAGGTGCTAACGGAAGGAAGACGCGTTGGAGTAAAACGTGGAGTGGTCGTAATGCGTTACTGATGTAGTAGTTGTTGCATTTGGAGCATCGTATTTGGTATACTACGCACGTACGTAGGCATGTGTTAGTGTTGCGAATGGGACAGTTCGTTAGTCTGCAGGGTCGTTGTTTTTGCACGTACCCACCTCGTTGTTAAGTGTTACGTAGGGACGGTCCTGAATGGGCCAGTAGAACATTGTGCCCTTCCCTCCGGATAGCCTTGTAAATGGTAGAAGTGGTCTTCTCTTTGAAGTGGGGAATCTTCAAGAAACAGGTCTTAGAAAGATCCCTCTTGCGATGTTTAACTGGCCTGCTTTCGCGTACAGAGTTAGTAATGGACATTCAATATCTGTTGGCTTCAAGTACCTTTAGGAACTGAGTAATATGTGCGTCCTGCTTGGTGATGTCACTGCATCTTTTGTGTAACCGGGCGATCTCATAAAGTACGTAGATCATTTTAGCCAATTTTCTGTAGAACATTGTGTTAATTTTTCCCTCGTTCGTGATGTTTAGCCGAGAGTCAAGCAAGAGAAGAAGAATCATCGCTGTTTGGATGTTGGATGATGAAGCTAATATGTTGTTCCAGCTTGTTGAAATTCTCTAGTATAGTAGAGGTGTCCTCTTGGGATGGAGTGAGCATGAGGATGTCGTCCACATACATGGAAGGAAAAGCGTATGAGTGGCGGGTACTGAGTGCCCTATGCTATAGTCGGTCTAAGTAAGCAATAGCGAGCAGGCCTGAGAGGCTGGATCCTATAAGCAGGCTTGAACACTATTTATACGTGTTGCCAAACAAGCTGAAATGAGTGGTGATAACTATAACTAATAGTAACTGGTGAATGCCGAAACAGTGTAAGTTCGAGAAAGCGACACATTCCGAGATTAGGTCGACTGCAGGAGGGGCAGGAACCGAGGAGTATAGGGAGACCATGTCTAAAATGAAAGAACATTTGTTGCATCTGAATATGTCGGGTTCGACCCGGAAAAATCGACAGTAGGGTTTATAGGATCCTGGATAGGAGCCACGGGATTTTGTAAAATGATCCCTCTATGCAGAATACTATGGGTCAGATGTGGAGGTCAGGTCCCTGTTTATGCGTCTTGATGAGATGGTAAAATGTAGGCACTCTACTGTTGCACGTGGTGAAGTTCCTTTTTATCTTAGCAGGGAGTTTACACCGGTTACAGACGTTGATCAGGTCTTCCAGTATGGTTGCAATGACTTCAATGGTTTTAACTGTTGTTGTTAAGGTGCTGGAATGCTAAATTGTCATATGTGTGCTGTGTAATGACACAAAATTCTCTGCTTTGTCGGAGGGGAGGTAGACCATGTTCTTCGGCCTAAGTTTTTTTAATATAGAGTATTGTTGATCGGAATTGAGCCGGTGGCTCCTATGAAAACATTACGGCGACTGCAACGGACACCATAATATGCACCACCACCACCTTCGCCACGTGATTATACGTCGTAGCAACCAATAGTTGGAGAGTCGCCTACACCAACAGTTGGAAAGTTTGCTGCTACTGTTGCTAGCCCATTACATCAACCAACAGTTGGTGAGTTACCTACACCAACAATTGAAGGATTGCTTACACCAACGCGGAGTGATTGCTACTACTACTACTAACATAATGCCGAGTAGTTTGAGTCGGGTAACAGAACCTGTGTAACTAGACATTTCCCAGAGTGCTTCCTTCTGAGGATGGGCTTTTACGCCTGAAATATAAAGATTTTGTAAAACTTTCCACATTGTCAGAAGCTTTCTTATTTTCCCTTTTCTTTCTCTTGTTCGGTACTACAATGCTTCAAGCGAACTACAACGCTCTTGTACACACACACACACACACACATATGTATATATATATATATATA
>NC_068995.1:29376089-29377394 GCF_001194135.2 Octopus bimaculoides
ATATATATATATATATATATATATACTCAAATATGAAATAGAATGAGCACTAGTGTAGTAAACATTATCAACCACACATACTTAACGTAGAAAGAGCCTGTGTTTGCCTGTGGGTTGCGATTAGCGTGGTGAAGATTATTCTCTCAAAGCGCCGGGTGTTAAAACACCTGAAAGTCATGGACAGGTGAGACAACTCACTCAAAATTCCATTCAGGAATGATGGTTAGCGATGTTTTGCCATTATTGTGGTTTATGAACATCGATACCCGAACCAAATTTGAGACGAATCGTACAGATTTTGGGTGAGTTTTCTCGCTTGCCCATGACTTTCAAGTGTCTTAATACCTAGCGATTTGAAAGAGTAATCTCCAACATGCCAGTTCGCAGCCTACTGGCAAACACGCTTTTCTTGTATGTCAAGTATGTGTGGTCAATGATGTTATTACTCTAGCGCTGCTTCTATTTCATATTTCGGGGCATACCAACATATAATTCTTACACTATATGCATATAAGTCATGGACTGGCGTTACGATTCACCCTCGATTCGGTTCGGAGACGTGATGTTGATAAGCCACAAAAATGGTGAAACATCGATGTCCATCACTCCTGAATGAGATTTTGAATGAGTTGTCTCGCCTGTCCATGAGTTGCAGATGTTTTAACACCAGGCATTTTGAGAAAGTAATCTCCACCACACCAAATCACAGCCTACCAGCAAACACAAAAGTCGTGTGCGTTATGTCAGTGTGATCGATAAAGTTTACACACACACACACACACACACATACACACACACACACACACACACACATATCTCTAGTTTCAGTTAGAACGCTTCGACCAGGCTGGAGTATCATCGTTTGCTTTGCTACACTTTCACTAAACCTCATTTGAATGGTAGTTGGTGAATGAGGGAGTTCGATGCTGCTGCCCTCATCTGTGTTTCCTGCGCGAAGTAGGTTCCTCCAGAACTCTTGACAGAGGGAGATCTAGTTTGGTTTTAAAGAAGCCTACATCCATCCCATCTGGGACTCTCGGATTTTGTCAGAGAATATTAAAGAGCTGTAGGCACTTGAATCCCAAGCTGTTGCAGTATCTGGTCTGATCCTGTATCCTGATGACAATGTTGGTATTTTTGGTACTATGCAATGGCGCCCCGTTCTGCTGTTTGTGTAACTGAAAATGCCAAAGTTTGGTTCAAGTTCTTGTAAGATTTTCTAGATGTATGTATATTATTACGTATCTTTCCTGCCTATATACATACATATATATATATGTATATATGTATGTGTGTGTGTATATA
>NC_068995.1:29377556-29379234 GCF_001194135.2 Octopus bimaculoides
CACACACACACATACATATATATATATGATTCTTTAAAAAGAATAGTATTGACAACGATTTCGAAGTTTCGTCCTCCTAAACCATCATCGGACAGTAGGCCGTTTCCAGAAAGATGTTCTTACGATGTTTCCTCAAAATATAAAGATATTATAGCTTCTTGTCAACGCCCCAGATCACTATAATACCGAGAAGTTGTTTAATAGAGATGACAGGTTTAAATCTTCTTGTTTACCGCCCAACATGTCTGCAATTACTCAGCTAATGAACTCAGGGATAATTGTTGCCTGGTAAATGCTGCATAATAATATATTGGGATAAATCATGATTATGCTGGAAGATGAAGAACAGTAGAAGAGATATGAGAGAAAGGCACCTCGGAATCTACGATACTATAGAGCCAAGTCTACACTTTTTGATCTTGCCGATGTTCGGAAGGATTTAAAGAGTAAATGTTGAGAAAAGTTATTCAACACTATTTAATTTAATTTTGATTTTGGAGGATTTGAAGCAAATGACTTTCAGCGACTTTTTGAAAATGCTGGCGGATGGGAAGCAACTGAAGATGTCGTTAATGAATGGTTTCAAACTGATGAAGGTAATCTGTTCTGGTTATCAAGTCCTTAATATTGAAGAAACTGTAGGTAAGGGTCTACATAAGCAAGCGAAGGAAAAAAGAAAACATCGTGGAAGAGGAAGTTAACCAACAAGGCCAATGCTGTCTGAAATAAGGAACCTCTTGGATATTGCCTTCCAGTATGTAGGGACATTTTCTGACCAAAGAGATTGTCTTTTACTATGAATATTTACGTCATTTCATGGAGTTCATAATTAAGAATCATCAGAGTGACAAAAAACTGAAACTAGACGTTTTGTAAAGTTATTGTACCTCTGTTTCTGCGCGCGAGCGTGTGCATGCGTGTCGAGAGTGGATGGCAAAGAAATGACTGAGAGAAAGAAAACTTAAGACCAGTTCAAATATGTTTGAAGGATATATCAACCTGAAAAGATTTTTTATTACAGCTTGTCACGGAGAAAAATTCTCTCTTCAAATAAAAAGTGTTAAGACACAATAGTCAGCTCAGAGTGCTCTCTATTGGATAGATGGATGCATTTCGTGCTCGGTCGTTCTCTTCAGCACCAGATATTAAGAGCGGTAATTCTCAACTGACTAAGAAGAAAATCTTTCTTTATCGAAAATCAGTCAATATTAATTACCAATAGCATACATTGGCTGCCAGGCCAGAACATAATCGTGTATAAGTAAATGATATTGACTGATTTCTGATAAAAGAAACCGAGTTTTCTAATCAGTTCAGAGTTATTTGTCTTGGCATCCGGTACTAAAGAGAACTAATGAGTTCGAAATGCATTCATCTGTCCAATAAAGCGTGCTCTGAGTTGACTATAGTATTTTATCGCATTTTTGTCTTAAGTGAAAATTTTTCTCTTCAACATATTACAGAGAAAATCCTTTGCAGGTTCAAATATTACTAAAAACATATTTGAACTGGCATTAAGTTAAGTTTACACACACACAGGGGCATATATGTATATATATATATATATAGTGTAGTATATTGCCACTTAAGTGTGGCTGACCCCTAGGGGTGGATGTTACTGTTGCTTTTAGCCCCAGGAGGTCCTCCTGGGGCTAAAAGCAACAGTAACATCCACCCC
>NC_068995.1:29379401-29381716 GCF_001194135.2 Octopus bimaculoides
TATATACACGCATAAACATACAGAAATATACATACACACATGCTATTATAATAATGGAGATTCATATTCCGCCGAGGTCAACTTTGCCTTTCATCCTTTGGGAGTCGATAAATTAAGTACCAGTCAAGCACTGAGGTTGATGTGATCGACTATACCCCTTCCCTCAAATTCCAGGCCTGTGCCTATAGTAGAAAGGATTCTAATAATGGAGAGAAAATCCTTTGCTTTAATGATTAATTATTATATTTCTAATTATGTCTTCCTCGCTTTACTTTGTGTTCTTCATGCAGAAGGGATCACTGGGAATCTTCTTCAGGCATTATTTCATTTTGTCAAATCATTAAAGATTTTCACACAAAATCATTATCGTTCTTTCGAGTCGTCCAAAATCAGATAAGCAAGAGTAATACTACGCTTTGCTGAGGTGGATTATAACACGGAAATATGCCTGTAATTGTTACCGTACTTGCCAGACATCAGACTCACTGTTAACTGCATTCCCCGTTCATTACTTTAAATTAAATTGCATTTCGGAAATGTACATTTTAACATGACTTAATAATTAAAACTAATAAACATTCGCTTCACTTCGGGTGTAATCTTATTTAATTAAAATATTTTGGTGCTCACATAATTAAGTGCGTTAGTTCCCACTTAACTATACTGCTTATGTCTTATCCCAGTTATATTAGCTACCTAGTTGCTAATTTATAACACACACGCAAACATACACACAAACACACACACACACACACATGCTCGCATGCGCACGTGTGTGAGTCTATAATATGCTCGTCGGTGTGCATCATATAAGTTTAAGTCTGATAATCTATGCTTAACGCTGCATCTCGCAGTGCTGCATAATCTTATATTCTTTCCATGTAGACAATAATAAAGTATACGCGCCTTATATAGATGAACACCCATCCCATGCCACTTTATGATTTCCACCTGCGTTTTCTGTTTCCCTGCGTTCAATAATTAACATTTAATCTAAATATATAATTATATGGGTAATTTGAATTTTCAAGAGAAACCTCGTCTCTTCGTAGGAATTCAATTAAAGAAACGATTGCGCACGTTCCCCACTGTTTTATTAGAGACCTCATGTCGACGTTAGCTCCTATTTTAAAGCAATATGGTGATTTGAAAATATACATAATGGTGAATGGTAAAATCGGTAGAGTAGCAGGTACAAGCATCTTGTAATATTTGGTTACGTTCCTTCACGTTCTGAGCTGAAATCCCGTCTAAACGATCCTTCAGAGTTTAATTAAGTAAGTCTCAAGTTGGATATAATCGGCTACATACTTATAAGATGGGTTCCGAAGCCAGTAAAAGAATAAATACTTGTATTAGAAAGGAAAATATTGATTTCGTTATATATATATATATATATATATATATATATATATATATATATATACATATATAATTATGATAATAATATTAGGGATATGTAAACCAATATTTGCCCTAGAAGCGCTGAAATGTGTATTGTGAGATACAAATAAGACAATAATATATTTTCAAACGCACATAGAACAGCAGAGACAAGATAAAATATCCATACAAAGCGGGGAAATATGTCAGCAACTGGCCATGAGACACGAACTCACATTCCTTTGATTACTGGTTAAGTGCTTTATCAACTTAAGCTAAACTGCCCACTGACAGTTTAGCTCGTAACAGAGCTTTTTTATATCCCTAGCAGTGGCGGCTCGTGTATAGGAACTGTGGAACTGCAGCACCCCCTATTTCCACTCGATATTATCGATAACATTCAATATAATGAGTCCTTCTTTTCTTTAATTTTTTCTTTATACTTGTACATTATATAATCGTTAAGCTTAATGTCAGTAGCCATTCCCTAGTTTATGAAAAATATGCAAATATCCTTGTATAGAACTGTGCACTTCACAGTTCCAGCGACGCAGTGTTTGTCTGAGATAGAAAGCTTCACACTAGGAAGAGAGAGTACTGCGTGAACGATAGTGCCGGGTGAAAGATAGTGTTTCTTTTTGACTCCATGTGTGTTGTGCTTAAAAACGTGTTTATATTCTTGAATGTGATGACGTGTAGAATTAGATTATTATCCTTCTTCCAGCTACAGTGTTGCTGCCAGGATTTGAAAAATAGGGCACATGCCCCACCGCCGCCGCCGCCACCACCACCACCACCATCACCACCACCACCCCATTTTGTGATTTAGGGAGGATTTTTGAAAAACAAGGGGAAATTCGCAGGGATGTTCAGTGAGCAAATTAAACACACTACTCGGCAGTGGTTAAAACTCGAACCGATTAAGTTTATGT
>NC_068995.1:29381747-29394626 GCF_001194135.2 Octopus bimaculoides
TATATATTTGTTTCCTTTTACATAATATTAAAACAACGGCTAAAACTCTTCTGAAGCAGCACCCCCACTTATTTTATCTACGAGCCGTCACTGGTCCCTACTTTAACTCTTTTCACATATTTTCATTTTTCAGACAGAGTAGCATTTCTCACTTTTGTATATAGGTGTTAAACTCGATACAAAAGTGACGAGCTGGCAGAAACGTTAGCACGCCGGACAAAATGCTTAGCGGCATATCACTCGTCTTCACGTTCTTCTGCCGAGGTCGACTTTGCATTTCGTGATCGATAAAATAAGAACTAGCTGTTCACTGGGGTCGATGTGATCAACTTACCCGCTTCCCCGAAATTGTTGCCCTTCCGCCAAAGTTTGAAATCAATTTATCTCGATACATATACAATGTTTATTCTCTTTGAGATCCTTATTTTATCCTTACTCCAAAATGTTTCTTTGTTACTTTTCCTTATCACCTAACCAATTAAATATCTTTATCTATTATATTTAGTTATTTATATATTTTGTCACCTTTTGTTCCATTCCCTTCCATTTAATAGTCCAATTTAATTAATGCACTCATTTCATTCACAAGTATTTTATTGCCTCTTTTAATAAATTGTTTGACACCGTTTACAGAATACTCATTTCATTTATTAACCTAGTTTCATTATTTCATTCATCTCTTCCGTTTTTCCATCCACAGGTACTTCATCAACCCTTTGACTTCTCAGACTGAAATCCTATAACATAATCTAACAAACATTTAGCTAGTTCATTTAGTACAAATAATTTCGATATAAATTCGTTCAGTCTTCCATATTCTATTGGTATATCTTAAGACTCTCCTATTTAATATTAGTTACGGTTTCTTTTAATTGTCACCTCATGAACATAAAAGCATTAACGGTAGTAA
Organism: Octopus bimaculoides; assembly: GCF_001194135.2. Lineage (NCBI taxonomy): Eukaryota > Metazoa > Mollusca > Cephalopoda > Octopoda > Octopodidae > Octopus > Octopus bimaculoides. Next base: position 29,382,658 of record NC_068995.1, read on the forward strand.
CGCTGACATTAATACAGCACACATTACTGTTAATATACAACATTAGTATCAAATACATTTAGTATGATTCATATCCGTAGCGCAACTAGGGGTAGTGAGAAGGGTGATTACCTAGGGTGACACTTTTGAGGGAGTTGCACTTTTGGATCTTCTGTATAAGCCTGTATAGGTTTGAGATGTTGGAGGCGGGGGGCCTCAAGGGTTGCCTCGGACGGCACACACACTAACTATGCCGCTGGTTCATATACATATTCAGTATATTTTCAACCATATTTAATTTGATCAACATTTTCTAATTACTAAATCAGTTTAAACAATAATTTTCTCTCTTAACTCTATTCTGGTACTGACTTCTGTCTTTACTTTGCGGACTGCTTTCCACTGCCCTATATATTTCTAAGAACAAATACAACTTTAAAATACCCATCTACTTTGTTTTTGCTATCGTTAATAGGTGATGACGATGGTGGTTGGGTGGATCAGGCGTCAAATACTAAGCCAATGGGCCAGTGGTTCATATTCTGTGACATTTGCAATCATTTATCGTAACTTTCAACGCCGAATATATCATTCTCTGAGCAGTTTAACTATCCAGGGTGCACCTCTCTTTTTCAAAACAATAGAATGTAATTTGTGAGAGATTTAACTGCTATTTCTAATGATTCAAACGACTGGGGTTCTTTCTGTCGGAAGGTGTAGAAGAGTAAAACTGTCGGGTGCTTTTGTTACCTTTAGAGGGCTGAATTTAAGTCGACATGAAACAGATAGGAAACCGGTGAAACCTATTCCTTTCTTGAACCCCTGCAAAGAAAACAGGTTTTCTGTGGGGCCTCAACGACCCATGTAATAATGCAATTATATATCTATATTAAATGTTATTTTGTAAACGTAGGCTAACAGGAAGTGAGATGGGCGAGTAGGTGGGAACCATTAAACGCTGGGGGTGCTCGCTAGTATGAGAGGTGTATAGCGAGACAGTCATCTCTGCATGGGAATAAGAACATAAGGTTATGCAGTACAAGTGAAGAGAGCAACAGTGTTTAATACAGAACTAATCTCAGGCTTAAATTATCAAATACGCATCCATGATACATACACATGCATGTGTGTGTGTGTGTGTGACTTTATGTGTGTGTATGTGTGTGTGTATGTATGCGTATGTGTGTGTATGTGTGTGTGTAGCCTGTATACTTATAATGAAGCATATCATGATTTTCAACCCACCAGCTAATTTCACTTCCAGTACTGTTTCAATATAATAATTAAGTTTCATTACTTTTTATTTACCCTTTGGTTTCTACATTAATGCAGTTTAGTTTTATAAAAGACGGCAGTTGGCAGCTGCAGCTGAGCATATTACAGTAATTACTCTCGGCACTGGTGTCTTCTGTGTTCAAATCGTGCCAGATTCTTTTTAACCCATAAAATTCTCCGAAATAAAAAAAAATAAAGCGTACACGTCACATTTATTAGAGATTCAATAATTTTAAGAAGTTGGTGAAAATGCACTTGCTGCCCTGAACATTAATAACACATATGGCTGTGTATGGCACGCGAAGTTTTGAGCAAAATTGACTGCCTATGTTCTCCATTTGGCCCTTTTCGCTTGACACGTTTTTCTTGTTTTTTTTGTTTTTTTTTGTCGGATTGTACCATGAGATCTGTATTTGTGGAGCTCTCTCAGACCTACACTGTCATTTCTGATGCCCCTGAGGTTTGATTTAACCTCTCACGCACTTAATCCTACACTGACTCCATGAGAACATTGACTTCGAAAGCATCCACCAATAGAATAATATCTCAATCAGTTCTCCTTTAACAGAACAAAAATACAAACATTATCGTACCTCAACCCACATGAGAACACATTACTAAATCCTTCCAGGTTTCTGTAAATGCTAGGATCTCTCCTGGCCAACGCATATTCTCAACTTAGCAGATACTGCATCATGAAGACTAACTTTTCGTCAGGAACAGAAAATACTTTACAACGACAAGTAATAAACCTTTATAAAGCTCAGAGTAGACGCATGACGGAGTCCTGCTTCTCTGTTTTAGACAGTACCTCTGCTACAGAAATAGACATTCCAAATTAAATCACTCAAGTGATTGGCATGAAGACACCAATATATTCCAAATTCTGGCCGTGATGCCTCCTTTCGCTCTCTTTCTATGTCCCTCTCTCTCTCTTCTTCTCCCTTTCCCCTTCTTTCTCTCATTATCTAACTGTTTATCTATCTATCTATCTATCTATCTATCTATCTATCTATCTATCTATCTATCTATCTATCTATCATTTATAACGCTACAGTACCCTCTGCTCCTCCGATGTGGCTGGTCTACTGCTATTTCTTTTCAAGCATTCCAAACCCATTCGTCTCTTCTCTCGTCCTATTTGTTGTGTCCAGTCTCCACTCCAGACCCTAAATTAACTCCCGCGACCAGTCTCCCCTGAATACCAGTTCTCTGGAATTCTCACCCTGCCCACGTGTTTTTGAATCTTTTAACGATTCACCATAAGCATAAATAAATACAATAGCCATGTTGTTCTCGCCAGATTGCGAGGGCTATTAGTACAGTCCCTTCCTCTGCACAAAACCAATAAAAAAAATTATATCACAAATATTGAACCTACACGTAATCTAATGAAATCCTTTATATTTGCCTTAAAATTTGTGAATTGGCAACATCGATTGAGCAGTAGACAAAATATTATACAATATTTACTTACGCCTCTTTACGGTTCTGATTTCAAAACTAAGCTATGGACAACTTTGTCTTTTATCTGTCTGGGATTGAGATAATATGTGCAAATATGAGATGTCAAATATTTACTTTTCTCACTCTGTAACCTTACTTCCTCAATAGTTGTTTTCCTTTTATTAACTGAGTCTCTCTCTCTCTCTCTCTCTCTCTCTCTCTCTCTCTCTCTCTCTCTCTCTCTCTCTCTCTCACTCTCTCTCTCTCTCTCTTTCTCTCTCTCTCTCTCTCTCTCTCTTTCTTTCTCTCCTTCTCTCGCTCACTCTCTATCTTCTGTCATGATCAACTTTGCCTCTCTCTCTTTAGTCTATTTTTCTATTTTTGTTTCCTATAGATTCCCCATCTATCTTAATGTTGTCTTTTATATATTGAATAAGTTCAAAGCATCTTTTCTTGCAAATACACCGGCTTGTTGGTGTCTAATGAAGTGAAATCATTACATTTACTTTGTAGTATTAGTCAATGGTATCAGTAGAGAATTGTTAGCAGAAATGTTAGTGAATTCTTTCAGTTATTGGAAATTTTAGTTGTATATCGGAAACAAAAATAGGGACTTATGGGAAATATTCATCGCCGACTCATCTAGTCTTGTATATACGTATGAGTGAGTCGATAACGTGCGGCGCAACCAACCGAGTGGTTGGCAGTTCATATCCTGCCTTGCTTCAAAAAGCCAGTTATCAGTTGCTGAGTCCACTTAACTATAAGTTGTTGCTATTTTACCCCAAGTCATCCATATCATCAAAGGGCATTTCGGCTATGACTACTCCATGTTTAAAGAAGCATGTGATGGACTACATTATCCAATACAGCTTTCTTTAAACCTTCTAAACATTTACGTTATCAATAACTGATTTACTGAAGTTATACCGTAGGATGGAATTTGTAAATACAACTTTCGTAATTCGTATATTATATTTACGAATTCCATGGACACTCCATTTTTAATAAGTTTAAAAACCAATTTTCGAAATATTCATTTCACAATTTTTGATGGCCTTGGTGACATTCACACATTAACCACCGTAGGTAAACGGTTAAAATGACGACAAATTGCAGTTTTTGAAGCGTCGGATAGAAATCCTTGTGGTATTTTCTTCTTCTTTTCCTTTCTTTTCCTCCTCCTGCTCCCCTCCTCTTTCTTTTTTCCTCCTCCTTCTTTTCCTCTTCCTCTTCCTCCTTCTTTTCCCCTTCCTCTTCCTCTTCCTCCTCCTCTTCTTCCTCCTCCTCCCCTCCCCCTCCCCCTCCCCCTAATCCTCCTCCCTCTCCTCTTCTTCTTCTTCTTCTTCTTCTTCTTCTTCTTCTTCTTCTTCTTCTTCTTCTTCTTCTTCTTCTTCTTCTTCTTCTTCTTCTTCTTCTTCTTCTTCTTCTTCTTCTTCTTCTTCTTCTTCTCTTTCTTCGTTGTAAGAATGGTCATGGAGAGACGCGCGTACAACGTTTCTACCTCATGAAAAGGAAAAAGGATTGGACGAGAGATTAGCCACTTCTCATAGAAACACTAATGTGTCTCTGGAACCATTCAAGGACGATCTGCTGTACAATATACAGAACGGAACGGAAAAGTTAAAAGTGTTCAAAGAGTAGGCTATGATTTGAAGGTGATTTAGCTGTTTGTTTTAGCGCGACTATGTAGAAAAATATATATCTCAAGGTAGGAAATATCAGGAGACAGCGGTTGCTGCTTGGTCAAATTAAAGAATGATTCCTTAAATATCAGTCTGCGAAAAAAGTCAGAAATAACCTCAGATAATCCACAGATTAAATGGGTTTATTTTTGTAAAGAGACAGACTGTTTAAGCTGATTATGATCATAACTGATTTAAAAATGAAAGAAAAAAAAAGATAATGGTCAGTCTTGACGGAAAAAAAAACAATCAATCAGTATGCCTATCCGAATCACATATTTAACAACGTGAATTAATAAGTTGGCTAGTATTTGGGAATATGCATGCTTTAGTACGTGGGTGTGCATTTCAGATTAGTATTATTGGCAGACACGTGGTTTGATTTATGTGTTTATTATTTCTTTTTAATAAGTTACCAAAAGAGGCAGATTAGTTCCCAAAATATTTGCTGATTCTTTCAGACTGGAGCGGTTAATTTTCAATTTGAACATCTGCAGATCGATACGTACAGAAAAAAACCCTTCTGAGAAGATGCGTTCCAGAATTCTCCAGGAGTTGGATGATCCGGCTGAAATATGTATTGCAAGATCTGAAAGCTAAGACAAAAGTGAAAAGGACGGCAAGAAGGTACATAGGTTAATTCTGTAATCATGGGTGCAGATAGTTTAAGAAGAACAAAGGCCAAAGGGTGCAGATATAATGGACTGAGAAAATTTGTAAACCTGTGGTTTTTAGCTTAGTATTCTATCTCAGGCAATATATTGCACGCTACGGGAGGGTTCTTATAAAGCTTCATCAGCACCTCCACTCATTATTGCTCAAACGCTAAGCTTACTCCATCATGACACGTATTTCGTCGGTAGTTATTTTGTTATAACGAAAATAAAAGATGTCAGTAATGTAATGAAAAGAAAGTCTCTCAACGCTTTTCTCGAGATGTAGAAACGAAGCCAATAGAATGAGACGAGTCGGTTGTTGGTGAAGAGACTGCGTAGATGTGTGGCTTGCATTGTAGCGCTTGATAGTGGAAGTGATATTGGTAAGAATTAACATTGCCCCCGCCATTACAACTGCAGTTGGAGTTTAATTAATGTAATTTTTAAGTAAATTTCCTGTTGCAAGTAGACTTTTTGTTTGGGTGAGTTTTGTGTTTGATGTGAATTTTTTCTAAACTTCTCAAACATACACAATAAACCCTAAATGCATGACTCCATAATTCTGTTGCCCTCTTTCTTTCTCTCCAACTTACTTAGACTCTTTCTCTCTCTCTCTCTCTCTCTCTCTCTCTCTATCTATCTATCTATCTATCTATCTCACACACGCACACACACACACACTCACACACACACACACACACACACACACACACACCCACACCCACACAGACACACACACACACCTCATAGGCACTCATGCACATAATAGTGACAACTACCAAGAAGAGAGAAATATCTATTACATCTGCAAAGGAGATTAAGTTATTCACGAAGCCAAGAATGAAGAATATTCATATATTAAATTCAAAAGGCGATAAATCACGGATCAGAGTTATATACTTATTTAAGTGTTTTAACGAGAGTATTCAAGTATTTAAGAGGATAACCGTTAATGTGTTAGCTGATACACCTTTATTCGAAATTTGTTATAATTAATGTTTCTTGTTCCCTTTAAAGAAGCATTTTTGGTATTTGTGGCCTCTAAACAAATGTTCGCTGCCCCTAGAACATAAATTAATTCGAGGATGTATTTATATCGGGTGGATCTAGTGTATCACTGCTTTCCTTTGGGCACTTTGGTTTCTATACGTTTTGAGAAAGATTTTATTTCCATGAATCATTTATCTCCTAACACTCTGGTTTCCATTCATTTTTCAAATTATTTCAAATTTTATAGAATTTCAAGAACAAAAAGTAATACATTGTATCCAATTATAGTTTCAAAGGAAATAAGACTCTTCGCATTTACAGAAATCCGTGTTCTTTATAATATGTTTGAAATAGACATATGAATGTTATTTACACATTAAATTACGAAATATATTGTTGATATTGAGTATCTATCAGTTGTACTGTACATTAGACATTGTATTGCTATAAATGTATTGGGAAAGAATTACATTCCTTATATCCAATAGTATTCTATTAAATCGTCTATGTCTCTATTAACAGCAATTCTGAGTCAATTAAAGCTACTTTTAAGCTTTGGACAGCACCGAGTATTCTACTAGTATGCAAACAGACATGCATATACATCGTCGTCATCGTTGGATAAGTCGAACTGAAAAGTTATCTGATTACTTCAGTTATATTCGTTTCATTTTCTTCTAGCATTGGCTCGCAAGTGGCTGTGGAGAACCAGATTCGATCGAAACATTCGATAGCATTCCCTTCGTGGGATTGTTGATTAACGGAGGTTTGTCTTCTCTTTCTTAATTGACGTATCTGGTAATCCAAGCCTTTCTGTCTAACCCAAAGAGTTAACAGCTAATATGGCAGTTTTCTCCATTGCTTTCTATTCATTGGGACAGTTTCGAACTTCTTTTGTGCAATGTAGCTGAGGGTGAAATTTCTCTTCATGATGTCTCTGAACCTCAGTTGCGATCTCCTATGGTAATATCAGTTTAGAATAAAAGATGCTCTTTGGAAGTTGTTTATTCTTCATCTTTTGAACAATGCCTATCCAGTATAGTTGATGGCTAATGAATATCGCATCCATACTTGTCATTTCTGCTTGTATAGGACGCATTTTGTTCCAATTTGATATCGGGAAGTGACTAAAATTTTAATTAATAGAACAATTCAAATTATTTTATGTGAAAGCGATAAGGAGTCCCTGCCCCACACATAAAGGAATATGGTAGCACATTCCACTCGGTAAACGGACAGCTTGCTGTTAATTTTGAATCGGTAGTTCTTGAAGACCCTTTGATTAAGTTGTTCTGTATGCTGCATGAGCAACATGTAACCCGTTGTTGATCTCATAGTTTATAGTTGCATTTGAAAATATGTTGAAATTAAGATATAGAAAGTAGGAGGCTTAATTTATTAGGTTGCTTTTGATGGTTATTTCGATCTTTTGTTGGGATGGTCTTCGAGTTGGTGCCTTGTTGATGGTAACTGTTAGGCAATAATATTCATATTCTGAAACCCATGAGTCACATAATTGTCAGAAGTGGACTTGGTCATGATTGAATATAGCCTTTTCATCTGCATACTACATTTCAATAAAAGTTTTGTGCTCCGAAAAAACGCCGGTTTCGATTAAGGACACTTTCATTGTACCTGGTTCTGTGTGTAAAAATGTCTCTCTTTCATTTACAGTAGCCAAATAAACCTCACAGAGAAATAGAGAGAAGTGGGTCAGTACAAAGACATTTCCTTACTTCACATGAGTTCTGACCTCAAAAAAGGTGATACCTGTTCGATAACACACAATGTTATCATGAAGAAAATAGATGATAACACGGAATTTCAGTGGAAATCCAAACTACTGAAGTATTTTCAAGATTTTCACTGCATATAATGTTAAAAGTTTTGGTGTAATCAAAAGATGTAGGGGCTTGTCGAGCTCCTTGGCTTTCCTTTGCAGTTGACAGATGGCAAAAATTATGTCCACTGTATGGTAACCACCAGGTGAAATCAGTTCTGTGACGTAGGAGAGTGCAGTTTCCGCTACTGGTAGGAGTCGTTCCAACATGTTTCTTGTAGAGACAATCCATAAAGTTTCCACTGTATGGATTGTCACTTTCTCTCTAGTTTAAAGTGATGACCTCAACACTTGTCCTGGCTTAAGAAACGTTCAAGAAAATCAGCTGGATCGGTCTCAAGCAATGTCAGATTTTGCTGTGATGTGATCATCCTGGTGAGCTTTTGATCAGGTGTCAGAAGATGTGGTACCCACTGAATGGAAAGTTTCGTCATGCTAATTCATTGTACAGAATATTCTCAACTGTCTCACAGGATAAGCTAATAAATAACATTGGTCATTTGATTTATAGTCAATCGCCTGTCATCCATCACTATCTGTTCAACATAATGTTTTCCTTGGTGATGGTAGTTGCAGGATATCCAGGCATATCTTGAATCTCCTTTCTCCTCCTGTATTCAGTTTCCCACTTTTGCACTGTTGATAAAGCTGAAGCATCATCCTTTAATGTAGCGACCACGTTGGCATGAATGTCCTTGGGGGGCTAAATTCTTTTTCTGCGGGCATTTGATAAGACCATGATGCTAAATTTTGTCGATTTTCAAGAAAAGTCGCTACTGCTAACATTTTAAGTCTTCTCTGAACAGTCAAATGTCAGTTTAGTTGGAATGAAACAATGCAGCCATTAATAAGAAAGTTGAAATTAATGCGAGCAAGATTTCATAGCTCTGGCTTCACTCCTTCATAGACCAGCCTATGCGAATTATGCATGCTGCTCGGGACGTCGAAGAAGTGTAATTCTGATCTTTGTTGGTGGATTGGTGTTGTTCGAGTTTGCATATCAATAATCAATTCTTTTTTTACTACCACTAGGAAAATATTCATCATACCACAAACTACTGTTTTAAGAGAAGGCGCATCGGATAATACAAAAACGACCGTATATACGGATATTCTGTCTATGTTGATGACTTAAAACTTTATGCAAAGAATATGCATGAGATGAAAATGAGCCTTGACCTAGTTACAACATTCTCAAAGGATGTAGGATTGGAGTTTGGTCAGGATAAATGTTGTTATAAGGTTGTGAAAAGGGGGAAACTATAAACCAGACTAGTAACATCTCCATCAATGATTTGACCGTGTCCCTTGTATCTGACGAGACTTGTTACAGGTGTCTGGGGGTGGATGAAAATATATCCTACAATGACACCTGTAACAAAACACGTGTCACTAAAGAATATTACAGCCTAATGAAGAAAATTTGGACCTCAGAACTCTCTACTAAAGAATATTACAGCCGAATAAAGAAAATTTCCACAACTATGCACAGTTTCTTTTCTCTGTCCCAACTCATTATATCAGGTCTGTGCTTACATTTTATTGAGGTTTTCACTGGGACATTCCACCAGTACTACTTTTTATTATGAATGGGTATGACTTCTACCATACTGCGGGTTCTTATTTCTTTGTCCTCAAGGTTACCCTTCCTCCGGATTTCATTATAGAGTGTCCTACAACTGTTTATGATAAGGGTGATATCTTCGGTGTTAACTCCACAAAGTCTCCATCGGTTGTCACATTTTACTGCTTTATGCATGTATGTATGTGTGTATGTATGTATGAATGCATGTATGTATGTATGTATGTATGTATGTATCTTCAATTTTTTAATTATTATAAATCCTCCACTGAGAAGGGAGCCGTTCTCTAATAAAGATACAAGGCTCCATCTTTGGGATGTAGTTAACACAAACAAATTCACATTTGGAACTTGAGATAAGTTTTGCATATTTTTACTGTTCCACTCACAGATTGGACTTGTAATGTACGAATTAGCCGGTCAGTTTCTCTTTCTGAGAATCCCAGTTTATCCAGATTCTCCTTTAAGCATTTACTAACAAAACTTAGTGGTCCAATTATTATTGGTATGAATACGAATTCATAGTCTGGGTATAGAAGCTGGAGCTTTCGAAGCAGTTGTCCATATATATCCTCTTTCTCACTAATTTTCATTGAGATATTTATATCTGCAGGGCAGCTGACCTCTATGATGGTACATATCTTTGCTCCTCTGTCCCAAACAACAATATCCGGCCGGTTATGCTTACAGTTGACAGAAGTTTTGATGGGAACATTCCACCAGTATTCCTTGAGTTGGTGTTTATGAATGTATTCCATAACAGAGAGATTTTCTAAGTTTATTTCAGGACAATCTTTCTTGTGGATAGCATTGTAAATTGTTTTACCAACAACACCGTGCCGCGTAAGGAGGTGGTACTGTGACGACATTTAGGACAATTGCTAATCGCATGCATCATGTCTTCCACAGAAACATGACATAGCCCACACATGCGGTTGCACCTTGGGATTACAAGAGTGTCACTCTCTCTTGTTCACCAAGTATTTTGTGACAATTTCTTGTTCCTGGATTGCAAACGCATAGCCTTCAAAGTGTGATGTGATGCAGTGATCTGGTGTCGAAGAGAGGCTGTGCTTTGTATCAATTCTACTGTCTTCTTCAAGCTTCCGGGCAACATACCCATGTATGGTCTTTTTTTTTTTTTGCATGCTCAGTGCTTTCCATCCAGGTTGTATCTGTATGCATGTATGTGTGTATGTGTGTGTATAGTAAGACAGACATATATAGATAGATAGATAGATAGATAGATAGATAGATAGATAGATAGATAGATAGATAGATAGATAGATAGATATACACGAATATATATACATACGCATATATATATATGTATGTGTGTGTGTGTGTGTGTATACACGTACACACATACACGTATGAATATTTATATAAACGTATGTGTATGTATGTGTGTGTATGTGTGGGTAGGTATTTATGTGTGTGTGTGTCTGTGTGTGCGTGCGTATGTGTGTATGTGTATACATGCATACATACACATCTATTTAGTATGTATTTCATGTACAGATACATGGTCATCCCTGACTGATGAAAGTGTTCATGTGTGTGTGTGCATGTTTATGTATGTATGTATGTATGTATGTATGTATGTATGTATGTATGTATGTACGCATGTATGTATAATTACGTGTGGGTGCTGAAAAGTTCCTGATTCTGGGTAAAAGAAAATACAGAAAGATTGGTTATGATTTTATTCAATATATACCTGTTTTTTTAAAGTCCTATAAGAGAACTCAGAAGGTTGAGACTCCAACCAGGCATTTCGTGAGACGCTTAAAGCCTGGAACTTTTCAGCACCCACCCGTATGTATGTTTATAAATAAATATAGCAATATATATTGTATATAAAGGATGCGGCGTAGCACCGATAACCAGCTGGCGGAAGATCTGTCTGGGGTTAACATGGAACAGCTACTTTCATGTAGCGATTGACTTTACTTGTTAGTGCAATTACTACTCTCATCTCTTTTCGCTTGTTGCAAATTGGTGACCGATGGTTACTCTGTTGACATTATATCGCTGGCTGGAGCAGACCCTGGCTATCGCTCTGCTAACCAAGTGTTCGTGACTGAAGATGAGCCAAACAGCTCGAAACTGAGTCAGTCTCGCCGTCATGTTGTCTGCTAGAGGATGGTAGGGGTTCGGTCTCCCTGCTGGCAATATATATTGTGTATAAAGGTTACAGCTTTGCACGGATAACCAGCTGGCGGAAGATCTACCTGGGGTTGAACTAGTAGTAACATGGATCAGCCACTTTGATATGGCGCTTGACTCTACTTGTTGGTATAGTTACTACTTTGATCTCTTCTTGAGATTTTACAACTATGTTGTATTTATAAACAGATTAGGCACTTGTTCGTCTGGAATAAGTGAAGTGATATAGATACCTCTGAAGGGAACTCATTAAGGTTCGAAAATCGATTAAGCCTGAACATTATTTTATTTCTAACAACGAAGATATAGTTAATTTTTTCCTGTTTGTATGTCTACTACGTAAGTCG
>NC_068995.1:29394636-29402972 GCF_001194135.2 Octopus bimaculoides
ATATATATATATACATATATATATATATACACATGCACATATGTGTATTAAAAAAGAAACTATCTAAAAATATAGGCGTAAACCGGCTTTGTGTGTAGTTTAAGGAAAACTGCTAAAATTAACCGAGAAATTAAGAAAATGAGACTATTAATTAGTTTTTCAAGTTATCTGCCATATAAGTGCAACTCGATAAATATTATTTGTTTTATGAATTATTAACTGATGTTCACATTAAATGATTAAAAACACATGGAAAAGCTTTAAACAATCTTATAAAGGAGTGTGGTGTGCAAACAATTACTTTACTATGTCGCTTGGATGAATTTATTTGGCGCCAATTATACGAAAATTATACTAGGAAAAACCTATGCAGCCATATTTCCAATTGTTATCCCCTGAACCGAATACATAAACATTTATTAAACTATACGTTGAACTGAATAAATAAACAACATATGTGTATATAAGCAAAGTTTTCTGTTGTTCTTTCTTCGTTAAATTCTAGCAGTTACACTTTCCAGAAGTTCTCTGTTGATTTTATCGATTTTCATTACACCTTCATTTTTCTCAGGTACTCAATATTACAAGACCACAGATCGAAGTCTTATGAAATCTCATGATATTTGTATTTAGTATGAATACTCACAGAAATATTTTGTCTCAGGTGTATCATTAGACACAAAAATGACGCGCGAATGTATACAGAGGGCAGAGAAATGTACATGTACAAATGTATATGCACACACACATATACACGTGTACAACATTCATAAATACATTCATGCAAGAATATATTTACTTATCAATAAAGGGAGTACATCAATGTACATACAATGAAATTAACATATTTCAAGTCAGTGAAGAACTAAAAGGGTATAGTCTGAGTGTACAGCTGTTTCGGGTGATCCGAGGATAACTGGACTAAAGTACTTAAATATAAATTTATGCATTAATACACATCCTACAATTTAGAGGATGCCAACATTGACTGGAAGAGCAGACTCTCCTAATCATTTGATGGATATTATGTCACATCCCACATAGGAGGATAAGCATTTGCTATTCGAGAATAATTAATGCTTACTGAATAATTAATCAATAAAAGAGATACTCCAATAAAAGAGATAATCAATAAAAGAGACTACTCCAAATTTCCATTTGTGATAGAATTACCAAAACCAGCTACAATCATGCTAAACATACATCAGAATCAGAATGTAAAGACAGATTTTAAAATAGGGAATCATGATGGAACATCCTAATACAAGCAGCAACCAGTTGCAAACACAACAGACCTAATATAGTTCTGTGGGATATCGACCAATTCTTGTACTATTATAGGGCCTAGCTACTAGGTTGATGTGAATGTCCCGTCTAAAGCTGTAGTAAAAGAGAACATCTATGGTGAACCAATTATAGCTCTTTTTTTATGGCTACCCAATTCTAATCTGTACCTAATATCGTAGATACAACGGCCAATATATAACAACAGATTTGCATTCGTCTCAAAATGTTGAGGTTTCCCAAGAAAGTACAAAGCAAACTGACTCACATCTTCCAGATCACAGAATGAATATATACACACAATCACTTGTACATATAAGACACACATACTCATACACACACATACACACACATTCACACACACCTATACAAATTATATATATGCATATATGTGTGTATATGTGTATGTGTGTGTGTATATATATATATATATATATATATATATATATATATATATATATATATATATATGCATATACACACACATACACACACACATACACACACACACATACACACACATACACACACATACATATATACATATATTTGCAGTAGAATCTTGCAGTACGAGTGCCCCATTATACATGTAATTTGGTGTACGAGCCGAGACTCGTGCGAATTGTTGTCTTGATGTACGAGCGGAAATCCGCAGTACGAACACACAAATCGTCCCATCTTTAAGGTAATTCAGTTAATAAAACCATATTTCTTTTGCATTCTCTTCTATATAATTATATTTTAGTTAATTTCAATGAGAAAAGTTGATTCGTAAAACGGGTAAATCGGAAGACGAGCTCAGATATGGAACGAATTAAACTCGTACTGCGAGGTATCACTGCACACACACACACACATATATAAATATATTATATATATATGCGTATACATGTATGCATATATGTATGTACACACACACACACACACACACACATATATATATATATATATATATATATATATACATACATGCATGCATATATATATATACATATATATACACATATGCATATACACACATATAGGTTGGGTTATCCGGTTCACGGTCGAAAGGCTGTGAGTTCGTTTCCGGTGTTGCGCTGTGTCGTTGAGCAAGACACTTTATTTTACGTTGCTCCAGTCCAGTCAGCTAGCAAAAATGAGTAGTACCTGTCACACGGAACCTTTCTGGGTGGGTACATGTTATGGGTATGCGTGTCAGTGGAATGCTCAGCCAATTGCACGTTAATTTCACGAGCTCCCTGTACCGTTGATCCGATCACACGTCGTCGTTACCGACGGTGTGCCACTTACAACAAAACAATCATGAACTAAAAAGCCAAGAAGATAAGAACCCATTAACGAGTTCCTCCCTCAAGAATAAACAACTTAGGACAACGGGAACAAAAGATATAGAAGATCCACAGATAACCTGTACATCAAACATATAATTCCATCATCCGGTAATTCATAGAGAAAAAGCAAGAGACAAACATTAGCGTAATATTCCCATTACATTTATGTCTGCTTCAATCATCAAATCTCAAGTATTAACCATTTCATACTAATTACTACGAAGCACAAAAATGTTAAAATATTACGTATTGAACAGAAATATCTTCAAAAAGGACATTGCTTCTCTAGAATTAGAGAATTTAAAAACGCACTAGCAAACCAAACGTGTGTGCGTTTGGTAGAATTTGGTAGAATTTTACTTATTTAACGCAGTAATAAAAAATTGCATCAAATACAAAGAACCATCATCAGGTAAAATTTTAAGCATCGACCTGAACATAGTCAACCTTGAGTTCTATGCTACCGTACCTACCCGTTTCTGGTACCCTATGAGTTGATGTGCCTTGGTTCTTATGAATGCATTTGCTGTATTGGTAAACGGTCAACGGCGTTGGGGAGCAATGAGATTAAAGTTCTGATTAAGAAAAAGTTAGCTGACACGGGTGACTGGGACCTGTCTGAATATTGGAAATGCATTACTTGTATCATGAGGATTCACATTGGATATCGAAATGCTGGCTTCATGATTGCTGCTCAATGTTCTGTGAACACTGCGAAGGCTGTAAGACGTGACAATGAAAGCTGTAACGGAGACTACGAAGCTGTGACCAGCAGGAAAGGACACAGCAGGCATTCCGACTGCATTCGTACGCTAGAATTCACCCAACAACTGCAGGACAGATTGATGGAAGATCCGAGTAAGGAAATCTGGGCTTTGACGAAAGAAATGGGTCCTGAATGTGTACCTTTGCAACAACACGTACAAGAGGCGCAAGTGACAAATTCTGACAGCCAACAAATTCTGACAGCCAACAAATTCTGACAGCCAACAAATTCTGACAGCCAACGTCAAGGAAAACCGCACGATGAAGACAAAGAAACTCTTGAACAAGCTGAGTCATCATATTGAACCAGAAATTATCTGGTCCCTCTCAGATAAAAAAGAACTTCTGCCAGGACCAGTTGTACAGCACCCAGAACAACTGGTGACTTTTTCTACAATCCATGTGATGTCCCACATATCATGAAAATCAAGTTACCCCAAACTGTAATGGTCTTTAGGTGGGTCTCCAGTGAGGGTGAAGTTGTGCCGCTCCACATCATTGAACAAGGCCTTTGGCTCAATTCAGATGGCTATATGAAGCTACTGGAGACTGTGGTCAAATCTTGGTTCGAAGAAGTTGCTGGTGGAAGGTCAATGTGTGCAGCAGGATTCGGCTCTATACCATACTTCCGGAAAGAGTCAGAAGTGGTTGTCGGGGAATTTCTACGACTTCACTAACTCCAATTTGTGACCTCTTAATTCGCCCAATTGTAATCCCATGGTTTACTATATATGGGGTGCGGTTGAGAAATACACCAACTACTCTATCTGCAATATCAAGGTCGAGCTGCTGCCCAGGATAAAGAGGGTATTCGAAGATCTTCGTAGGAGCACAGTGAGGAACGCATACGCCAGGTTCCGGAACTGTCTAGAGGCCGTGGTAGCAGATTGAGGGTAACTATTTTGTGTGAACTATCTCTTAGCTGTAATCCAGTTGATGTTTTTTGATGTTTTAGAATACTTTTATTTTTGTATAGGATATTGTTTTCTTTTCCTTTCATACAAACTGTCAAATTTATCCCGAACATCCTGTATGTGTGTGTGTGTGTGTGTGTGTGTATGTGTGTGTGTGTGCGCGCGCGCGTACGTTTATGGGTATGTGTGTATAATTACATACAAACATACATATATACATATATACACGTCTCTCTGTGTGTATATACATATATACAAATCATATAATATATTAAGCTAAAAAGAAAGTCCTGTCGCATTTCAAGATTTAAACGAAACAAATGTTTCTTAGGTCTTAATTGATATAATTAATCAATATATTACTTCCCCTCGTTACTGATAACATAATCCCCTCCATTTGGCAAATTGTTGATCCCTTGGGTATAATGTTCGAGACAAAGAAATACACAAAATCATTTTTATCCTCTTCGTAATTAATAAACTGCTTTCCCCTCTAAATAATGTTGCAATGATCTAAAAAGATGATAATCGGATGAGGCAAGTGAAGGGATTCAGGAGAATCTTCCTAATTACCTTTTGATCAAAGTTGCCTTGTGATCATAGTATGATCTGAACTGAACTGTTTTGCTAATTTTCACACAGTTGGCTTTCTCAAAAACAGTTTTCAGAAGCACAATATTGGTAGACCTCTGTAAGAGAAAAATTTCCATAGTGAAGCAGGCCAAACCATCGCTGGCATGTCTTGATGATTAAAGCTTCATTTTCTAAGATAGAATTAATATTTCTTACCGATTCCATTGTCGAAGAAGTAAGTGCACACATAGATGTGTCACAAGTGGGTGCGCACGGGTCTTCTCATAGGTAATGTTTAGATTTTAAATAAGGAAAATAAGTGATCAAATTTTACATTTTAATGAAACTTAATTGTCAATATAGTTTCCATAATTATCCATGACATCTTTACATCTACGCGTAAGCTTTTTAATTCCATTAGTCCGAATAGAAGAACCCTGGAAGGTCAGTTTTGACTTACTCAGTTTTTACCAGAGTTAATCGATCCAAATGATTCTGTAAACTACGGAACAGATGATATTCTGAAGGAGCAAGGTCTGGGGAATAAGGTGGATGAGTAATTTCCTCCCAGCCAAGTTCCTCTCCTGTGACGTGATCTTGCATTGTCCTGATGAAACACCACTCTCTTTCGATTCATTAAAGCAGGCCTTTCTTCTTCAAAGTAGCGTTCAAACGCTCTAATTGCTGACAGTAGATTTGAGTATTGATTGTTGCATTAGTTGGTAGCAACTCAAAGTGGATGACTCCTTTGAAACCCCACCAAACAGAGAGAACCTTCTTCACATGGAATTCCCTTTCCGCTTTTGGCTGAGCCTTTTCCCCTTCAAGCCAATATCAACGATGTTTAACATTTTGATAAAAGCCCCATTTTTCATCACCGGTCACCAGTCTGTCCAAAAGGGGCAAGATGAGTTCACGAGAACGAAGAGAAGAGCAGAGGTCTTCTCGTGATTTGCGGTTGGCTCCAGACAAATCATGAGGCACCCATTTTCCGAGTTTTGTGACCTTTCTTAGCTGTTGAAGATGGCGGTGAACAGTTGTATGGCTTGAACGAAGCTTGCTTGCCAATTCATCAACTGTAATTGCATGATCTTTTTCAAGTTCTGCCAAAAGGAGCTTGTTATCAAACTCAATTAGGTGTCATGTTCGGGCCTCATTTTCAAGGCTGAAATCTCCACTTCTGAATTTTACAAACCATCTTCTGCAAATTCTTTCATTCAGGCATCCTTCTGCATAGGCTGAGTGAATATTTCGAGCTGCTTCAGCTACAGAATTTCCTTCTTTAAACTCATAAATCACAATGTGCCTCAAATGCTCTTTAGGCACTTCCAAGTTTGAAGAGCTATTATAATTAGGGAAATTTCAATTAGATTACTCTGCAAAATGAAATTTGATTCGTTTAAATATTCCATATTCACAAAGAATATTATTTGATGCCATTAGACATTCTAAAATACTGTTAAAGCTTTTACAAACTGAAAATATAGAAGTTCGGACATTATTTATAGATGACCTGAAATATTCACATGGATATGTACGCATATAACAAAGAAGACGGGAACTGATGTCATTTACAGTAGACAATAATAGCTATATAGAAGGAGTTGCTTGTACCATCAAATCTGTTATGAACAGACATATATGTATGTGTGCGCACGTGTATAAATATACGTATATAATAATAATAATAATAATAATAATAATAATAATAATAATAATAATAATAATAATAATAATAATAATAATAACGATGATGATGATTATGATGATGATGATGATCCTGATCCTGATCATGATCATGATCATGGATCATGATCATGATCATGGATCATGATGATGATCATGTCCTGATGCAGTACCAGGTAGTGACGCTCATGGCTTCTGATCTTAACCAGTTGAGTATGTTCCTTGGTGGCTGACAATATGTGCATCTCTGATCACGAACAGAAGTAGTGGAAGAGCATCATAGCCATGTGTTGAGAGGAATTCTTTGGGGTTTGGATAATTCACCTTTGGAAACATGCGTGTTTCGTTCAACATCCTTAAACAACCCTTATTCAGGGACATTTTGAGTGGGACGGGCTACTTGACCTGAAGAAAATTCTAATTGGGCTCCGCATGCGGTGTCATGCGCTGTTTATCTTGATATGAGATCACCATGTCGCGCACATATGGTTGTGATGCTTGTGCCTAGTGTACCCTCATCAGACGGGTAGTCATGATGGATATACTGGGCTTCATATATTTTACTCCAGAGTCCCTTTGATGACATGCACTGCTCAATCATCATCATCAGCAGCAGCAGCTGCAGCATAATAACAACAACAACAACAACAACAACAATAATGATAATAATAATTTAAAAGGATTAACGTAAGTCCCTACAAATGTAAATAGACAATACGAAGAGCGCGAAACGAAATTCGAGACATAGTTACTTCAGTAACATTCAAATACCAACATGGTCATGAATCAATATTCTGGTTACGGTTCACTGATGACGTTTTTTTGTCTGGGAAGGATCACAGGATAGTTTCATTGACCTCTTGCATTTCTGTGACCGTTATACTAAAATTTACGTCTAGTTTTTCAAAAACTAGCGTTGAATTTTTGGACACAAAAATTAAGTTTTCTGGAGGCAGAATAGTGACAGTTATTTTGCAAGCCCACGCAATCCCACATTTACCTCCACCGCCGCTCCGATCATCCACATCATATAGTTCGGTCAAATCCGAAATCACAACTTTTGAGGATAAAACTGATTTGTACTGATATAGGGGATTACTGGAAGCATGCAAATGCTTTTGTACACCAGTGAGTCAGGATTGCAAATGACATAGCTAAGATTAGCAAAGGAAGTTAAACGTCTACGCATAATTTTAGAAAACAAAGTACCATATGTGACAGAATTCCTTTACTAATTAACTGGCACCGAAATTTTGCTGGCATTTCAAAAGTGTTACATGAAAGTTGCCAGCATGTTGCAGAAAAATATCCTCATTTCAAACATATATTTCCTCAGCTGCCTATTGTAGCCTTTAGGCGAAATAAAAATATAAGAGAACTATTAATCTCTACTTCTGACAATACAGTTCTATATTTAAGAGATGCGGAATTATGTACATTACTTACATTATTTACATTTGACGGGTATTTGTCCACATTTTGTTTGTTGTTAACACAATGTTTCAGCTGATATACCCTCCAGCCTTCATTAGGTGTCTTGGGGAAAATTTCGAACCTGGATTCTCATTCCTAATGTATTTTTCGGTGTTATTATTATTATTATTATTATTATTATTATTATTATTATTATTATTATTATTATTATTATTATTATCATTATTATTATTATTATTATTATTATTGTTCAGTAGTTTTATTTTTATAACATGCTTTCACTTCACTACCGAGCGCAGCTCTGTGCACCTTGGGTATGTGCTGTGGTTTGCTGTGGTGCTCTTAT
>NC_068995.1:29407856-29409752 GCF_001194135.2 Octopus bimaculoides
AGTGCTCATGGGAACTGCCCATATCCTACGTAAAATACTGTCTATGTGATCTCAAATTTTAAAGCAAACACATAATTTTCTTATGGTTTCTTAAACATTCACTTGAACAAAACTGTACAAATCCAAATATATGGTACCCTAGGCATAACACCTACATGAACTTCTAACCTGTTGTCTCTTGAGGTCTTTGGGTGAGACTTGGATCCAACTTGTACAAATGCAAAACAAAAGTCAAACATAAAATAATAATAATAATAATAATAATAATAATAATAATAATAATAATAATAATAATAATAATAATAATAATAATAAGGATTTCTTTATTAACCATAAGGGTTTAATAATAATAACAATAATTAATGGACATATGACAGCGAGCTACCAGGAAGAAACCATCACAAAGCAGAATTGAGAATCCGCAAAAAACAATGAAAGAGAACTTTGTCTTAATGTAAGCCATCTCAGGATATTGAAAGATTTTTCTCATATCGAGGAGTATATATATATATACAAAAAAATAGTTTCCCCCAGATGCACCGCTACGGTGAAGACTTTAAGACAAGATCAGAGTAGAATAGAAGCCTGGAAAGTGAAACACAAGATGATAATCTTCCCTTGAGAAAGGATACTTAATCAAAGAGAAAGGATTTTGGACAATAATAGTAAAGTTAAAACAACGTATCATAGCAGTAGCAAGCAAGTTCTCCACATATAAGAGAAAATAGATCAGTATCAACAGAATAGATTATTTGAGACAGACCAAAGGAGATTTTATAACCAAATAAATAGCGGAGAAAGAAGTACTGAAGATGAGAAACTTAATGCAGAAGCTAGAAAGTTCTGGAGTAATATTTGGATAAGCCAGTCAATCATAATGGAGATGCAGCATGGTCAGAG
Organism: Octopus bimaculoides; assembly: GCF_001194135.2. Classification (NCBI taxonomy): domain Eukaryota; kingdom Metazoa; phylum Mollusca; class Cephalopoda; order Octopoda; family Octopodidae; genus Octopus; species Octopus bimaculoides. The sequence continues at coordinate 29,408,757 of NC_068995.1, forward strand.
AAAGTGAGGGTAATGAGTGAGAAGCAGTTAGAAATGTACGCAGCACGTGTACTACAGCAGTACTATGTGTAGCTTAAATACTGAGATTGAAAAACTGGGCGAATTATACCTACCTAATCTACAAAACAATAAAGCATTTTGCACTTTTATGCATAGTAATCAAACTAACCTTCATAATTTTATTGAATTAGGTGCATATTTTGCCATGAGAGGAAAATGTTGCTATCAATCTATATTATTCAAGGTAGTCAATGCCTACCTTGCCTGCCTTGGCGGCACATCCACTGGAAGCTATGCCAACACTATGGAATAACAACAGAAAAAAGATGGTATAGGCACACGCCAGAAAAGGTCACACAAAATGAGAAAGCAACCATACTCTGGGATATGCCAATACACACAGATAGAAAAACTAAGGCCAAAAGGCCAGATATAGTTGTCAGAGATCACGAAGAAAAAAATGCTTTCTAATCGATGTATCAATACCAAAAGATGACAATGTTTCTCTAAATGAAACGGAGAAATGTTCAAATTACAAAGATCTGGAAATAGAAGTAACTTGAATGTGGAGTCCAAAAACAGAAACAATTCCTATCATAGTAGGCGCCTTAGGTATGATAAAAAATGTTCAGACAAATACATAACAAAAGCACCCAGACTAACTAGTATATATAATATACAGAAAATAGCACTACTCGGCCCCGCACACATCCTACGTAGAACACTTTCAATACAGCAAAACCATTGCACATACCCAACGCACATAGAGATGCGCTCGGTAATGCAGTGAAAGCACGTGATAAAAAGAAGACTACTGAATAATAATAATAATAATAATAATAATAATAATAATAATAATAATAATAATAATAATAATAATAATAATAATTGGCGTATGTGCTAATTTAATGCTTAAGCAATGTTTAAGCTGGCGAGTTTGCGTTAAAACAATTGTAGGGTATACTAAAGGGTATTGCTCAATCCATTTTCTATTAT
>NC_068995.1:29410073-29411808 GCF_001194135.2 Octopus bimaculoides
TATATATATATATATATATATATACAGAGATGCATATATACATACATTATATATACATACATATATATATATATATATATATATATATATATACACACATACATATACACATACGTATGTCTGTCTGTATTCATGTATGTACGTCTGTATGTGTATTGTCCATGCAGATACATGGAGAAATCTGACCGACGCTCATACATTTTTAATATAGGCAACCAACAGTTTCCCAAGCAACAACTTTCTCTTCTCCTTTGCACTCCACCGATGTCATCAGACAGAAAGATTGGGAGATATGCAGCCTGCCACAAGTTCTGTCACAGGCGTGCTCAAATAATTATTTTTGTCCAACGCTCGAACAATGTCAGCGGCATGTAAGTAATAATGCTTCGTTTGCTCCTTCTGAACATATTTCATGACTATGAAACCGCTATTCTGAATTACATAGCGAAGACTGACGTAGCTAACATGATAAATCACTGGATCGCTACATTCAAGCCATTATTCCTTAAGTTATGCTTATAATGACTTTCACAAATGTTTGAAGATGAAAATATCCCACTTGTCTACCGTTATATACTTCAGTTTAAAAGATAATGATCCACCGAGAGTAACAGACTTAGTGTGACACTTGTTTAATTTATGGCTGGTTTACACGAACGTGAAGAACAATGTATTTCCCTCTTCTTGATTTTGCGACAAAAACAAGGTCTCTTACGATAGATGTTTCACATTACATAGCAACTGACTTAACAAATAATTTCTAGGAATCTATAAAAACGATGTCTTCATTTACACCACCATATACCCTTCAGAAATGTATGAAGGTCACATTGTCTCATTTCTATTCATCTATTACTCTTATTCAAAAGCCACTTACGTTTTTAGAAGTGGAATGTAATAAGTATCTGAGATCTTCTTGCAAGATAATCCTGCAATATATAGCAGAAAAAAGGTGGTGAGCTGGCAGAGTCGTTAGCACGTAGGGCAAAATTCTTCACGTTCTGGATTCAAATTCCATCGAGGTCGACTTTGCCTTTCATCCTTTTGTGGTCGATAAAATAAGTACCAGTTGAACACTGGGGTCGATGTAATCGATTCATCCATTGCTCTCCTTGTACCACAATTTGACATCAGTATATGACAGACCTTAAGACCCAGGCAAAATACACAAGTGTTACACGAGTTCGATTCTAAGACAAAAGTATTTCAGCTTGAGACCTCTAACAAATGTTGCTTGGGAAATCTGTCAACGCCAAAATTTTTTAATTTCTATATCTCTTCTCACCCTAAATATAGAAAATTTTAAATATATCAATACTTTTAAGAGTAGGAGTGTGATGGAAAGATCCACTTTGCCGAAGTTTATCGTATTTGATGAGAAAAGTATAGGTTATTTAAATGATGAGAATTTGTTGTGCCACGATGCTGACAGAGAACAGGTGGGATGAAGGAAAAACGGTTGTAGTAGGATATGTATGTATGTATGTATGTATGTGAAAAAGAGAGGCAGGGAATGATGAAGAATGAAAGAGACAGGGAATGTCCGGGCGTGAGTTCTACGGTTGGTCGCTCTTCTAGTTTTGTTTTCATAATTCAATGTGATCATCGTTCTTCCCATTTATAGTCGACTTAATAGAAATTAGCCGACCGGGTGGGCGTCGGATGGTTGGCGTTGGGAGTTGGGTGTGTGTGTGAGAGAGAGAGAGAGAGAGAGAGAGAGTGAGTGTGTGTGTGA
>NC_068995.1:29412021-29413147 GCF_001194135.2 Octopus bimaculoides
GTGTGTGTGTCTGTTTGTGTGTCTGTGTGTGTCTGTGTGTGTGTCTGTGTGTGCCTCTGTGTGTGCCTCTGTGTGTGTGTGTGTGTGTGTGTGTGTGTGTGTGTATGTGTTTTGGCGCGTTGGTCTGAAGAATGAAGGCAGGCTCGATGACAGAGAAAATATATCAGTCTCCCAATGCTGTATCAGATTCAAATCCATATGGCACTGATATTATTCATGTGACTCGACAAGAGGACGGCTTGGTCGAAAGAAATGCGTTTCTCAAAGAACGCCTTACTTCTGATAAGGGGCCAATAATTAGCTTATGGAAGGTAGTAGCTCTGTGAATCTCTCTATTATCAGTAGAACTTTTTTTCTTTTAGGTTCTTGTTGCTTTTGTTGTTGCTGCTGTCGGTGGCGTCACCGTCGCTGCCGCTGTTGCTGTTTTGTAGGTGGTTGATTTTTATATTCATGCTGTTAATGTTATTGTTCTTGTTGATATTCTTCTTCCATTTTATACTAATTTTGTTCTTTTCGTCTTCCTGTTCAGTATTATTTCTTTCCTTCTTTTTCTTCCTTTTTTTCCATTTCCCTATTTTTCTTTCATTTCGGTGTTTCTATGATGATGATAATGATGACGACGACAATGGTGATGATGATGATGCTGATGATGATGATATTTTGCTATATTCTTTATTCTTTAAAAAAAAAAGCAAGTGGCAGTAGTAAAAACCGTAGATTAACTTTCTTGTTTCAATATAAATGTATAATAACAAAGATGTGGATGAGGATGAGAAGATGGGAGAATAATAAATAGAGAAGGAGTAGGAAGACGACAAGACTGTTACGAAGATTTTTTTTAAAACCATTCTTCGTTTCACTAAACTCTGAACACTAAAAGAATTACAATATGCAATGGTTTCCAGTTTAATAATCATAAGAATCGCATATTGAGACAAAAGAAGCATAATCAATTAGATCGACTCCGTTATATGGCGAGTACTTTATTTTAATAACCCCAATTTGTCCGTTCGAACTGTTGTCATTTGTTGTTGATGATGGTGGTGATGATGGCGATGATGATGATGATGATGATGATGATGATGATGATGATGATGATGATGATGATGATGGTGATGGTGATGGT
>NC_068995.1:29413509-29415327 GCF_001194135.2 Octopus bimaculoides
AGGGTTAGTTTTAGGATTACGGTTAGGGTCATGATTATTTTTGCCATAGCCTTAACTCTAACCCTATAACTCATAACCATAACCCTAACCCTAACCCTAACCCCCAACCCTAACCCCAACCCTAACCCTAAAACCCTAGCCCTAAAACTCGAACCCTAACCCTAAAACCCTAAACCCTTACTAGGGAATAATGATATAATTAAACAGGGAATAACACACTTGACACCGAACAGCGGTAACTGTATTCAGCTGAATAGACGTCAGTAATTGGTTGAAATTACAGAAATACGACAACTTTAAGATGAAATAACTTGCGATGTACAATTTTTTTTTAAGAAGATTAAGAGAAGAAGTTGTTTTATATGACACATTCTACCAGTGTCCCAAGTTTGAAAGTGTTTCGTTAAGAAAACAAATGTTGCCCGTCAAACCCTAAAGATCCGATGGTGCTGGTGATGTTGGTGATGATGGAAGATGACGACGACGATGACGATGACAATAATGATGAAGTTGATGGCGATGATGATTTTCTGCACCAAGTTAACCCTATTAAGAAGAGCCACGAACAAAAGACGTGATCCGCACGTCTTTTGGTGGTACTAAGGATTAATATTTTTCAATATATCCTACTTTAAGACAGGAAGGTCTGATACGAAGGAGATTTGGCTATTATTTCTAGCAAGTCGAGTGAATGCATAGATCAGGGGTCGGCAGCCAGCGGCCTGCAGGCCGGCGAGAATGAGTTGCTTATTTAAAATCTAAGTTTATTGTAATATGAGAGACGAGACTTTCGAATTAAATAAAAGGCCTGCTGTTACATTCTTCCACAAATCTTCTGATTCACTCCATCTAATGTCCACCACCAACCGGATGTGGACGCTTTGACAGCAAAAGCACAATACATCATTTCTGCTCACACAACACAAAAATAATCACAATAATAATACAATACCGAAACATTTCTACCCAATCACCACCACTCCCGCGCAAAAAATAAAACAAACAATTGAGAGCTGACTTGAGACTGCCGACAGACATAAAAAGACTGCCTCGAAGGGACAATTGTCTCAGTCGATGTACTGCCTTCACTCCGTCAACCGCGACCCCCATCTCTGATTCGTGAAGCCGACAACAGCTTACCCCCGCCACCTACCGTCGATAAGTTACAAACACTCATTTTCTCGTGCTCGAATTTTTCATTGAGTTCTGTTATATTATTACACATCTCTTCTCCAACAAGAAACTTTTACTGATTTATTTCATTATTGTATTTTTCAAATAATACATTTATTATTACCGTTTAAAATCTCGTTTTTTTCTTGTTGTCCTTGCCACCATACACTTACCGATTTCCACCTTTATCATCATCATCATTATCACCAACATTATACAAGTTATTAGCCATAACCAACTGGTATTATTACAATTGTAATATGAGAGAAGAGGCTTTCGAATACAATAAAAGGTCTGCCATAAAAAAAAAAAGAATTATTTAGATGTAAAAATTTTAACTTAAATTTTAATTTTATTCGTAGGAAAAAAATTCGATGACCATGAATGCAAAACGAAGAAAAGGTAGATGCTGAAAGCCGAATTTTCCAAGAAACTTGGACATTAGATTACTTCTTCATTGAGCACAGTGAGAACCCGATTTCTCTCATATGTTTAGAAAGCATTGCTGTAAATGAGGTAGCAAATATTAGGCAACATTATAAGACGCACCATTGTGAAAATTTTAGGACATTTATTGGACAAACAAGGAAAGGTGAAGTTGATCGATTGAAGTCTAGTTTTGGAAAACAAACGTCATTTTTTAAA
>NC_068995.1:29415337-29418605 GCF_001194135.2 Octopus bimaculoides
TGCCAGCACTGAAGTCTTAAAACGCATCGTTGAAAAGATGAAACCTTTTATAGATGGTTATTTTTTAAAAAAACTGCTTATTGGCAGTGTTGGGTAATGTTTGTCCAGAAAAAAGTTTTTATTTGAGGACGGTCACACGGCGGGTTGAAGAAATATCAGCAGATATTAAAAATCAATTAATCAACGCCTGCAGTGAATTACAATATTTTTCAATTGCAGTCGATGAGAGTACAGACTTAAGTGACATTGCACAATTTGCTGTCTTTGTGCGAGGAGTGACTTCAACTTTTCAGATCTTTGAAGAGTTTATTCAGTTAATTCCTGTGAAGGAAACTGTAACCGGAGCAGACATCTTTGAAGCTTTGTTGAAAATGATATCAGAAATAAAGTTTGATTTTTCGAAGCTAATTGGCATCACAAATGATGGTGCCCCAGTAATGGTACGACAAAATAAAAAGGCTTTGTTGCAGCTACTGTAAGAACATACAGAAAGCTTTGTAATCCACATAAACGTGTTAAAATTCATTGCATTATCTATCAAGAGGCATTGTGTGCCAAGTCTTTGAAATTTAAGAACTTATGGATATCGTTGTGAAGGCCGTGAATCTGATCCTGTTTCGTCAATTTAAACAGTTTTTGCTAGATACTGAGGCAGAATATGGCGTCCTTGCTTATTTCTGCGATGTACGGTGGCTTAGCCGAGGATCAATGCTGAAAAGAATACTTGCCTCACACAAGGAGGTGGCGATGTTTCTCGAAAGCATACGTGTGGATAGTTCACATTTTCGAGATCCTGATTGGCTTGCAACTTTGGCATTTATTGTGGATATTGTGACTCGTTTAAATAACTGAAGTTTACAACTTCAAGGTAAAACTCAGCTCCTAAATGAAATATATAACCATATTGTTGCCTTTGAAAAAAGTTACAGTTGTGGGAACGCCAACTTCGAAATACAAATTATGCGCATTTTCCATCATTTCGAGGAAGGAAACCACAGATTTCAGAGGTATTTGTGAATATAATCCAGGATTTCAGAAATCACGTTTTGCTGACTTGCTGCACGCAAGTCAGTTTAAATTGTTTGCTACACCATTTTGTGTGGAGGTGGAGACAGTATCAGAATGTTTTCAAATGGAATTGGTTGATATGCAGTGTGAGGACTTATTGAAATCTATGCAAAATATATTTTTCCAAGGGGAAAGTATACCAACTTAGTGAATCATGCAAAAAATATGGCATCTTTGTTTGGAAGCACTTAGCAGTGTGAGCAATTATTTTCCAAATCGAAGCAAACTAAAAACAAAATTGAGAGCAAGATTAACTGATAATCATCTTGATGAAATTATGCTCTTGGCATCAACAAGTTTGAAGCCTATCAAGTTGCCCATTAATGTTGACTTTCGGACACGGCAAACCAATGGTTGTTCTGTGTGTTCATCATCAGATCCTGGCAGAAATTTTTCTCGTCTGAGAAAAACCAAAGCATGTTTGGTTGAAGGAAATGCTTGAGTTTGTTCAAAAGCTTCGTGGCACGGTCTTTCCTCTTGTCTTTGATGGCTTGGGATAAAAATTTCTCACCTTATATGAGGAATACCGAATGTCTTTATGTACTACCTGCCTGATAATAAACTCAGATACTCTCATGTCCCTGGTGTATTCACTTGATTGACTTGAAGGGACCGTTGTCAATCATGGCCTGGATCTCACCAACAAACTCAGGAGTTTTTCTTACCAGAACTATCAGAGTGAGTTTTCCGGGCTGACGTACCTTCGTAATCACCATTAGACTCATCCATCTCTTTCCGAATTCTCTGCACTGTCTTCAGATTAACACCCCCAAACCTCTGAAATGTTCGTATTGGAGCTTCCGGTGCGGATGCCAAGAAGTACAGCATGTCGTTCTCAAATTTCTGGAAGAGTGAATCGCCTCTTGGTGCTGTTTTATATATAAATATATAAAATGGCGATAATTTACCCATCGCACGCTATATACATGTGTGTGTGTGTGTGTGTGTGTGTGTGTGTGTGTGTGTGTGTGTGTGTGTGTGTGTGTGTGGAGGCGCATTGGCCCAGTGGTTAGGGCAGCGGACTCGCGGTCGTGGGATCGCGGTTTCGATTCCCAGACCGGGCGTTGTGAGTGTTTATTGAGTGAATACACCTAAAGCTCCCCGAGGCTCCAGCAGCGGGTGGTGGCAAACTGCGCTGTATTCTTTCACCACAACTTTCTCTCACTCTTTCTTCCTGTTTCTGTTGTACCTGTATTTCGAAGGGCCAGCATTGTCACACTCTGTGCCACGCTGAATCTCCCCGAGAACTACGTTAAGGGTACACGTGTCTGTGGAGTGCTCAGCCACTTGACGTTAATCTCATGAGCAGGCTGTTCCGTTGATCCGATCAACTGGAATCCTTGTCGTTGTAACCGATATATATATATATAAAACGGGCTTCTTTCAGTTTCCGTTAACTAAATCCCCTCATAAGGCTTTGGTCAGCCTGAAGCTATAGTAAAAGATACTTGTCCAAGGTGCCACGCAGTAGGACTGAATCCGGAACCATGTGATTGGGCAGCAAACTTCTTACCACATAGCCATGCCTGCCGATTATCATACAAATAAAATAATCATAAAGGAAAACATTGATTGGTAACTGATGGAGGTTTCGGTTATTTAACATAATATATTTTAACCATTGTATAGGTCTGACTGTAGATGCATTTGTGTGTGTATATGTCTGCGTGCGTGTGCGCGCAGACGTGAGTGTATATCTGTGTGCATGAAGAGGGTGTAGTTAAATTGTTATTAAGATGGCTTTAAACCTTTTTTCCACGACAGAATAAAACAATAAAACTCATCGGCCTTTGGATATATAATTATATATAAATATAGGGGAGAATATACAAATAATAACAACAGACGAGGACAGGTGGTGTAAATAACAAAAGTATATATTAGTATCACGCTCGGGAATACGGAAAGTCTTTGACGTTTCGAGCTACGCTCTTCAACAGAAAGAATACGGAGACAAGGAGAAAAACACGGAGAAAAAAAATTGAATAGTGTTCAGTCAACGGTCAATCATAATAATGGCCGATCATAACAATGGCTGACCGGAAGTTAGAAATTCTTATTTCAGGAGAGCTAAGAAAGGGGGAGATAACAAACGGTGATCGGGAACGAGGGGCTGTGTGGGGGAGGTAGAATGCTGGTGATCTTGACGTATGTAGTGTGAAAATGGGGAAGGGAGAAAGTAGTTGGTCAGTTGTAGTGT
>NC_068995.1:29420252-29424644 GCF_001194135.2 Octopus bimaculoides
ATATATATATATATATATATATATACGACGGGCTTCTTTCAGTTTCCGTCTACCAAATCCACTCACAAGGCTTTGGTTGACCCGAGGCTATAGTAAAAGACACTTGCCCAAGGTGCCACGCAGTGGGACTGAACCCGGAGTCATGTGGTTCGTAAGCAAGCTACTTACCACACAGCCACTCCTACGCCTATATATATATAATTTTAAAAACGTGCAGTAAATAAACAAGCAAACATATACTAAATACACAAACGGACAGACAACACAGAAGGTCACCAACTCTTCGTCAGTTATCGGCCAGAAGGTCAAACGCAATTTCTCCTATTATCGATGATATTGCTTCCACTCTGGAGGCACCGACAAGAAACTTTCCGGGATTGGGATCTAAGCATAACAAAACGAAACGGGCTAGAGACGAGACTGTTAGTAGATGGACGGGGTACAAAACAATTATAGAATAAAGGCTTAGGGTCACACGAAGGCAACAATTAATAATGATAATACATATACAGTGTAAAACCTTGGAGCTACAAGACAAGACAAAAATGGGTAACGCGGAGAAGTGAAAACTGTCCTAAAGGACTATATTCGGGAGGAGTAGAGCGAGGAGCTCAGAAAATCGTGTCCAGTATGGTCGAAGGTAACGCGGAAAAGAATGACACCACCTTAGGTCGTCACAAGTCACGTGATAGTGGGAGGAGGGTAATAGAGAAAGACAGAGAGAGAGAGAGAGAAAAAAAGAAATTAAGAGAAGCAAAGTAAAGGAGAGACAGAGTGGCACAAAAATATTCCCAGAAAATTTCTACAAATCTGTGTGTGCGTGTGCGTATTGTGTGTGCGTGTGTGTGTATGTGTGTGTGTGTGTGTGTGTGTGTGTATGTGTGTGTGTGTCTTTGTTTTTCTGTGTGTCTCCTACCACCGCTTGTCAACCGGTGCTGGTGTATTTATGTCCCTGTAGTTATGTGGTTCGGAAAAAGTGATTGATAGTACAAGTACCAGACTTTAAAAAATGTAATAAGTACTGGGGTTAATTCATTCAAGTAAAATTTCTTCAAGGCGGTGCTCCAGCATGGCCACAGTCTAATGGCTGAAATAAGTAAAAGTAAAAGGTAGAAAAGAATATATATATATATATGCATGCACGCGCACACACGCACACACACATACACACACACACATAGATAAGTGTCTATTCATGTGTTTACCCTGCGTTCGTTTACCATCTTTCGAAACGAAACTAATTTCAATTTTGTCATATATTGTATCATATATACTCGTATTTGCCTTTCTTTTCCGAACTCGTTACACGAGTAGTAGTAGTAGTAGTAGTAGTAGTAGTAGTAGTAGTAGTAGTAGTAGTAGTAGTAGCAGTAGTAGTAGTATAGTAGTAGTAGTAGCAGCAGCAGTAAAATCGTTAAAAAGAGTACAGTTAACTTGCCGTGAGGAGGAGTGAAAAATCGAATGCTTCGGACAGTGTCCTTTTTCAAAGAAAAGTTGAAACTGAATAAATGAGTGATAGTAGTTTTACATCCTCCAGGTTAAAAAGAGACAACCTGGCAACTACTGTATGTATACGTGTGTATGTGAATGTGTGTGCGTGCGTGTGTGTGCGTACGTGTGCGTGTGTGTGTGCGTGCGTGTTTGCGCGCGCGAGCACTCATGTAACAGCCGGTGCTTTTAACTCAGAGGATGTAAAGCTGTACTATCTCTCGTTTATTTTCTCATTTCGACTTTTCCCTGAAGAAAGACGCTATCCGTAACGTTGTTGGATAGTTTATCGTTCTCTTATTGGTAGGATCAACAAAGAGAGTATTCCATCCCGTGAGAGATAAATTTTATTTAATGTACAGTATTTAAGTAAGAGCTACTGATAGTTTCATGTCATAGAGACATGATAATCTGGCAGATTTATATAATGTACCTTGTCTCCAAGCAACCTTTTAGGCTCAGTGCACATGGTTAGCTCTATTTGAAAACCAGCACTCTGATCTGTGAGAAAACACGAGAAGACAAAAAGAACGAGATAAAACGAATATGTTGAGGCAAAAGCAGAACGAAAAGGCAAAGGGTGAAAAAAAAACAAGAAAGAACGGAGAGAAAAGAAAAGAAAGAAGACTAAGAGTTGCATCCCCAGGGTGTGCAGAAATCATAGAAACCAGTTAGATTAATAATGATTTGTATAGCTGAAACAACTCATTCTTTTTTAATCTAAAAACTGCACCGATATTTTGAAATAGAGTTCGGAAACTTTCACCAATGGCAAGCGTCTTATCAAGTTTAGATACACCGCCTTCTCTGCATCAGGAATACTTTCTCCGTCAAATTAAATCAACCATCCATCTTTAATTCCCATTGTAACAGATCAAATGGATACAACTCTTATATCCTCCTCAAAGCTTTCCCAAAGTGTATAAATTAGTTATTGTCATTTATACACACCTGCGAGCTATTTCAACACCACCGACTGTTTAATCGGTACTAAATTATATCGGTTTGATTAAATTTGGTCTAGCATACGGTTTTGAGTGTCTGCTGCTGATGATGCGAAATCACGCTGAAATCACGTGATACAAAAGTCCCAGAAAAACCGGTACTGACGAAATTCATCTGCCAATATAATCGTGCTTTTTATCACTATAGGTATATACGCTGACGATTGTGATCTCGTCAATCATTCAGAAATAGGTCTGCAATCTCTTGTATCTGCATTTGACTCAGCTTGTGATGATTGGGGCTTGACCATCAACTTGACAAAAAATAACAATTGTAATGTATCAACCTGCATGTGGTGCTGTTTGTAACCCTACTAGAATTTTTGATAAGGGAAAGTTACTTGAGATTGTTGATTCGTTCATCTACCTTGGAAGCTCTGTACAAAATGATGGAAATCTGGATAGAGAAATACATCTGCGAATTCAAAGGGCAGCACAAGCATTTGGTGGCTTGGAGTCATGCGTTTGGCGCCAGCGTCATATAAATAACAATACAAAGTTAGCTCTTTACAAGTCATTTGTCTTACCACCCCTGTTGTATTCTTGTGAAACATGGACATGCTATGAAAGACATTTTAAATTGTTAGAACAATTCCACGAAAAATTCTTTCATCGCATTTTAAACATTAAATGGAGTCCTTTTACTCCAAACACAGATGTCCTTGCATCTGCTGGCATCACCTTAATTAAAGCTATGATTTTGAAAAACCAAATGAGATGGTGTGGCCATATTGTTCGAATGGCGGATGAACGCACGTCCAAACAGCTGTTTTATGGTGAGTTTGCAGAGGGGAAATGTTATCGGCGTAAACATTAACAAAAGGTTTAAAGACTGCATAAGGACTATTATGAAGTCACTTGAAATGGATCCAGAGTACATAGAAACCCTTACCATCGAGCTGGATGGCGAACAAAAGTGTGGAGTGGAGTGAAAGCGTTTGAAGAGGCCAGGATAACGCATGCAAGACTCAAGAGAGATATAAGGAAGAATGTTACGATCGAGAAGGTGAATCACAATGACCTTTTTGTGTGCACAGTTTGTGACTGACCATACCTTTCTTTTGCTAGGCTCAAATCTCATTTGCGAACCCATGAAAAACGAACTTCCACCAACTATTTTGCCTTCATGTGTGTGCTCACCTTTCAATGCAATGTATACCAGAAGGTTTGCAAATCTAACGGAGGCCTCAATAGACATTTTAAGATCCACAAAAATCAGAACTTATCTGCTGCTCTCGGTGGTCCAAATCGGATATGCAATCTAGTGGGTATCTTTTCAAAACATTGTCTGGTTAAAAAGCCACATCAGATGCCATGTTGGTTCTAAGGTTATGTACAGAAGGTGGTCAAACTCTGTATAAGGAGTAGACAATCCCCATATGTATGTATGTATGTATGTATGTATACATGTATGTACGTATGTATATATACATGTATGCATGTACCTTTGAGTGACTGGAGAAACGAAAGAAAAAGGCATTCAATACATTTGACAGGAGTTTCATGTATTATTATTATTTAAACCAGTTTGATTCGACACCAAGCGACTTAATGTTTCGCGGGCTTCTAACAGAAACCTGTCTCTTTCAGGCATAAATTAACGATACCGGTTTATGCTAGGGCTCCGCGAAACTTAAATCATATAGGGCCGAATCAAACTGTTTTAAATAATACTAACAACAACAACAACAACAACAACAACAACAATAATAATAATAACAATAATCCTTTCTACTATAAGCACAAGGCCTGGATTTTTGTGGTGGAGGGAACAATCGATCACATCGACCCCAGTACGCAACTGGTATTTAATTTATCGATCACGATAGGATGAAAGGCAAAGTCGACCTTGGCGAAATTTGAACTCAGAACATAGCGAGAGACGAAATACCGCCAAGCA
>NC_068995.1:29424888-29426032 GCF_001194135.2 Octopus bimaculoides
AGAAGAAGAAGAAGAAGAAGAAGAAGAAGAGCACACAGAGAGCGCAAACCTCCACCAAGGCAACACCAACGTCTTCTCAACGATTAGTCAGCAGAGATTATTTTTAAAATGAGAATATCTGAAATAAACTCGACTGCTCTCACAAACGAGAATACTAAAAATGAACCCAACCGCTCTCAAGAATTAAGTAAAAAAAAAAAACCGGAAAAATAATCCAGAATCTTTGTCCGGTACCAGATCGATCCCAAAATCTAATCAGTTCGTGCCAGTCACAAGGCCAAACATCCCTGAAAGTTTCATCCGAATCCATCCAGCGGTTCTTGAGATATCTTGGCCACGGACAAACAAACACGACTGAAAACAATACCTCCGCCTTGGCGAAGACAGAGGTTATAATGATGATAATAACAACAATAACACGCTCGCACGCACCGACGAAGTTATCGAAACAAGCTGAAAATACCGTTTACAAATGGATCCAAAGTTTTCTACACTTGTTCACCTTTCACGTACCTGGGCAGCGATACCTTTCTATCCAGCGTTTATGTACTTACATGCACTTTTTTCTTTATATGCGCATGTGCAAGTGTGTCGATGTACTGAATACACTTTGAGAACATTTTTATTGTTTGTGAGCGGGTTTCACTGTTAGCTCATATTTTGGCGTATGGATACATCATCACAGCACGCGTAAATACACTCAATTTCATATCGGAAGAGAGTAAGAAACACACATAGATACATATGCTTATACACACACACACATACGTATATATACATATATACATATACTATACATATACTATATATATATAATACACGCGCGCACACACACACGCACACATATAATATTATAAAGCAAAGTAGGGTTGATCGTGAAAGTCTTCAAAGCCGACACATTCTAATGAATTAAATTAGTGGCCTTTGAAGTAAATACTTAGATAGTATGGTGAAACATCATCATAATGAGAGTTAATGAGTCACACTAACGAATCACAGTAACAAGTCACGGTCTGTTCACACGAATAACTGTTAGATAATTTTGTCTGTTTATTAACCTCTAGTTTAGCAGGGTATTAGAGAAATGATGTGCGTGCGTATATAGGTGACGATACGTGTGTGTGTGTGTGTGTGTGTGTGTGTG
>NC_068995.1:29427023-29433925 GCF_001194135.2 Octopus bimaculoides
ATATATATACGACAGGCTTCTTTCAGTTTCCGTCTACCAAATCCACTCACAAGGCTTTGGTCGGCCCGAGGCTATAGTAGAAGACATTTGCCTAAGGTGCCACGCAGTGAGACTGAACCGGGAACCATGTGGTTGGTAAGCAAGCTACTTACCACACAGCCACTCCTGCGCCTGTATGTATATATTATTTTAAAGATGTCTCCACGAATAAATTACTCAATACATATTGGAGAATGAAATACATTTAAGGATGCAATACATTAGTAATAAAAACCTTTCACTTAAAGATCGTGACATTGGAATAAAAGATTGTGTATTCATCGTCTGTCTCTTGGACATAAAACTTCGGTTGGATAATTCACCTCTGGAAACATGGGTATTTCGTTCAACATCCTTAAACAACCCTTATTCAGGGACCTTTTGAGAAGGATGGGCTACTCGATCTGAAGAAAATTCTAACTCAGCCCCACCTGCAAGGTCATGCACTATATATCTTTATATGAGATCACTGTGTCGCGCACATATGGTTGTGATGCATGTGCCTGGTGTAACCCTTATCAGACGGGTAGTCATGATGGGTATACATTTGTACCTCAGTGTCACTTGATGGCATGCGCTACTCTCTCACTAAATAATAATAATAATAATAATAATAATAATAATAATAAAAATAATGATGATGATGATGATGATGATGATGATGATGATGATGATATTGATGATGATATTGATAATAATAATAATAATAATAATAATAATAATAATAATAATAATAATAATAAATTAAATCGTCTGTTACATATGATGACTTAAAGACCTTTGGGAAGACCGAACGTGAAATAAATGGCCTAGTTTCAGTACTGATATTCAGTAAGAAAATCGGAATGGAATTTGAGACTAAAAAGTGTGGCATGTTTGTAATACGAAAAGGACAAATAGTGTCGTCTGATAGCGTCATCAAGTAGTGTCGTCTGATACCCAACGGTGAGAAAATCAAGGATATTGATACTAATAGATATAGGTATCCGGGTATTTTGGAATATGACAAAATCAAGGAAAGTGAAATGAAGGAAAGCTTTAGACGAGAATATCTCAGAAGAACCAAATTAATTATGGGAAGCAGCTTCAACGGAAAAACAAGATCAGAGTAATGAACACATGGACTGTTTTCTTAATGTGATATGATGAAGGTTTTGTTAGGTGGACAAAAAACGAGCGCGAGGAAATGGACAGGGAAACCGGAAAAGTGATGACAATTAACAAGGAACCTCAACCCCCAAAGCGATACTGACAAGCTGTATGTGCCTAGGAACAGGAGAATAAAAGGCCTCATAGGATGCAATATCTGTGTTGTCAATGAGAACAGTCTGGGATGGTACATCAAACAGCAGAATGAATCCTTGCTTGCCACTGTTAGAATTAATAATATAATACCTACCGAAAATGTGGAGCACCTACAAACATTAAAGAAGAAGAAGAAGAAGAAGAAGAAGAAGAAGAAGAAGAAGAAGAAGAAGAAGAAGAAGAAGAAGAAGAAGAAGAAGAAGAAGAAGAAGAAGAAGAAGAAGAAGAAGAAGAAGAAGAAGAAGAAGAAGAAGAAACAATTGGAAAATGAAATCACTGCATGGGGAATACCTCAGAGAAATCGAAGGAAAAGACAAGACCAACACTTGGCTAAGAAAGAGTGATCTGAAAGGATGCCCTGAGGCATTGATATGCAGCGCTCAGGAACAAGCTCTGAGAACTAATTACACCATGTTCCCAACAGATAAGAGCAACGAATCGCCCCTTTGTAGGGTGTGTGGCAGCGAAATCGAAACAATCTCACATATTGTAAGTGTAGCAAGCTGGCATAAAAGCACTACAAAAGGGTACACGATAACGCGGCTAAGTTTGTCCACTGGAGGCTATGTGAAAATTACGGCCTGGCCAGAGCACGGAAATGGTACGAATATGAACCAGAAGGGGTCACCTAGAACAAGGAATATAAGATATTGTGGGATTTTATAATCCAATGTGACTCCCTAATCGATGCTCGGAGATTAGATATTGTTTTGGTAGATAAAAGAAAAAAGGATACCAAGATCATAGATATTGCAATAACTAGAGATGCACCATAAGTGACAAAGAACTAGAAAAGATTGAAAAATACAGACTACTAAAAGATGAAATTGTAAGAGTGTGGACTATGAGGAGAGTGTATGTCATCCCAGTAGTTGTAGGAGCACTCGGAGCTCTAACAACCAAGTTCGAAAGATATGTCAGTGAAATTGCAATTGACATGAAAGCAGAGCAAGCCCCAAAACTGTTCTGCTGGAGGCAGCTAGGATTTTGAGATTGGTAGTTGGATGTTGAATGTCTTCCACGATAATTAACAACCAAGAATCAAAGCTTATAATGAGCGAAAAGAGACCTTGTGAAACTTCTGACTACAGGTTGCTGTCCGCTCTCACAGAATCAACCAGAACAAACAATAGCAAGCGCTCTTAGAAGTAAAAAG
Source organism: Octopus bimaculoides (assembly GCF_001194135.2). Classification (NCBI taxonomy): domain Eukaryota; kingdom Metazoa; phylum Mollusca; class Cephalopoda; order Octopoda; family Octopodidae; genus Octopus; species Octopus bimaculoides. The sequence goes on from NC_068995.1 coordinate 29,429,524, forward strand.
AATAATAAAAAAACATGATGATGACGATGATGATGATGATGATGATGATAATAATAATAATGTCGGCATTATAAAATCAAAATCGCTGACAAATGGTATAAACACCATCCTGAAGCTATGACTGAGGGAGAAAGTGTGTCGATTCTCTGGAACTTCCCCGTACATACCGACAAAACTATAAACGCTAATAACCCAGATATTATTATAAAAGATCAGACAAAAAATATGTGCTTATTAATTGGCATGAGTATTCCTTGCGATCATAATATAGCGGCGAAAGAATTTGACAAGATCAGTAAATATAAAGATTTGCTAATAGAAATTGAAAATATGTGGCATCTCAAGACGACTACCGTACCAGTGATTGTAGGATCTCTAGGAATGATAAAAAAAAAAGGTACTGAAACCTATTTGAAAATGATACCAGGCTTACCATCCCTACAGGAAGTGCAAAAAATCGTTGTAACTGGAACGACTCATGTACTGAGAAGAGCATTATCGCTGTGAAAACAACATCAATTCATGAATTTATTTATTTATTTATTTTACATACATATTTTACCTGTGAATTTGCGTGTGTAAACTGGGAATGCATACAATGAGCTTCTCTGCAATAGGTGTATGGCAAACACTCGGCGAGAAATAGAAGAAAATTTGAAGAAAGAAGAAAAAAATGTAATAATAATAATAATAATTATTATTATTATTATTATTATTATTATTATTATAATAACTGGCGGGAACACAACCTCCCACCCCAGTGCTTGAAAATGACCACATCTCACTTCTCTGGAACTTCACCGTTCAAACTGACAGAAAGATAGATGCGAATAGGCCAGCCATTATATTGAAGGACTTCAGACGAAAATCACGTCTCCTTATCGATATGATTGTCCTAATCGACATAAATGTATCTGTCAAGACCTAACAAAAAAATGAGCAAGTATAAAGATCTTGAAATAGAAATTGGCAAAATGTAGAACCTCAAGACTAAAACAATACCTGTTGTCATAGGTACCCTAGGAATGATAGCAAAAGGGGCTGATTGATACCTAGCTCAGATACCAGGAAATCCAAAAATGGTTGAAATTCAAAATATAGTGCTCATATCCGACGTCAAATACTGTCTATGTAATCCCAAATATTAAAACAAACTTATAATTTTCTTATGTTTTCTTAAACATTGTCTAGAAATCTTGTGCAAAACCAAATATATAGCACCCTAGTCATAACACCAACTTGAACTTCTAACTTGTTGTCTCTTGAGTTAAAGTCAAACATATAATAATAATAATAATAATAATAATAATAATAATAATAATAATAATAACAATAATAATAATAATAATAATAATAATAATAGTAGTAGTAGTAGTAGTAGTAGTAGTAGTAGTAGTAGTAGTAGTAGTAGTAATTTTTATTGGCCACAAGAGCCGAACACAGAACAAATAGGAACAATACAATACAAGGGACAAGTGAGGTGCTGAACAATGACGAGTATGCAATGAATAATAATAACAGTAACAATTAACAAGAAAATTCTTATAACAAAAATCCCCAATAGGGAGAGATCCACCCAGGGCCAACCAAGGCTTCCCACACATCCTGGTCACTCCGACCGCCAATAAAACACCAGGCAGGCACCCCTCTTCCCCTTAACCATTCCGGCTTGCAGGTAAATATTCAGAGTAGGCCCATTCACACGGGTCATTCTCACCACATTCACCCACCTTTCAATAAAAATACCGAGGAACAAAACTTCCTTCTCTACCTTCACTTTCCTTTTCAAGTGGAACTTGAAAGAATCGATGAGAGCCTGGCCGAAGAGAAAAGTATCTGTCATCAGTCCCATCAATCTCGTCCACCACACTACCTCCTTCGCTATAGCCACCAGAGACGACATATGATCGTTCAGCTTTTGCCAAACGACCTGCACAAATAATTTGTTTATAGTGATCAAATGTTCGTGCTGCTCATTAGCTCACTCTCTCCATCAAATTGACGTTGTCTGAACAGGTGCACGGTGTTCCTCGCGTCAGGTGTCGAAATTATCGCAGAGCAACGTGAAGTGTTTTGCTCAAGAACACCACGCACTACCTGGTCTAAGAATTGAAACCATGATCACGCGATCATGAGTACAACACCTTAACCACTAGGCCACGCGTCCTCACATAATGATGATAAGAATGGCTTCAAATTTTGCTACAAGAGCAGCCATTTTGGGGGAGGGGATGTGTCGATTACATCGACGTCAGTGTTCAACTGGTACTTAATTTATAGACCCCAAAAGGTTAAAAGGTAAAGTTGACCTCGGCGGAATTCGAACTCAGGACGTAGTGGCAGACGAAATACCGCTAAGCATTTCACCCGGCGTGCTTACGATTCTGCCAGCTCACCGCTTTCATAATAATAATAATAATAATGGTTTCAAATTTTGGCGCAAGGCCTGCAAGTTCAAGGGAAGGGATAAATCGATTACATCGACCTCAATGCACAATTGGTATTTATTTTATCGACCTGAAAGGATGAAAAGTGAAGTCGACCACGGCGTAATGTTAACTCAGAATGTAAAGACGGACGAAATACTGCTATGCATTTTGTCCGGTGTGCTAACGTTTCTGCTAGCTCACCGCCTCAAGAATCCTTTCTATTATTGGCACAAGACCTGAAGTTTTGGGAGAGGAATCTAGCCGCCTTAAAAATGAAAATAATAATAACAATATTATATTTATTGGTAGACACTCAAACAAGAACATTGTGTTAACTCTTCAGCTTCTGTTGTTTGGATGGACAAGTAACTTCTACTTCCATCACCACCACACTTCCCTCTTCACCACATATCACCGCATTTCCCCCTTCTGTCACTCTCCTCGCTTTTTACATCTCTTCCCTAATAGAAGACATGACACTGTAGTAAGACGAATGGCAAAATTGATGCCATCCGGAATGAGTCCAATCACTGAAACAACTCGGGCAGAAAATGTTTCGAATTTTCTCTCCTCGCTTCCTCCATTCTCTTTTGCTTGCTTTCTTTCATTTCGCTTTCTCCCTAACTTGCTATCTCTTGTTCATTCATTTTTGTATTTTTCTCTCATTCTTTATGTCCTCTCTGTTTTGCTTACTTTCTTTCATTCAATTCTCTTTACTTTCTCTTCGTTATTTCTTTTTCTCAAGATGAAAATTATCTTTACTATATGTCCCTCTTCTATATCATTGACTCTGCCTACTTATCATTTCACATACACACACTCTTCCTCCCTCTCTCTCTCTCTCTCTCTCTCTCTCTCTCTATATATATATATATATATATATATATATATATATATATCTCCATATATAAATATATATATATATATCTGTGTGTCTGTCTATCTGTCTGTTTGACTGTCTGTCTGTCTGTCTGTTTGTCTGTCTGACAGTCTGTCGGTGGTCTATCTACTCATTATACTGTATTTCGTTTTTTTTTCAAGTATTCCTTATGTGTTTCCTCCTATCTTGTGGCCCTCCCACACACACACGCACCTACGCGCACACACGCACACACACACACACACACACATACGTACACATATGTACACACATGCATACATATAGGTGTATGTGTGTATTATATATTTTTTTGTCTTTTATCTTTTGTTTGTTTCAGTCATTAGACTGCAGCCATGCTGGGGCACCGCCTTGAATTTTAGTCGAACGAATCGACACCAGTTTTTTGGTTAAGAACTAGTAGTTATTCTACCGGAAACTTACTACGTTACGTGGACGTAAACACACCACCACCAAATGATAACCGGTCGTGGTGGGCAAACACAGAAAGAAAGATGCACCGAGAGACAGACACAATATATATACGTGCGCATGTGCGCACACAAGCACGCGTGCGCGCACGCGTGCACACACACACACACACACACACACACACACACACACGGGAGTGGACTGAAAAGTTCATAGGCTGATTATGAAGGAGTGATGAGACAGCTGTGAAATCTCGAATGTATTAACTTCAACTGTTCTTATCAATTGATTCTTTCCAGCTAAAGTGACACCTGACTGTTCAAAGAAGGCTGCAAAAATAACTAGTAGTGACTCCTCTTTAAAATAGACAAAATTTGGCATCGTTGTCTTACAAATACCTGCAGAAAAGGGGTTTAACACAGAGACACCACCCCATGGTCATGCTGATATGCTCGCTACATTAAGGGATGAGGCTCCAGCTTTATCAACAGTAGGCAGCTGAATTTAGGAAGGGAAGGGTGAGTCTTGAAGATATCCCGGAGTCTGGATATCCTGCAACTACCACCACAAAGGAAAACATTGATTTTGTTCAACACATAGTGATGGATGAAAGGCGATTGACTATAAATAAATATATATATATATATATATATATATATATATA
>NC_068995.1:29434701-29435186 GCF_001194135.2 Octopus bimaculoides
TATATATATAGTTACGCCAGGGGAGAAGCATTCGCTTTTAGTACCTTATTATTTAACACATTCACTGGAAAAGTTTTCACTCATTTACTTATTTATTTTTCCTAAAATTTTCGTTGCGTCTTGCAAACTTTTCAGTAGTCGTTGACTCTGTCCAAATCCCAAAACGAAGTATACATATACATACATATATATTGGACTAATGGGTATATGTCGATTAGTGTGTTGAAGTGTTGAATAGAGCACTGGCACAGTTTGGGCTACCTGAAGTCATCTAAAATTGGGGTGTATTTCCGTTGGATCTACTCCGCAGTGTTAGTTGAGATGCTGATAATTGATTAAGCAACCAGAGGATGGATTTGGTATTAATCTTTATGTTGTATAACGATTGGGTCGAAACGATCGTTGTAAAAAAATAAAGATTAATACCGAATCCATCTTTGATTACTTAATCAATTATATATCTATCTATCTATCTATCTATATAT
>NC_068995.1:29437100-29439235 GCF_001194135.2 Octopus bimaculoides
TATATATATATATATATGTATGTATGTATGTATGTATGTATGTATCATGCTCTGTGTTTCCGCTAGAATCTATTGTTACCTCATCCAATAAGCGCAAACTAAATTCCTAATACCTAAATATATATATAATCATAACATAGGTCAATAAAGCGCAAACACTAACGCCGAACATGATACCACCCGTAACCATAGCACTATAACCACCATAAACCAGGATACGAACATCCCCGCTTCCGAGGAAGGTCGGATTACGGCTAAAACGACTGTTAATACTAATAGCACTACTACTACTAAGGCTAATAACTCTAATGCAACAAGTCTCTACCACTATTGCTGCTGCTACTACTACTACTACTACTACTACTACTAATAATAATAATAATAATAATAATAATAATAATAATAATAATAATAATAATACGAGCCAATCCCCTAATATTACCCTAAACTTTAACATGTCAATAAATAGTACAGCATCTTCCCTCTCTACAACTAACCCACGTAAGATAGATAATTGCAACTGCCGGCTCGGTTCCGAAGGCTCGTTGCAAGCCCACTGCAGAAGGATTAACGCAATATACAATTGCATTGTCCACGACATATTACATAATTTTACTAGCTGCATCAGTTCCACTATTAATTTTAGACAGAGATATTCTGCACATCTAAACTCATTTAAATATGAAGAGCATAGCAAATCCACGTCCCTAGCCAACCACATACACCCTCTGATGAATAGGAGAGTACTGTATAGGATATCCTTGGCCATAATAGATTCTGGTGTCCCATACCAAGGCCAGGCTTCATATGTGGATTCTGCCTGAAAGAAGCCCTCCAAATATTAATTTATAATTCACCGCAATTACTCAATAAACAACACGAAACATTTTCTACGTGTAAGCATAAGTTCTATCGCACCTTTAGATTCTTCCATAGGTCCAAATGCAAGCAAAATCAACACACATAACAGCATCCATGCTCGGTACAATATACGTACATTTTTCGTTTCCTTTTCTTTTCTATCAGCATAAGTATCTTAGAAGCTAGCTAGCTTTAATTCTTTAATTTTTAATTATTTTCATTTTTTAATTTTCAATTTTTTAATTTAATTTAACTTTTAATTCTTTAATTTGTATCCTTTATCTATTTAATTGTTGTCTTATCCTATATATACTCCCTTAAGCTAGGCATCTATCTTTAGCTATTGCTACTGACCACTGACCACACCTAACCTAGATTTCATCTATTTAATTGATAAATATAAATATCTTTCTCGTCCAGTTTACCGAAACCTTAACGCCTGACCTATCTCCCCGAACCGACACTTACGAAGAATAATACTGGCATCTTACCTCTATCTTTATTCATTTTATTTTTATTTCTTTTATTTTTAATTTTACTTTACTTTCGCTCTCATTCATTCTTTCCCGCACCTATCCCATTCCTATTTTTTCTATCTTTTTCTCTCTTTCTCCTTCTTTTCTCACGTTCTCCTCTCTCTCTATCCACTCATTCACAGACCACTTCTGTCTATCTTGATGTCTGCCTTTCTCACTCTATATACCCACGTGAACCATTTACACTTAATACTTTACTTCAACACGAACGAATCATTCAAAATACTGCCTGGATTTACCTGTGATTATACCTAAGGCCTATACCTTCACAGAAGTACGGACCAACCTACATACTGTCCGGAAAAAGATGAACTGTGAACTTTATTCTCTTGTCTGTATTCTTCTATCTACTTTTACTCTTTATTCTTCTATTTTATTCCTTATAAATTGCGAATTTTCCTGTCTGGAACTTTCATAAATACTCGCCTTGTCTCTGATGACGGAATATCCAGTGTACGGACATGCTAGCCTATCACTTGGGATATCCCAGAAACAGCTGTAAGGCTTCAAATTCAGCTTACCGTAAATTATTATAAATGGCTTGAGATACTTGTCCTGCCTTGGTTTTTGCTGTTCTTTTCCTTAATATATACCTGCTAACACAAAAGCCTAATACGGATCCCTAGCTCAAGCCTCAGTTATGAACTTGGAACCTAACGGATGATCATTATAGCACTTAGTATACCTATTCGTTTAGATCACCAGTGAACTAAATCCATCATATTCTATATATATATA
>NC_068995.1:29440242-29445242 GCF_001194135.2 Octopus bimaculoides
ACCAAATCCACTCACAAGTTTTTATTTGACGTGGTGCTATAGTAGGAGACTCAAGGTTCCACACTGTGGGACTGAACCCGAAACCAGGTGGATGGGAACCAATCTTTTTACCATACAGCCACGCCTGCGCCTGTATATATGTAAATATGATCTATAAGTTTGCTTCCCAAACACATAGCTTCGGATTCAGTTCTACTGAGTGGCACCTTGAGCAAGTGTTTTCTACTATATAGCCTTGTGCCAATCGAAACTTTGTGAGTGGATTTGGTAGACGGAAACTGAAAGAAGCCCGTCGTATATATATATCTGCATGTCTCTGTGTGTGCGTGCGCGTGTGTGTCTTTGTGTTTATGTTTGTACCCCACCACTGGTTGACAATCAATACTGATTGTTTATGTTCCTGTCATGTTGACAAAAGAAACCGATAAGATTAAGTACCAAGCTTTACAAAACAAAATTACTCAGGTTGATTCTTTCGACCAAAATTCAAAGCTGTGCCCCAACATGGCCGCAGTCTAATGACTTAAACAAGTAAAAGAAAAAAGATACATATACATGTACATATATACTTTTGTATAATATATTTTTATTAATACCTAAGTATTCATAGCAATCCTTTTGTGGGCCAGAGGAGATAGAGAGACCATTTATGTAGAGATATGGTGCTTGAGGAACCGTTTCCCACATTTCTTTGGGCCAATCTCCGTCCACATATTAATAGAAAATGTGATTAAATGCAGCTTCTTTACAGCATTATAAATATTTCCGGCATAGATTGTAGATATATTATGAATAATATAAATGGCTCTTGTTGCTGTGGATCCCAGGACATATCCTTTGGATATTTGTAAAAGAAATCACAGTGGTGAATTTAAGGTCAAAATATACAGACAGAATGTAACTTTGGAAGACGTATGTATGTATGTATGTATGTATGTATGTATGCATGTTTGTATACATGTATGGCTGTTTGCATCTATGTTCTGTTTTTAATTATTTGCAATCATCGTATAAAGAAGGAACTGCTTTCGAACTAAGATACAAAGTAACGTCGTTGGAATGTAGATAACAGAACCAATGTCAGATTTTGGATTTTAGAAAAATCTGGCATATTTTTACTGTTCCGCTTGTATTTATAATGTGCGAGTTATCTGATTGATACCTTTTCTCTGAAAACCCAAGCTTTTCTAAATTATTACATAGGTACTTATTAACAAAACTAAGTGCACCAATTATTATTATTCGTCTCAATGTGAATTTATAATTCGAATATAAAGGCAGGAGGTTATCGTTGCCCCCTTTCTCTTTGATTTTCACATAAGCGAAGTATTTGACTCCTAGAACGGAACATTCTTTTTCTTCTGTGCCTCGAAAAACTATATATAACCTCTTATGTTTGCATTTGTCTGTATATACGTCCGTGCGTCCGTATATGTATCCCAGATCATCCTTGATTGATCGAACCAATCCTCAACGATGTTCCTGCTATGACCATCACGTCTTTTATCTTTCTATATCAAGATAGTACATTGCAACGTTTGTTTAAAACAAGGGCAAGATTTGAGTAAAATTTAACTGTTATTTCGCATGACTTGAGCGATTGCATGGAAGTACTATGTTGTGTCGTCTTTGCACGAATGTGTGCTCCTGTATATATGTATGCAGAATGCATAAGCATGTTACGTATATATGCGCACCTGCTTACGAGCGATGTGTGTGTGTGTGTGTGTGTGTGTGTGTGTGTGTGTGTGTGTGTCTGTCTGTCTGTCTGTCTGTCTGTCTATCTGCCTGTGCTTTCTTCAATTCTTTAGTTGCTTTTATTCAGTATTAATTCTAAACGCGCTTAGTCGTGATTTTAAGCGCTCCATCTTGTGCTTGTGCTTGTATTACTGATTTTCCAATGTGCGGACGGTGAATCAAGAAGCACTTTTTTTTACTTGCTGGATCTGGAGGAAGGAACAGTGCTTCGAGGTTTTGCAAATCGTCTTAGGCAGGTGATATTGTTACTATGAATTTAAATGAGATTGACATCATTCACTCCTACAACGACCATCGAAAATGAAATCAACACACGCCCTTGAAGCTCTCTCATAATTATTCTCGGACTTACTGGTATCTTACCAAGAGAATCTCATATTCTTAATCTTGAATTAAATGGCTTTGTAAGTTGTAATTTGCAAAACGTTACTAGATTTGCCTCATACTATCGCATTAAACACACTCATGCAGAAAGTCCTCATATACTCCCCACTCTCCTTCTCGGCCCTACCTATTTCAACAGCCCGTGAACACAGTGGCTAAGTGATACATTGCACCAATCACTCCAGACCCCCAAAAGTGGTTGATTCTTGTGGTGTTCTATCCATTACCTTTGTAGTGGAAATATATATTCAGTACCAGGTTTTAAAATGGCTGCGTGTATATTATTACAAGGGTTCATATAGAGATGAAGAATAAATTCAAGAACTATATATTTACTACATAAAAATATATTCTATTTACTGGTCGATGATGATACACAATCAAAATGTAGAATCTACTTGAATGAAGTAATCTATGCAAAAAATTCAGAGATAGGAAATATAGTGGTGGCTTTCAGTCATGTGGCGAAGAGAAATAGACGGACATAACAATGACGTGAATGACTCTAAGTCTAATCGACTGAGAAGCAAAGAGCAGGGTTAGCAAGCTGTTTTTATTAATAGAATGCTAGATATTCTAGAAACTTCCTAGAGAAACGCTAAGCTTCTTGAATAATTAAGAATCACATCTCATGACACAGATGCTTCGAGAAACTTAGAAAGGGAGGTTACTCTATAATCATTCTTGCAAGGGAGATCATTCAACTATCTAGCTACCGCTACTCACCCCCTAGGCAGAGGTAACGGTATACAATAATGAAAATAAACAAAAATGTATACATCATAAAATGTCAAAAACTGATGAAAACAGAATGGAATAAATGCAATATTTCAGGCCCAAAGTGAAAAATCAACGTTAAAACTTCTGTAACGTACGTGTGTGTACTTGCAATATAGAAATAGCGAAAATTCTATAGAGAACAGGATTTATTTGAGTGAGTCCGAATAGCAGTGTCGTTTTGCGTGCGCAGAGTGTAGAAAGTGTCAGTCAGAGCGTGACTGAGGCAGAGTGGCAAAAAACGTCAGTGACATACTGGCGCTTTGCAAGAGACGGGCAACTTTCTATTTATAATGTGACCATCCAGGGGTCTAATAGAGTTAAGCTGTGTCTTATAAGGGCGCGGTGAGCATGAGAAAGCAACCAAAAAGTATGGTATAGGGTGCATGTATATAACTGGGTGAAGGCATACAAGCATGTTTGCGAACGTTGAGACAATTTTACAAATATACAGAATATTCGTAAAAAATATATGTACGTGAATAGATATCCTAAAAAGTTAAAACTTAAGTGATATACAAAACTAAGCAAACGCAAAGGAAAGTGAACAAATACATGAAAAAGCAAGCAACAGAAATGCCAAACTAGGCGCAAGCTAAGGAAAAGTTCCGGTCTATGTGCAAGTGCTCAAGTTAATTCAAGTCATGCGAGTTTTTAGAAAATCAACAGAAATTGAATCCAACGATCCGAAAATACGGAAAGTTATGTATATACATGATATGTAGATAGCGCACGCATATTGAACGTGAAAACAGTAGTGCAAGGCATTGTCAAAGAAGATGCAGGGAAATTCTTCAGAAAAGTTTAGTACGCCGCAAAATTAAGTCTGGCAACTTCATATAAGAAGAAAATGACAATATGACAAAAGCTATGACGCTGAAAGTTAGCAATGAACTTGCAGTGGCAAAAGTTGAGCTGGTGCGAGGATGATCATGAGAAGCTGGACTTGCAATTGTAAAAACGGTGTAAGTCATACATTGAACAAAGCAGGATGTTGAAATGAGCTGGTTACTGTAGTTGCGACGAAAAAGGATGTTGAAATATTAACAAATCTGGGATTTGAAACTTCCATGTGTAAAATGGGTGAAATAAATTTCAGGTTGAAATAAATTTTATTGGCGTTGTTGACGGAGAAAAAAAAATGGTCTGCTGGTATCGTGAAAGAAGAATGCTGTTTAATCAAAATGTCGATGGTCGAGCGTTCATCAAGTTCAAAAATGTCGCGAAATGGATACGATGTTGCGTGAAGATTGACAAATGGTGATCCCAAAAGGTGACGATAGCGAATAGCAATTATGACAGGGCACCGAGTTTAAAAGTAAGGTGCAGAACCATCGAGAAACGTTGACTCAAGGTACATGTGAAAGGTGAGAGAAAGAAGATGCAAACTGCCAAAATCCGATCCAGAAATTTTAACTTCTTACAATTTCTGAAGAACGGAGCAGAAGAAAAGTGGCGAAGAATATGGGATGAAAAAGTTGCCGTTCAATTGAAAAAGTTTCAAGTTTCCTCATTCTCCGGTCGTGAGAAACGGAAAAAGGACTTTTGAAAAAGAGTCAAAAATTCACATCAGCAGTATTAAGCAATACATATGTGGCGAAATTGTAAACTTGATGCGAACAGCAGATCAAAAGAACCGAACTAGGTACGAGGGTGAATCATGGTAGTAAGAAAACTTGTCATAGATGTCGAAAGCAGCGAAAGGAACTGGAAAATAGCCATATTGTCGTAGTTACAAGAAATTGAATTGCTTAGAAATAAACAGTGGCAGGAAATTAATTCAGCAAATACGATTATAAGATTCGACTGCCAATTCTAGGAAAAGGTGATGTAACCGACGTTATCACAGCTCACGAGTAGTAGTGAGAGTTGATAAATGTACGTCAAAAGAAAATTTTTTACAATATGCCAGATAATGATATAACATGAAAATTAGAATTAATTGACAAATGTTACTAGTTTTTCTGTTAAAAAATATATAAGACTTGTAATGTAGTGGCAAAACATTTAATTGAAAAACGGCGTTACTTTGGTAGCTGGATGAATTTTTTTCTGCAAAAGGTTCGCATATATTTCTGCAT
>NC_068995.1:29447274-29447798 GCF_001194135.2 Octopus bimaculoides
ATATATACATACATACATACGTACATACATACATGCATACATACATACATACATACATACATACATACATACATACATACATACATACGGTTATAGACCGCTCTATGACTTAAGTGTGCTTCTTTTTTCGGATTCATGTCTACGGACATATATATATGTATGTATATATATACATATATACTGTATAGGTCATGTAAATATGTTTGCATATCAGTATTGGCATCTGTCACCTTCAGCTTAACTCTGGCAACAGTCCAATCAGGATTGAAATTAACCATTCCACTTTCGTTACATATTACAGATACATACATATATACATCTGTATACATGTACATGTGTGTTTATGTACAAATATATATGCGTATGTATACATCTAGGTATGTAAATATATATACTTACTCACACACACACACACACACACATACACATATACATAGATATTTGAATATATGAATATATATATATGTATACGTACGTACATACATATATATGTATATATATATGTATATATATATGTATATACA
>NC_068995.1:29448638-29450669 GCF_001194135.2 Octopus bimaculoides
TATATATATATATATATATATGAGTGTGTGTGTATAGATAGACAGATAGATAAATAGATAGATAGATAGATAGATAGATAGATAGATAGATAGATAGATGGATGGATGGATGGATGGATGGATGGATGGATGGATGGATAGTCAAATCTATATAGAAAATTCAGAAAAATATATATCTAAGTAGTTAGCCTATATCTCTAGCCATACATGTAGATTGGAGAGGTAAGTTTTGAACAGATAGATATATATATCTTTTATCTTTTATCTTTTATAGTTTACTTGTTTCAGTCATCAGACTACGGTCATGCTGGGGCAACGCCTTGAATTTTTTAGTCGAATGAATCGACTCCAGTACTTTTTAATCTTGGTACTTATTCTATCGGTCTCTTTTGCCGAACTGCAAATTTGCGAGGATGCAAACACATCAACCTCGGTTGCCTAGCAGTGGTAGGGCGGACAGGCACACAGAGATACACACAGAAATATATATACATATGCATATATAAATATATATACGCATACATATATATGTATATGCATGCATATATATATGTGTGTGTGTATATATGTGTGTGTGTGTGTGTGTATGTGTGTGTCTGTACGTGTGTGTATATAACCCAAAAATTCATTAAAACAGTCCCAATCACTGATATAATCCACAACGAGCCACTTTCAGGGTACTTGACCATTTAATATCCTACTACTATCATACCATCCCGCAGTCCTTTATTGTTCTCTCTTCTCTTTCTCCTTCTTCGTCTTCTTCTTCTTCTTCTTCTCTGCCACCTCCTTCCTCACTTTGCTACTAATGCTGTTTAGAATAACACCCACACAAATATTATAAACAACACATTCAAAAGAGATATCTCAAGAATTCAATCACAACTACCATCCACAAGTCACTTTCAGGGCACTTGACCATTTAACATCCTACTACTACCATAGCACTCCCGCATTCTCCTCCTCCTCCTCCTCCTCATTCTTCTTCTTCCTCTTCTTCTTCTTCTTCTTCTTCTTCTTCTTCTTCTTCTTCTTCTTCTTCTTCTTCTTCTTCTTCTTCTTCTTCTTCTTCTTCTTCTCTGCCAAGAATTCACAATGACCTCGAGCCTACAAGAGTAAACGAAAGACAGAGACAGGCAAAAACAAAGAAAATGCCCCTTGTATTTGAATACCATGCAAATATTCTTTTAAAAAACTTTTCATTTAATTTTTCCAAAATATAATTGTTTTCCATACTTACAGTTGAAAAATTCTCAATGAATGAAACCGGTCCTGAAATGTTTTTTATAAAATTATTTTAGCATTTTTTACCTTGACTTTTTTCCGTATGTATATATAATGCAAGAGAGTTAGGGGTTGAGGATTCAACCCAAAGGATAGTATCTATCCAATATACTGCTGGGAGGGTACCCAATTATTGTTACACTAGTGTTATACTAGTGTAATAAGTGGCCGAAACAGCTGTAAGTTTCTGTATATTCTCCAATTGCTAAATGTACTTTATATTTGTAACCTTAATTGTTAATATGACATGGTATGTCATAAGCATCTGTATATTGTGTTTTTTGTCATTTTAGTTACAAAATAAATAAATTAATTCAATGGAATACACTGTCTTCAAGTCGATGGATACCGCATATTCTCCTCCATTTTCTTATTATATGTATATGTATACATATATATATACATATACAAATGTGGAGGCGCAATGGCTCTGATTAGGACAGCGAACTCGCGGTCGTAGGATTGCGGTTTCGATTCCCAGACCGGGCGTTGAGCGTGTGTATTGAGCGAAAACACCTAAAGCCGCATGGAGGCTCCGGCAGGGGGTGGTGGTGAACCTTGCTGTATTCTTTCACCACAACTTCATCTCACTCTTTCTTCCTGTTTCTGTTGTGCCTGTATTTCAAAGGCCAGCATTGTCACACTCTGTGTCACGCTGAATTTCCCCGAGAACTACATTAAGGGTACACATGTCTGTGGAGTGCTCAGCCACTTGCACGTTAATTTCACGAGCTGGCTGTTCCGTTG
>NC_068995.1:29451254-29453380 GCF_001194135.2 Octopus bimaculoides
TGGGAGAATATACAAATAATAACAACAGACGAGGACAGGTGGTGTAAATAACAAAAGTATATATTAGTATGACGCTCGGGAATACGGAAAGTATTTGACGTTTCGAGCTACGCTCTTCAACAGAAAGAATACGGAGACAAGGAGAAAAACACGGAGAAAAAAAATTGAATAGTGTTCAGTCAACGGTCAATCATAATAATGTATATGTATCCCTATACATATAACTTTTTCTTTGCTCTCGTATATTTCTAATTTTCTGTGTCTTTTGTACCTTTTGAAAGGAGTCTTTTTGAACTAATAAGAAAAATAAAATTCCATACAATGAATGCAACTTCCAAAGATCTTTCAAAAATTCTTTAAACTTCGCACAAAATCCCGATGAGACATCCAGACCATCTAATAAGGTCAAGAATCTTTACGCTGTTGACCGGAACCTCGTGACAGGCTCCTCTCTAACAGTATTACTAACACTTACAAGAAGGAAGACCGAACTTTATACAACGATCTCAATCTGAAGGAAACTAACTGCTATCATCCTAAATGTTTGTTATAGAGTTGAGTACAGTCCTTGTCGCAAGCAAATCTTTTATTATCTTTAAAGGCCACAAAGCTTAGGGTTAAAAATTTTATAGATCTGCCCTGATGAGAAAACAGCATACCTGCTATAAACTGGTTTATGAACATTAACAATAAACAAAGTGTAAATTTACTCAGTGTGACATTTAGCAGTCATTAATAAAACCTATGTTACTAAAATCTTGTTTTTGCTAAGACGCATGTGTCTATCAGGGACTCGGACACTGGCATCATCCTGCATGTCAGGAAATCATTACTATTTTCTAACGGCTCTACCTGGCTCGAGAAAGACGGTGAAGCATTGTTCGATGTTCCTATGAGTACGTATAACAAGAGAATTATACATGCTTACAGGGGCATATATTCTAGATTGTTTACATACTGAATACTCATATTTAGATGGTGTACACAAGAGAGATGGCTTTATTGTCACTCACAACATGAATGAGTATGAGCTCGTTAGACTTACGAAGGTTCTTATTGCATTCTTTCAGTGCATGAGCTTAAAGGTTACAGTTGATACAAAACTTAGTGGTGTTAGCTTCTTAGATATCGCTTTAGTTCTGCAAACCAACAGTTTTAGGTCTTACCGTAAGCCTAAAGAAAGTCTTTACAAGGGTTCCAATCACCTGCCCTATATATTTAAGAAAATTATTAGAAACACTGGTGAGAGCATAACAGAATCATCTGTTCATGTGGTCTTCTGAAACCTTTCTGGAAACAACTGGAATTACATATGATTGTGTGAAAGAAATATTTACTCTAAAGAACAATGTTATCAAAGTAGTTGGTTAGGAGTTAGGCAACGGGTGTAGCTCCTGATCCACATCAAATGGTCAGCTATACAACAAAGAACCTATAATGCATGCTTGTAACCTGGAATGATATAAGTGCAATGGAACATTGCTAAGAAATTCATGTCCCATGTTATTGAAGCTACAATACTTTTCGGTTGTAACAAAGATGTGTTCATTCCAAGAGTCCGTATCAACTTTTCTGGTGTCATATCAGCCCAAGAGACTCGAGATTCTCGTGTCCCTAATCTTTGCTAGGCCAGAAGTAGTTGGACTGTAGTTGGAAGAATCCTGCTTCTCTCACAAATAGCTTTATATTGGATGTTCATGTGGTGGGAGCAAGGGAAATAATAAATACATCGATGCTCAAATAAGAAAAATTAGAACATTCTTTGTCAGTAAACCCTTCACTGTGAGTTGTTTGTCTGTAAAACTATTTTGATACAAGGTGTATCTCTGTTACAAAAACTATAAATGTAAAGTTTTACAAAATACTATACAGAAATATACAGAGATATCACAATAGTTGTTTGTTTCCCAAGTAACGCCTGGTAGACTACTAACACACACACACACACACACACACACAGGTATAGATAGATAGATAGATAGATAGATACATTTCTTTTATTAGCCACACAGGGCTCAACGAAGATGGGACAAATACAATGTAGAGCTTTTCTTTTGGGGAGGGGGAAGGAAGGAAAAAAAAAAGTGGTGGTGTCGATCAAAAGGGATCGTAGGAAGGGAAAAAGG
>NC_068995.1:29454238-29456738 GCF_001194135.2 Octopus bimaculoides
ATCGTCGTCGTACCTTCCCTCCACTAATCCACTATAGAATGCGTTAGTTGTGATGCAGTCGCTCAAGGTTGACCCGGGTTGTTGGAGTTGCCGAAGAGCAGCGCGACACTCGCGGTGCCATTCGCCCTTCCTCGGCCTCTTCTTGATCCATGACTGCAGTTCGGTCATGGAGACGAGCTGCGGGAAAGCGCGCCGCACAAACGGTGACCACACCTGTTCACCGCTGTCTACGTAGAGCCGGAGATGTCGCAGTCTCAGCGAGATAGACAGACAGACAGACAGACAGACAGACAGACAGATAGATAAACATACATATATATATATGTCTATGTGTGTCTGTCTGTGTACTCTGGAAGCACTTAATAACTGTTGATAACCTCACATTAAAATGTTACACATTTTGAATGTAAAATTATGGTGTAATTAGAAGACACGTTTAATTAATTGAGATGTGTTATTTTAATAATTTGGCTTAAGAGCATGTTGTGTTTCGTCGTCTTGTCGTCTACCCATACAATAAACATGTCTTCCATATTTTCCAAAAATCTACTCTTTGAACGAGTCAACTTCTTCGCTTACAACAAAAGGTTGTAGCACCTTTTTTGAGGTGAAGGAGAGGTCATTAATTATTATTGTATAGCTTTGTTAAGCTATACGCAAAATAATGGAGACGAGAATACATTTATCAAATGTTTATTACTTTACGTACATCGGGACTTCGCCAGTTATTTCTGTTCAGTTCATTCAGATTCGTTTAACACTCACTACTGACATTATTTTGTTGTTCTCTCACCGGAAGTTCCTTTCGCTGCTGACCAACTTCCTAGCTAGCCCGCAACGAAGTTCCTGTCTACAGTTCGTCTCTCATGAATCCTACCCTACATAGCTCCCCGCCCTCAGAACTGTTGACTGTCATTGGAAACGGGAAGGCGTTTTAATTGTCCTGTCCATACGTGTGGTTACTCGATTCTTTGGTGACTGTTCCTTGTCAAGGGTTGGTGTGATCTGCCGGGGGCGGCCCCTGTTTGGTGGTTGGGCTACCTAAACGAGGCTGTCAATATCGAGATGGACCAGTTTCAATCTATCGATGGAGACTGTATCTTGACGTCCGCCAATTAAGAGTTGGAATGTTTTATCCCCTGGATGTATGACTTGATATGGACCATCGTAGGGTGACTGGAAGGGTTTTCGTTGAATGAACACAAAGTTAGCCGTGTGGAGGTCATTTGGTATGGATGATCTGGGTGTACCGTGTGTCGACACGGGAACAAGGTGCAACTGGCCCACACTGTCTCTCAGTCGAGCGAGATACCTTTTGACATCAAGGTCTGACTTTGTATTCGGAAGGAACTCTCCTGGCACTGTAAGAGGGGCACCGTACACCATTTCCGCGGAGGAAGTGTTGAGATTTTCATTTGGGGTGGTGCGGATTCTCAGCATCACCCATGGGAGTTGGTCAATCCAATTTGGCCCATTAAGTCTGGTTGTCAGGGATTCCTTCAGGCGGCGGTGAAATCTCTCCACTAATCTGTTGGCCTGTGGTAGGCTGTTGTGCGATTCATTGTGATTCCAATAGTTCACACATGTCATTCCACAGCTTTGAGGTGAATTGTGGACCCCTGATCGGATGAGATGCTGTCTGGGACACCGAAACGGGCGACCCAGTTTGCGATGAAGGCTCGGCTGACTTCTTGTGTTTCCGTGCTGCAGAGAGGAATAGCCTCAGGCCAACGGGTATAGCGGTCTACCAAAGTCAGTAGATACGAGCAACCCTGTGAAGGTGGTAGAAAGCCGACAATGTAATACGGTTTGGCTGTTATTTTTACTAGATCGAGTACCAAATGCAGACCGCCTTCTTGGCTCATATAAATACCACAGGGGTTTAATAACTGGTGGTGGTAGTAAAAATATTGGTTAGTGGTGACTAGACAGCGAAAAACGTAGTTTCTTTTAATGATTTTTAAAACTTTCTTTATTACCCATCACTTAACGAATGTGATTTAGTGCAATCGAAACTTATATTCGTTTATAAGGTATATACAACCATAACAAGAGAAAGAATGAGAAAGGTAAACGTAAACAGGAGCAGGGTGTTGAATTACTAACACGAGCATGGGCGCGGTAATTTAGAAGTTGAGAAAATATGAATGAAAGAGAATGCAATGAATATTTATAATAGATGAGAGAAAGAGTTCGAGATAGACTAGAAAAGAAAAATGAACGAGAATGTATAGAAAAGTGGAAACACAAAAGTTGAACATTACAACATTGATGGCATGAATATTGTCTGTAATCACTGTGAAGCTCAAGACATAAGAAGACAGCTTTCAGAGATAATAGTTTCTTGATACTTCAATACTGCCTACAGTAGTAGTAGTAGTAGTAGTAGTAGTAGTAGTAGTAGTAGTAGTTGATGTTATTGTTGTTGCTGTTGTCGTTATTCCGCTTATCGCATAGTATTTGCTGCTAGTGACGTAATACAGGTGCCAGCTGTCCGCAA
>NC_068995.1:29458052-29459639 GCF_001194135.2 Octopus bimaculoides
GGAGTATTCGAGCGGTTCCAAACAGTGCTGTTTTCTGCAAGTACTCCACCCTTATTGCAGCCCCTATTTGTTCCATGTACTTCTTGAGATTTTTACTCATTGTTCCCAGAGCTCCGACAATTATTGGTGCTACTACCACCTTTTTCATCGACCACAACTGCTTAACCTCCCAAGCTAACTTGTCATATCTTTCGACTTTTCTTTCTTCCTTATCGCATACCTTGTCAGCTGGGCATGCTATATCTATGATCCGGCATTGTTTGCTTTCTTTCTCAATTAACACTATGTCTGGTTTCCTATTCTCTATCTCATGGTCGCACTGAATCAAAAAATCCCATAGGATCTTTGCATTATCATTTTCGATGATGTCTTCGGATTTATGTTCGTACCACTTACTTGCTCTGTCAAGTCCGTAAGTGTTGCAAAGTGTCCAATGGACAATCCTTGCTATATTGTCATTACGTCTCTCATATTCTTTCTGGGCTAGTGATGTACATTGGCTGGTAATATACCATACGGTTTCAGCATTTTGTCCATAGATTCTACATTTATCACCTTTTGAAGTGTTGTCTATTCTGTATTTGATGTAATTCGTTCTTAATGCTTGCTCTTGGGCAGCACAGATTATTATTATTATTATTATTATTATTATTATTATTATTATTATTATTATTATTATTATTATTAAGGCGGTGAGCTGGCAGAATCGCTAGCACGCCGGGAAAAACGCTTAGCGGCATTTCGTGCGTCTTTACGTTCTGAGTTCAAATTCTGCCGGGGTTGACTTTGCTTTCATACTTTCAGATGAGTAGTGGGAGTCACTACGGAAGCTGGAGATTTTGAAAGGCATCCCGCGAGAACTAACATACGGAAGATCCGTGTTTGTATACACAAACAATGTCACTGAATAGTGTCGGACACCAAACACATGAAGGTGATTGGCACTAATCTAAGAGGTGACGAGTAAAAAATTAAGCTAGAAAAATCACTGGGTTTCATAAGGAATGGTTGAGAATTATATACAACATGCATTTAGTTTCAAGAGCGGAGGTTTGCGGGGATGGTCATAATAAATATTTATCTGTAAGAGGAGGTGGGAGAAGAAGCAGAGCATGGATATAAGTAAACAAAGGCATGAAGTGCAATATAATTCTGTGAACTGCACATATACACAAAACATATGCAGAAACATGCACAAATACAACGCAATGCATATATGTGTCATACAAACAGCTCAGTGGGTGAGCGGTCGCTCTCCTTTCCCTTTTGTTAGCTTCTGATGTCATCCTTCATACACATCATCACGTGCCCATATCAGCGCAGGCTTCTCTCTTGCACGATACTTGACTCCTTTTTATATCCGTTTTAAGTACTAGTGAGACACTGGGTCAATGTAATTGATTAGTCTCCACCACCCAAATTCCCAGGCCTTTTAATAGAAAGGATTATTATTATTATTATCATCATCATCATCATCATCGTCATCATTGTCATCATCACCACCACCATCACTTGTGTTAGACGTACGTCGTATCGGCTTCTGGTTTATCAAATTTTGTTGAAAAGAATTTGTTTAAGTTTGAAAAA
>NC_068995.1:29459947-29466505 GCF_001194135.2 Octopus bimaculoides
CGGACACCAAACACATGAAGGTGATTGGCACTAATCTAAGAGAATACGAGGCGGTGACGAGTAAAAAATTAAGCTAGAAAAATCACTGGGTCTGCAGCTCGGCGCCTGGAAAAGCAGGTCTACTGCCATTCAACAGAGTCATCGAACGCTGGACGGACGGACCGGTTAAATTCTTCGAGTTTGGTTTGGTTTGGCTTGGTTCTTGTCCACCTCCAGATGGACAAGAACTGGGAAGAGGTGATGAGCGGGGCGGCTAGTCTTACCCAGAAGTAGGCCGAAAGGAAACTATCCCAGAAGGGTCGGGCGGAGGGGACAAATACCAACATCATAACCTTCGTCTATTACGCCTGACTGTCGAGTTTTTTTTTTACCCTGGTTCATAACATTGTGCTTAAGTTAGGAACTATTACTAGAGTAGGAGAGTTACTAGAAGAGTTTTGTGAGAAAAATTGATCTAAGGAATGAAATAATCTAACGTTTTGCCTATTTGTTCTTCGACTAAGAGAGAGAGAGACAGTAAACAAACCACAGATAGACACAGAATATATAAATAACAAGATGGCGAATGAAGGATGAGATAAGTAAGTGATGGGAGGCAGAAGGGGTAGCTGATGCGATGTAGTATGCGAGATGAACAAAGGCGGAATTAATCAAAAATGTGGGAGGGATAAGAAAGAAGCCAAAGTTGTAGCATGATCTATGTTAATGAAATGACCAAGTCTAGGGATGGCGAGCTGGCAATATCGTTAGTATGTAGGATATGTTTAGCGGCAATTTATTGACTTTTTACGTACTGAGGTCAACTTTGCCTTTCATTCTAACGGTGTACCAATCAAATACTGTGATCGATGTATTGACTTAACACTTTCCATAATTTTGATAGCCTTGTGCCAAAATTTGAAACCCATATTCAGAAAAGTAAGCAAAAGGGATATACGGACAAATGAACACAAGCACAATGACACAGTCACAAGTAAGAGTGGGATGGGAGGAGGAGGAGGAGGAGAGTGGCAGAAGGAGCTTGCAGAAAATCGGATTTCATAAGGAATGGTTGAGAATTATATACAATATGCATTTAGTTTCAAGAGCGGAGGTTTGCGGGGATGGTCATAATAAATATTTATCTGTAAGAGGAGGTGGGAGAAGAAGCAGAGCATGGATATAAGTAAACAAAGGCATGAAGTGCAATATAATTCTGTGAACTGCACATATACACAAAACATATGCAGAAACATGCACAAATACAACGCAATGCATATATGTGTCATACAAACAGCTCAGTGGGTGAGCGGTCGCTCTCCTTTCCCTTTTGTTAGCTTCTGATGTCATCCTTCATACACATCATCACGTGCCCATATCAGCGCAGGCTTCTCTCTTGCACGATACTTGACTCCTTTTTATATCCGTTTTTCTTTTCGCTTATTAATACTCCATTGTTCGAATACACTAACTTCATACATCCAGCGAAACATACTTTGTTTCTTTTTAGCTTTCGTAAATCCTTTGTGTTCAAAGCCCACATCTACCATACAATATCATACTTCGTATAAATGCATTATACAATCTGCTTTTAACTCTAAAGGAGAAGCGCTTTGTTGTCACCAGAAGTAATACTTCCCAAACCTTTTTCCAATTCATTCTTACTCTGGCTATCATTCTTTCAGAACATCCACTCCGCCACTACTAGTTGGGTCTCCTAAGTAGCAGAAACTATCAACTTTAAGGAGCCTCGGGGCATTTGATAGAATCTGTTTCTTGTGTGCTCTTAGTGCTTATTGCACCTGTTACATTTGAAGTCTGCCTTCTCCAATAATCTTCCTGTGATACTATACTATCCTTAGTTTACACCTGGTACATCATATGAAATTCCTTTTCCGCATGCTCATTTCGAAAATGATACTATGGTCCTTCTTACCTACTTACTTTAATCTTCGCTAAGTTAACTTTGAGGACGCTTCCACATCTGAATTTTCATTTCTAATTCCTCTACTGATTTAGCTATAAGCACATAGTCAACATATAGGAGCACATGGCTGCTCCGTCTTAGACTTCTCTGTTTTGAGCTGTTATAATGAACAGAAGTGGGCTGCGAACAGACCCCTGATGAACTTCTACTTGAACGCTAAATTCATTGGTGAATGCATTGCAAATTTTAGTTTCCTCGGCGAACACTAAATCACCGTGTGGGAAACTCTGGTAAAAGTCTTCTGTAGGATAACAGACACCAAGTATAGTGGTTTGCTCCGGACTAAGAACTTCTGTAGTTGTCTCACTAGAAAACAATACGATTAGTTGTACATCTAGGTACAAAGCCAAACATTTCAACCAATTTTATTCTCATCCTAATTAAGTTACAACTCTTTCTGTAATAACCATGTCCAGATTCTACAGTTTTATATATCTTTAGTTACTTCTCTAATGTACTTCCTTTGTCTTTATTGCAGTTACCTGATTAACTAAGCAGCTGACTAGCACAAACCCTACACTACCCAATATTTTAAGCATCTGAAGCTCCAGGAGCTTTCCTAGAATTCATATCCTTTATCGACTTATCAACCATACATCTATCAACTCGAATGGATGGTTCCTTATCAGGATCTATTTAGGGGTGGTTCCTTTTTGTCCTATACATTATCTTTTTTCAGTAATCTTTATGAAAGGAGGTGCATCATAAGCTCTCCCCCGAGGATGTAGCTGTGCGTTCAACAATTTGCTAATCAGGAATGAACAAACACCTATTCTTAATCGAACTGTAACAGGCGATGAGAAGTGGATAGTCTATGCCAACGATAAACGTAAGAAATCGTGGCTATCGTCAAATGAAAATCTAGTTCCAACGTCCATGCCAGATCTACAACCAAAACAAGATTTTGCAGTGCGTTTGGCGGAATACAGTAGGTATTGTTTACTTCTAGTTATTGGAACAATGGGAAAGCATTACTGCAGAACTTAATTGTCAACAACTTGAATGCATCATCAAGGGAGTCATCCAGCAATATAAGTCCATTTACACAGAAGATAACGCAAGGAAAGGTTAACTCATTTGACTACGGAGTTCTACTTCCATTCGAGTTGATAAGCCGATAACGGATATGAAATCAAAGAAAGCTCCTGATATATATATATATATATATATATATAAAACGAAGACGGTAAATAAGGAAAATGTAGAAATGATATACAAACTTGAGATGAAATGAACTAGTAGGCGACGATTTATTCTCCGTTATAAAATACAATGACTGCCATACATGAAATAAAATAACATAACAGCTTACGACAAAGATGTGTAAGAGACTTCGTGGTTAGGTTGAACTGTTGGTCTTATAGGCAAAGTTGACGTACTGTTTTGGTGGTGTGTAGAGGCAGCCGTTAGTCTGTTGGTCGCGTGGTCTTTATACAACAACAATGTAGGCAAGTGTCTGGTGGAAAAGATGAAAGTGGAAACTGGCGGGTGTTAGATACAGTCGAGAACTGCCGTCTTTATAGAGAATAGTAGGCTCCCATCGGCTGGTGATTAATTTTCCGCGTAATGAAAAATGAACTGTTGCGCCAACACGATTGGACGGCTGGAAGCCGATCAATACAAACAACAGGTTCATTTAATCACGAAGTCATGTGACCTGCTGGAACGAAAAGGCTTGTGGAGTCGATATTCGGGTATTTAAGCCTAGATAATCCATAACGAACACACCTCATACACACACACACATAACCCATAACGAAAACATCTCATACATACACACACTCACACGTTTTTATGCATGTGTATGTCTTTCTGTTTGTTCCCCCCTACACCACTTGATAACCGGTGTTGTTTTGTTTACGTCTCCCCCTTATATAGCAGCTCGTCAAGAAACCGATAGAATAAGTACAGACTTTAAAATAACTACTAGGGTTGATTATTCGACTAAACCCTTCAAGCCAGTGCCCCAGCATGGCTGCAGTTCAATGACTGAAAGTGAAGGATAAAAAAAATATATCTATTTTATACGTCTCAAGCAAATCCATTCACAAGGTTTTAGCCCGAGGCTATAGCAGAAGTCATCTGCCTAAGGTGCTACGCAGTGAGATTGAACTTGGAACCATGTGGTTGGGAAGCAAGCTTCTTACTACAGAGTCACGCCTGCGCCTATACGTATAAAACTGTGGTTAGCTTTGCCAAGTTGTAGAATATTGAGAGGTACAGCTTACCATTGATTGTATGACTGCCATTATATATATTTATGGTTGTTTCCTTAACTTATGCTGAGAACAGAAAGTGTCTGACTTGTGCGAAATTACTCTACTGGATATCTTCAGTCATATCTTAGCACTTGAATCTGCTGTTTTAACGGCGTTTCTGCGTTCGAAAAAAAATTATCATTTTATTTGTATTGTACATAACAAACCATACGTTCTTTGTTACTTCGGATTCTAACTTTACTTGCAGATGGTATAAAACTAGTATTGATTGTATGTTTACAACTAGACTAAAGATATCTTTTCTGATTTTCAGATGTGTCTATGTGGTAAGGAATCTTGTAGCTTCCCAACCATATGATTTTTGATTCTGACTAACTGTGTGGCACCTTGGGCAAGTGTCTTCTACAATACTTCCAAGTATTTATGTGTGTGTTTATGGGTGTAAATATGTAGATGTGCGTATGTGGTACTGCCTCTTCGCCTTGACATTGGATATAGTTGTAAAACTTCGTTTTCAATCTTCCGTGAAAAACATGTCCGGTCATGGGGAAATATTACCTTATTTGGAAACAGGTGAGATTTGGAGAGAAGAAATGCATCTGACTAGAAAATCCACTTCATCGAAATCCGACCAACCCATACATAGTACATATACGTATATACATGTGCCCCAGCATAGCCACAGGCGGTTCCTCAGAATGGCTGCAGTCAAATGACTGAAACAAGTAAACTATAAAAAAAAAAGTTAAGAATAAAATATATTTTTCATGTGAGACAGTTATTGCTGGACTCATTGCTCTTGTAATTGAACATTGATCTTAACACCTAAAGTGGGTCTGGGATTTCGGCCAGTCAAACAGATTTATGACTCACCAGTAGACCAGCACCATAGACTCAATGCTTAGAATGGACGCAACTGAAGCTACCACTGGGCATACAACTCATGAGATAAACCCATAGCTAAAGTGGACAAGACACAATGAAGAGAATTGACAAACAAACATACACACATGTGCATGTGTGTTTGGGGTTCAGTCCCATCTCATGGAACCTTGGACAAGTGCCATCTACCTAGGCTGATCAAAGCATAGTGTGTGGATTTGGTCAATAGAAAATGAAAAGAAGCTTGTTGTATGTACATGTATGTGTGCTACTGTCTTCCTGATCTTTTGTATGATAGTTGTAAATGAGACCACCATCATGCAAGCAGTCTACCTTGTTTTCCAGTCTTCTGAGAAAACATGTCTGGTCATGGGAAAAATATTACCTTACTTGAAAAAGGTAAGGATTAGCAATAGGAAGGATATATGACCATAAACAATCTGCTACGACAAATTCCATCTGAGTATGGAAAATTGACATCAAAATGATGACGATGATGATGATATCTATCTAACTATCTATCTATATATATAACATAATATGGTAAAAATTCGATATATATATATATATATATATACATACATATATACATCTGTTGGAGAGGATTGGCCTGCAAAATCCCTATGCCAGTGCCATATAGTAAGAACTCTTGCCAGCATCACATAAGAGCACCTGTACCAGTGCCATGTAAAAAGCACCCAGCACACTTTGTAAAGTGGTTCACATTGGGAAGGGGATTCATCTGTAGAAACCAAGCCAAATTAGTCTGGAACCTAGTCAAATCATTCAACCCATACCAACATGGAAAACAGACATTAAAGGATGATGATGATATGTGTGTGTGTATATATATATATATATATATATATATATACATACATATATTTTCTTTTAAATTTTTATTTGTTTGTTTCAGTCTTTAGACCGTGGCCATGCTTGGAGGGTTTAATCGAACAAATGGACACTAGTACTTACTTTTTCTTTTAAGCCTGGCATTTGTTCTATTGACCTCTTTATCCTGAACTACTACGTTATGATAACATAAACCAAACAACACCAATTATCAGGCAGTGCTGGGGGATGAACAAACACACACATATATATGATGCACTTCTTTCAGTTTCCATCTTCCCAAATCCACTCACGAGGGTTTCGCTGACCAAGGGTTATAGTAGAAAACACAAGCCAAATGTGTCATGTAGGGAGACTGAAACTAGAGCTATGTGGTAGGGGAGCAGGCTTCTTACTACACATACATTTACACACAAGCAAGTGCATAGGTACCAAATATAGGGGATAAAATAATACGCTAAGACTGAAGGTAGAGTAAAATAGCATTTTATTGGGCAAAGGAATCACTTTTCAAAATAACAAGAATCTCTTAGATGAAAGAGATTGAGCATAATCAAAAAATATATTACCATTGTGTCAAGTCAAATTTAAATTACCAAACTGGATAGTGTATATCACCTCATCTGCATTTTTATATAT
>NC_068995.1:29466672-29476265 GCF_001194135.2 Octopus bimaculoides
TCATCATCATCATTGTTTAACGGCCATTTTTCCATGGGTGCACTGGTCAGATGAGTGCATATATTTATGCATGCATGCACACACACACACATGTATCTGAGCACCTAATCAAACTATTTTAAATGATACCATTTCGAGCGTGGCCGTTGCCAGTACCGCCTGACTGGCCTTCGTGCGGGTGACACGTAAAAGCACCCACTACACTCTCTGAGTGGTTGGCGTTAGGAAGGGCATCCAGCTGTAGAAACTCTGCCAAATTAGATTGGAGCCTGGTGTTGCCATCCGGTTTCACCAGTCCTCAGTCAAATCGTCCAACCCATGCTAGCATGGAAAGCGGACGTTAAACGATGATGATGATGATGATGATGATGATATATACATATATATATTAGACAGAATGAGATAACAAATCCAAGGCTGTGAAGAGTTTTCAGAACATTTATAATGAAACAGTCTTACAGCTGTTTCTGGGATATTATGGATATCCCTTCATCAGACGGTGTGAGAAAATATTTGATTTCGAATTATTATGGAAAAGGAGGAGATAGGGAATACAGAGGGAAATAAGAGAAAGTAGAAATAAGATAAATAAAGATATTGTAGTTGTAGTTCCATTATTCGAGGAAAATGGTGTATAGAAGTGGTAAAAAAGTTTCCTGTACATAGTATGTAAGTTCCAATAGCAGTTCATGTTTATTCATTTCAAAGTATGGAGCTGTGGAATCAATGTTGCTCGTTCAAAAAGGTTTTGTAGTGTTAATGAAAATTTGAGAATGTATTGGTAGTGTTTGTGGATAGATGGTGAGAGGAGAGATGTGTATGATTAGAAAGAGGAGATAGGTCAAAATGAAAACAGGAAGAGAAAATGAGGAGAAAAAAGGAAAAAAGAAAATAGGGAGAGAAAAAACAAAGAAAAGTGAAGGGTGAAAGAAGTGAGAAAGGGAGTGTTAGTTAGTGGTCAAGATAATGTGATGGGAGGATGGGAGAGGGATAGGAAGAGATGAGAAGATAAGGAGTAAAAGAATGAGAGATATGTGAGTAGGGGTGATATAACAGCTGCATTAAGGGATGGGTAGAAAAAAGGTATGGGTGGAGTGATACCAAAATGAGTAGTAGTTTTGGTAGTAAAAGTTGAGGTGAAGGGAAGAATATAAGGACATCAAATTACTATAAATAGACGTGATAGGTAGGAATAGGAGAGGAGGAAAGAAGGTGTAATAGCATATGTACGCATGCACTCACATTTATATTTGCGAATATGTATACATATATGCACACACATATATACAGACATATGCATATATATATATATATATATACACACACACATGTCCAAATATATATTAAAAGAGAAGTTTTCCCATTACACATGTTTCATTTACAAATAGGAGTTACAAAAGTGTTCATGTAGAAAAAAAATGTAAGACATCTATTAGAACTTCATCAGACAGAATTAAAATAATACAAAATTGGCATTTGTATGAAGCTTTGGTTTATAGTGTAAGTAATAATTAGGAGTCACGCAGATACTTAGAAAGGAGAATAGAGAAGTAATATTTTTCCATTCTTTTTTTTTCCTATTCTCTTTCAATCTGCATAACTCCTCAATATCCCTTAAACTATAAATTAAAGCTTCATCCAACTATAAATTGTTGTAGTATACTATACAGCCCAATATATACATACATTATGAATAAGAACAGAGAATTATACAGCCTCAAAAACTTGTTTATTACAGCATTATATACAATACATTCACATTAAATCTCAGTCCAACACATCTTTCATGTTTTCACTATTTTGAGATATGTGTGTGTGTATGTATATATATATATATATATATATATATATATATATATATATATGCATATATGAGTACAGGATGTTACCAATGGTGTAAACAACATGAAATACATAAACAAATAAGTTCAATACGTAAACGAAGTAAAACAAAAAATGGAAAACAGGACGAGTAAACACAGAGAAAGGACCCTTCATCAGTTGTCGGCTGTCTATCTGCTCCTCATTTCGAGCATTCAATGATAATATGAGTCTTCAAAGACGGATGCTCCCATAAATTCTAAAATAAAATTTTGGATTTATGGAGGGTCAAAGTTGGGAACAAAAACAGGACAGTGGAGACATACAAGGAAACAGAGTGAAAAGAAACATGGAGAGTCGTTAGACCAGAACGAGAGGAAAACAGTGAATACTGGGAGAAATATTTTCTTTGTAAAGAGAAAAGATTGAAGAGAGAGAAAAAACACAACCAGTCTTTTGAACATCCGTGCAAGAAAAGAAAGATGGTCACGTGACAAAAAAAAAATGGACAATGGTCACATGTGAGCAACAAGAGAGAGACAGATAGATAGAAAATGGTCATATATATATATATATATATATATATACACACACACACATATACACCTACTAAGTTCATTACCTGAGCAGAACTGCTCAATCCCATGGTAATGTTGAACTGATCAAGCCCATCTTCCCTATCCCAATATTTCATCAAATTCGATTATAGACTTTCTGACCATCAATATAATGTCAATTTCTTCTTTAGATAAACTTGAGCTTCTCATCATGAATATTAATGCTTTGTTGAATAGAATTGGGTTAATGGATGCATTGTAATTTGATATCTCTAAATGTATGAACTTTATTCTTAACATCAGTGAACCAATCAATTATCTCATATAAACTAGACCATGAGTTAACTTTATTTTCATTTCTAAGCTTGGGTATATATTTGTTAATGATAAAATTCCTAAGTCTACCTATATCTGACTTTGAGGGGCATATAAGTAATGGATAAGTAGTGAATTTAGGCATAGGGCCCTTCAGGTTAATTCTAGGAGTTCTAGGGAGGTAGAGGTCTGTTCTATCTTTGAAATGTAATCTTTCTACTATCTTCTTAACCTGGAATTTCATATTTAGTAGGTTGTTTTTTGAGGTGTTTTTATAGTTTTTCAGGATTTCCCTTTTAATTATATGCATGTATATATATGTATGTATGTATGTGCATGCCTGTATGTGTGTGCTACTGCCTCCTGCCTTGAGATTGCATGATAATTGCAAGTGGCACCATTATGGAAGTGGTGTTTATTGTTTCCAGTCAGAGACATATTTGGTCATGGAGAAATATTACCTTACTACAGGTAGGGTTTGGCAACAGGAAGGTCGTCTGGCTGTAGGAAATTTGTCTCAACATATCACACCTGACTGATGCAAGCATGGGAAAGTGGATGTTAAAACATTGATATATATGTATTGGGTTGCTTGTCTAGCCAGTAGAGTGGTGTCATTCGAAAGCAACAATGCAAGGAAGTGCATAATAACCAGCAGTGTATAACAACAACAGACAGTTATGTCAAAATGTATGTGTGTGTGTATTGTATAACAATACGTAATGGTATTATTGTTTAAATTTCTCCAAACCATGTATGCCGAAAATCTGGTACTTGTAATTTTGCTCAAAAGCCCATTATTTACAAGCAGCCCAACTTTGATAACTGGTGATGGCTGGGAGGAACAAAAACATTATAGTTTAGTAACAGTAAAGATGTTGTTTAGTAACTCAATCAGAAATTATTTTGAAAATATTCGA
Organism: Octopus bimaculoides; assembly: GCF_001194135.2. Classification (NCBI taxonomy): domain Eukaryota; kingdom Metazoa; phylum Mollusca; class Cephalopoda; order Octopoda; family Octopodidae; genus Octopus; species Octopus bimaculoides. Next base: position 29,470,286 of record NC_068995.1, read on the forward strand.
ATAAATATTATCATCCAAAGAAAAGTCAACGTCACAGCAGCAATCATAAGCCACACCCACCAGGTACAAGAGTTAGTGTGTGCTTCCAAATGTTCTGTTTGTACTTTTAGCTTATCAAAGTTGGAGCTTGCCAAGTGTGAACTATCAGAAATGGTCTGCAAAACAAAGAAAAAAGTGAAACTGAAATTAAAGAACAAGCTATTGTAAGACCACAAAACAGATTGGTTATTTATTAATTTATTAAAGAAATTACAAATACAGTCAATCTAAGCACCACTTTTCTTTTTTTCTTTTGTTATTCAACTTGGGAGGAACAAAAACATTATTGTCTAGTATAATTACTGCATTGTTACTGTTGGTATAGATGTATTTTCACAAAGAAATCATAGCAAATTAAAAATGGATGATTCAAGAAACTAAACAGTTTGGACCCAGTAAACCTTAGTATGCTTAGGCACATCATGTCACTGTATGAGTTAATCTCTCCTGTAGCTGCAGGCACATTGTATTGCATTGAGAAGGGAGAAAACTCATACAGCAACATGATGTGCCTACAGCAAGCTAAAGGTATAGAAACAAAATGATAGACCAAACTGATAAAAGATTGGATTACCAAAACCAATAAGTATTGAATTGAAATTTATTATTGATATTTCCTAACATGTTTGAGTAAGATGCTTAACCTTCTGAGACCATATTTCTAACAAAATATCATTTATGTATTTTACTTAATTCAGTAAATAACTGTGTATTTCGAAGTAACTAAATTTTTCTTAGTCTCAAGTGGGTCAGTGACAAAAGGGCTCAGTTCTAATATGTCTTGTTATTGATTTTAGTTTTCTGTTCTTCCAGCAGTTTGGCACACAATCCACTTAGCATTGTATTTGTAAACAACATCAAAGAACTAAATTAACACATCCCATAGATAGAATCATTAGAGAGTCAGATTAAATGCATTGTATTTGTTTCATCCCATCTTTGCTAAGCACAATTTTTCTTTACATCCTTCCAGGGCTGATAAATAAAATATTAGTGAGGGCATTTGTTGTAGCTCTACATATTCACACCTTAAAACTTACCATTAGACTACTATTGTTGGGCAGTCATCTCTTCTAGGTAGACTAATAAAAACAAAAATAGGCTCTAAATTCAAAAAAGTTCATTTATTGTAGGGTACAAAGTGATCAATAATTACTATGACGATGGTGATGATGATGATGATATGATGATGAACTGAACTTATCATCATGAGACAGTAATCAGTATGTTTCCTTGGTGAATATTTGCCCTCAAAAGTTGACACCAGACATTACTTAATTTGTGTTAGTAAATTCATTGTAGTTAATACACTTCTCTATGTTCATCTACTGTCACATTTTCATTTGTATGGATTAAGTAGGTTTATCCAATTGAACTATAACTAAAATAGCTATACAGAGCAGTGACAATACAACGTACACCAGAGCAAAGGATTTTACATTCAGACAGCTACTCTTCAACACAAACTGGTGTGTGTGTGTAAAAAATGTGTAAATGAGAAAATTAAAGTGTGTTTTATGTGGGTATTTTCAAATAAATATGTACTCAATTGTACATGTGTGTATTAACATCTATGTAGAGATCGTGTGTGAAAGACTTATGTAGAGACAGGAGTTCCAAAGAGGCTATTATAAGTTACTGGATATCTTTGAATGACTAACTCACTCAGACTCCAGCCACTGAATGATACCCCCCTCACATCCACTGCCCCCCCTCCCAATACATTCAGGTTCAGAAACACACACTAACCCCAACCCCACACCACCCGTATTTAATAAGATAAAACAAGCTGACTAAGCATTCAGGACTCAAACTGATTGTCAACAAGCTGGGTAGGAAGGGGAAAGACCAGTTCTTACTTTAATTTATATAATTGTGGTTCCCTTAGAATAAAAGACAAGACAAGACTTACAGCTGATGGCAGGGATCAGAATTAATAAAAGTCTGTAGCTATAGTGATGACTGTGGTGATGTTGTGGGTAATGGATGAAGTAGACAATGTCTTGGATTGTAGATAGTGAGAAGCATAGAGGGGAGAATAAAAAGAAGAGGGAACAACACAAGAAGATAACTGTTTAAGAAACATCACTACCCCTAACGTATACACACACACACACAAAACACTTCAAAACATGAGTTTATCAACATCAAGTCAAAACACAAGCCTAAAACATTTCTGACTACTGTGAATGATAAACAATAAATAAATAAATTAAATAAAGAACACAAATGTCTGGACTGCTGTTAATAACAATGAAGAAACAAAGGCAAAACAGCTGTGTGGGGGTTTGTTTAACTACATATTAACCAATTCCCTCAGACCACAGCAAGCCTTTTTTTTTTACACAAGTACCACTAACAATGTTTAGGTGGGTTTTGCCAACAATTGTAGGTGTTTCTATAGCACTAGACTTTGAACAATGGTGAAATGAGATTTAGGGTCAAAATGAAAAAATAAATAAAATAAATGCGTAAGACAGATTAAGAGGATTTATCGGATGTTGATGTGTGGCTGTTAAATATAATGCTTTTTAACCAGAGTTCCACAATAATTTTGAGGTGTCGCTGACTAATCTAGGTGCAGTTGCAAAACTCTCACATTTGAGGCACAAAACTAATAATAAAAGCTTTGGATCAACTATAAAATGACCTAATCATAATGATACATTTTCTCACACAGATGTTATAAGTGTCCATACATCCACTCACACTGTTGTATAGAAAGTAGACATGTATCAGAGTAAATGTAGTTATAGCATACACATGCAAACATGCACATGTCTAACATTGAATGTACACAAAGTGCAGACAACATATACACATATATAGTCACACAATGAAGATTGCACAGTTCATGATATATACATACATGTATATTTACACACATACACAAACATTGTGCATATATACTATACACACAAGTACTCACACAGAGCACTACCTACAGACATACACAGTATACATAAATATAAATCAACACACACATGTATCCATACACATCATCTATACTATACATGTACAGACTCACAAACATGTACACCCTTTACAGACACAAAAGCCAGTGAGAGAGAAGGAGAGAGAGAGAAAGAGAGATGATATCAGTAGTCAGTTTGTCTCAGATGATTTATTGAACTTGAACTAAATTGAGATATTATTGGATGGAGAGAGAGAGAGAGGAGGAGAGAAGAAAGAGCAGGCAAGGGAGGGGAAGGCAATCATCTTGGCTACATAACTAGACTGACAGAGGATGTCTTACTGTCTGTCTGTCACACAGCTACACCATTCATTACACAACAGCTAAACTGATGGGCCTGCCTGTCACATACAGTCTCTCCATTACACTACAAAGTTAAGTTGAAATGTGTGTATGTCTATCTGTTAGACAGTCCCACCACTACACAACACAGCTAAACTGAAAAGCGAGCTGTGTAGATGACCTTATATTATACTATACATCTGAGTCCCAACATTATACTACACACACATATATATATAATCAAGATATCCTTGACCTGAAGAGTAGCTTGCAGTATGCAATCTCACTTGGATATTTACCACTTTCAAAGTTCTGCTCACTATGAAACCCGAATCTTGTCTACTCCATTCCTTAACTCTTGTATTCTTATTTGCATACCTGGCAACCCTGGTTATCTACTGTGAAATATAAAAAAGAACTTTCTTCAATTTATCATACTTCAATACGAAAAAAAATCTGTGTCTATGTTTGTCCCTCCACCATTGCTTGACAACCAATGCTGGTGTGTTTACATCTCCCGTAACTTAGCGGTTTGGCAAAAGACCCTGATAGAATAAGTACTCGGCTTACAAAGAATAAGTCCTGGGGTCGATTTGTTCAACTAAGGGTGGTGCTTCAGAATAGCCGCAGTCAAATGACTGAAACAAATAAAAGAGTAAAAGAAAGAACTTTCTGTCTCAATAAACCATTATTGTCCCTGACAGTTTTATATATATATATATTACAGTTTGCTTCTTAATCCTTGGATACATGTGTGTGTGTGTGCGCATGCACGTGTGCATATGTGTATGTGTGTGTATATATATATATATGTATGTATATATATATATATATATATATATATATATATATCATAATCATCATTAACATCCACTTTTCATGCTAGCATGGGTTGGATGGTTTGACTGAAGACTGGCAAGCCAGTGGGTTGCACCAGGCTCCAATCTGATCTGGCAAGGTTTCTACAGCTGGATGCCCTTCCAAATGCCAACCACTCCGAGAGTGTAGTGGGTGCTATTTACGTCCCACCGGCACAAGTGCCAGTCAGGGGGCACTGGCATCAACCACATTTGTATGGTGCTTTTTACGTGCCACCAGCACAGGAGCCAGCTAGGGATCACTGGCATCGACCATGTTCAGACAGTGCTTTTTACGTGTCACCAGCATGGTAGCCAGTCAAGGAGCACTGGCATCGACCACATTCACATGATGCTTTTAACATGCCACCGGCACAAGAGCAAGTCAAGGGCTTCTGGCATCAACCATGTTCACATGGTGCTTATTACATGCCACCGGCATGGGGAGCCAGTCAGGCTGCACTAGCATCAACCCACACTTGAATGGTGCTTTTTACATGTCACTAACACAGGTGCCACTCAGGCAGCACTGGCCACGACTACAATTTCGATTTCACTTGACTCAACACGTCTTCCCAAGCACATAATATTGCTCGACACTTCAAGCAACATTAAATGCAACATTGGCATCAGCCACCACTGCGATCTCACTTTACTTGCTGGGTCTTCTCAATTACAGCATATCTCCAAAGGCCTCGGTATCGTGTCATTGGCTCTGAGGCCCAACGTTCGAAGATCATGCTTCTCCACCTCATCCCATGTCTTCCTGGGTCTACTTAATCCACAGGTTCCTTCCACTGTTAGGGTTTGACACATTACACAGCTGTCCTCATCCACACATAACACTTGACCATACCAGCGCAGCCGTCTCTCTTCCACACTACGTCTGATGCTTCTCATGTCAAACTTTTCCCTCAGGGCACTTACACTCTGTCATGTATACACACTGACATTACACATTCAGCAAATCATACTAGCTTCATTTCTTTTAAGCCTACGCATGTCCATAGCAGTCATGGCCCATGTTTCACTGCTGTGTAGCATGGCAGCTTGCACACATGCATCATACAATCTACCTTTCACTCTTAGCAAGAGGCCCCTTGCTGCCAGCAGAGGTAAGAGCTTTCTTAACTTTGCCTAGGCTATTCTTATTCTAGCAGCTACACTCTCAGAACATCTACCCCCACTACAGACTTGGTCGCCTAGGAAGCAGAAGCTATCAACTACTTATAGTTTTTCCCCCTGGCATGTGATGGAATCTGTTTTTTTTGTACATATTTGGTTTTTATTGCCCCTGTGCATCTGCCACACACAAAATCTATCTTCCTAGTTCCTTACCAGAAATATAGCATTTGCCTTACCAGAAATATAGCATTAGTGGTGCTTCTATCGGGCACAAAACAAAACTACATCTTATCTAGGTTAACACTCTCACTAATTAGTTGGACTATGACCCTCTCCGTAACTTTCATCACCTGATCCAGCAATTTGATACCCCTGTAATTATTTCTGTCTAAAGCATCACCTTTACCTTTGTAGCAGTTGACTATGGTGCTGCTACACCAGTCATTGGTTATGAATCCTCCATGAACTACCTGATTTACAATACTGGTAACTAGACCATAACCCACACTGTCAGATATTTTAAGCATCTCAGTGGTGATTCCTGATGGGCCAAGGGCTTTCCCTGTCTTCATATCCTTAATTGTTTTATCTACAGGGTACTGTTGATTCGGGTAGCTGGTCCGTCAATTGGGTCAGCATTTGCCAGACTTTCCTCTTCCCATTCATTCTCCATGTTCAACAAATGGCATCTCCAAGCCTCTTT
>NC_068995.1:29480497-29483643 GCF_001194135.2 Octopus bimaculoides
AACACAAAGACAAACCAGACCCAAGACCATGTTACCCGTTCCAGAGTATGGACCAGACAACCCAAGACGGTCCAAGAGAACCCGTAAAACCCAAGAGAGACTTTGCTGTTGATACTTCTTGTGTAGCATCAATTTCAGTGGGGAGGTGTTATATGGACTGTTAGATATGTAATTCGTCTGACGTTCCGTGTGTCATGTGGTTCGTCTGAGTTCATTGTTTCATTGTTGTTGTCTTGTGGGACTGTCGTAGTAAAATGTCATTGAGATATATATGGCAGACATGACTTTTGTTTATTCATAACGAACATTGGGTGAGTGCGTTCTTTGTATGTAATTGAATAATAAATGTAATATTTAAATTTGTATAACTCGTTGTATTATCTCTGCGAGTCACCCGAGGGAAATATAACAGACATCACAATTTTCTCTCACATACAGTCTTGCAATCTGAAATACTTCAGTTCTTTGGTCCTCATGACACTGAACATAGGCGAACTTCTTTTCTGCTTCTCCCCTGGCTATATATACTTGTCACCTAGCTTCCCTTCTGGCTAGTCAATGCAATTCCCTGCTACCCCCACTCTCACAGACCTGTTTCTTTGCTCTAATGGCCTTGTCTACAGTATTGTTCCACCACCACATTACCCTAGGTCTGGAAGGTACTTTGCACCAGCCACAGATTTGGTATGTGGTGCTCAGCAAGCTTTCTTGCAGGAATTTCCAGTTGCCTTCTATGTCACAAGTCTGTAGCTCCTTCTCCCTCAAATCAAATTTCTCAGTGAAGATATCCCTGGCCATGTGAAGGGTCCTTAAGCTTCCAAATCCTTCTTTTCCAGATTGGTCTGCTTCTTGGCATCCTTTTGGCCTGGAGTCACTAATGACTAGTCTATGCTGAAGGGTACATTCTTCACCAGGGAGGGTCTTTGTATTTAAGAGCAACCATGCATCCCACTGTCTGGTGTGAATTAAATCAATCTGGTTAGCAGAGTCACCTGATTGATAGGTTATCAGGTGGCTAACTGGCTTCCTGAAGTTAGTGTTGGAGATCAATAGGCCATTTGCATCACAGAACTCCAGGAGCCTAGTTCCCTCTTTGTTTCAGGAACCAATTCCATGTCCCCCATGTACACAATGGAAGATACCAGGTAGCTGTCCAATATGCCCATTAAAATCTCCAGCCACAAAGATGAGATCATTGTCAATCATCTTTGAGGTAGCCTGCAGAAGAATATCATAAAAGCAATCCTTCTCTTTCATTGGTAGGCCCGCTTGTGAAGTGCAGACAGAGATAATTGTAGCTATACTATTCTGCAAAACTAACCTGAGTTTAAGTACACTATCGCACACCCTGAGTACCTTTATGACCTTATCCACCCATTTCTCTGCAAGAAATATGCCCACACCCCTACTCCGTCACTGTTACCTTCCCAGAAGATTTTATACCTATGTGCTTTGCTTGTGAGGGCTCTGGCTGAGGACCCTCCCCACCTTACCTCTTGTATGCAGAATGTCCGGTAAGAGAAACAAGATTTCCAGTATTGGTGGTGGGGGCGGGAAAGGGTGGGCACAACCATGAACAAGAATTATTATTTAGAGAACAGTCCAAAGTATATATGTAGTCAAGAAACTATGAAAATATGAAAATATTTGGCCAGGAGACAGTAGAAAGAAATATTTAGCCATAATGAGAAACAAGGAAAGGATTATTTTCGAGGGAGAGATTATAATTTTATTTGAAGAATTAATATAAATATTTACAGTTTATGAAAGTACAGGTCAGCAATGATGTGGGTTAGATGAATGACTGCATGAATAAAGTGATTAAAACACGAGAGAAATTTTTTGCTTAGCTGTGCATATTTTCAAGTGCCATCAACAACCAAACACTTGGAATAAGCTGTGTGAAAGTCTGATAAAGGGGGACATGCGCAGAGGTCCCTTATATTCATGACAGCCGGAAATATACAAAGATGGCAGTTTTGCCCTAGGAAGTAGAAATAGCAGTAAGTAGCCATTGCATCCATGAACAAGAAAGAATTATTTTAGAGAACAGTACTAACAAGAATAGTATGAAATATATATGTAGCTAAAAAACAATGAAAATACAAAGATGACAGTACAAAGAAATATTTAGCCACACGTAGAAGAGAGAATTATTTTAGACAACAGTATGAACAAGAATTATTTTAGAGAACAATAATATATATATCATCATCATCATCATCGTTTAACGTCCGTTTTCCATGCTGGCATGGGTTGGACGGTTTGACTGAGGTCTGGAGAGCCAGCAGCTGCACCAGGCTCCAATCTGATCTGGCAATGTTTCTACAGCTGGATGCCCTTCCTAACACCAACCACTCCTAGAGTGTAGTGGGTGCTTTTTACATGCCACCGGCACGGGAGCCAATCAGGGGACAATGGCATCAACCACATTCACATAGTGCTTTTTACATACCACCACACCAGCACTGGAGCCAGTCAGGGAGCACTGGCCACAGCTACAATATTGGTTTTACTTGACTCAAAAGGTCTTCTCAAGAACATCATATTGCCCGATGCATCGGGGTATTCTTAACTGGGACGGACATGCGTGGCTGCGATCTCACTTTAGTTGCCGGGTCTTCCCAATCACAGCATATTTCCAAAGGTCTCGGTTTCCTGGCATTGCCTCTGTGAGGCCCAATGTTCGAAGGTCATGCTTCCCCACCTCATCCCATGTCTTCCTGGGTCTACCTATTCTACAGGTTCCTTCCACATTTAGGGAGTGGCACTTCCTCACACAGCTGTCCTCATCCATACATAGCACATGACCATACCAGTGCAGTTGTCTCTCTTGCATACCACATTTGATGCTTCTTATGTCCAACTTTTCTCTCAGGACACTTACACTCTGTCATGTATGCACACTGACACTACACATCCAGCGGATCATACTAGCTTCATTTAAGTCTACGCATGTCCACAGAAGTCATGGCCCATGTTTCACTGCCATGTAGCATGGCAGTTCACATACATGCATCATACAGTCTACCTTTCATCCCGAGCAAGAGGCCCTTAGTTGCCAGCAAAGATAGGAGCTCCCTGAACTTTGCCCAGGCTATTCTTATTCTAGCCGCTACACTCTCAGAGCAACTACCCCCCCCCCC
>NC_068995.1:29483667-29501313 GCF_001194135.2 Octopus bimaculoides
CCCCCCCAGACTTGGTCGCCTAGGTAGCAGAAGTTATTAACTACTTGTAGTTTCTCCCCCTGGCATGTGATGGGATTTGTTTTCTGTACATCTTCAGTGTTTATTGCCCCTGTGCATCTGCCACATACAAAGACTATCTCCCTGGTTAACCTTCCTTTAATATTGCTGCACCTTTTATGTGCTCGTAGCTTACACCAGGTACATTGTATGGAGTTTCTACCGACGCCTTTTCTACAGATCAAGCAGAGCCATCTATCTGAAGGGGTTTGTGATTTGACAGCCTTCCTACTAACTAAGACTTTGGTTTTTGCGAGGTTAACCCTAAGGCCCTTTGATTCTAGACCTTGCTTCCACACCCTAAACTTCATCTCTAGTTCTGGCAGTGACTCAGCTATTAGAGCAAGGTCATCAGCATAGAGGAGCTCCCAAGGGGCAGCCTGTCTTGAATTCCTGTTATTGCCTGGAGGACTATAATGAACAAGAGGGGGCTGAGGACTGATCCTTGATGAACCCCTACTTCTACTCAGAATTCTTCACTATACTCGTTGCCAGCCCCCAACTTACTGACAGCATCCCTGTACAGGGCTTATACAGCTTTTACAAACCACTACCCCCAGTTTCCGCATTGACCGCCAGATAAGGAATCAGAGGACCCTGTCAAAAGCTTTCTCTAAATCAGAAAAAGCCACGTACAGAGGTTTATGTTTGGCTAGATATTTCTCCTGCAGTTGTCTTACCAGAAATACAGCATCAGTGGTGCCTGGCACAAAACCAAACTGCAACTCATCTAGGTTAACTCACCCCCTAATTATTTGGGCTATGATCCGCTCTGTAACTTTCATCACCTGATCCAATAATTTGACATTCCTGTAGTTATTTCTATCTAAAGCATCACCTTTACTCTTATAGTAGACTATGGTGCTGCTACACCAATCATTGGGTATGACTCCTTCATGAACTACCTGATTTACGATGTGAGTGACAAGACCATAACCCACACCGCCCAATATTTTAAGCATCTCAGTGGTAATTCCTGATGGGGAATATATATATATATATATATATGTATGGATATATAAACGAAAATAACATTCTTACCTGATAGGTTATCAATCTGATATCATCCAACTCAGACAGCTACACAGATGACCACCCTTGCATGTTTGTTATTCTGTCCATCTCTTAGACACAACTTGACACGTCATTGGCTCTAAAGGAATTATGTCAATCTATCTGTCTCACAGCTCCCAACCTTACAACACCTACCTCCATAATGGATATTCACCAACAGTTAGATTTACACTCTCAGATTTGTATGACTGTTCATCTCGTAACTACAACACTTTTTTCATACCTCTAGACTGAGATCACTGTCTGACACAATCACTTCACAGTTAAGGACCTACCTTCCAATCTGTCAATCTAGGCACTGTTACTTTTCACATTATCTGGCACAATACATTCACACACCTTACTTAAACACTGAAAATATTCCAGTAACAGAACTTCCACAAGATTTTTCAATCTGTAGATGGAGCAATCATTCTCACGAAATATTACACATATTTTCAATGAAGACAACATCTTAAAACCTCTCCTTCCAAGACAGCACCAAAACAACCATTACTCTTCCTATAATCCTGTGGCATACACAGGACTATTCTGCTATAGCAGTGGTTCCCACCAGGGATGGGTCTGCAAAGGTAACACTGAGGGCTCAACAGCTGTGTTCAACATTTTAAATGTCTACAGTGTAAAATGTATAATTACTCTCTATGAGGTTGATAAAAATAATGTTTGGAACTTTACACAGATCTGCCATAAGATTGACTTCAACATGGCCTCAGAATATGATAGAAGCATTCTGAATATACAATGACTGCTTGTGCGTTTGTTTGATTCCTGAACTTTAATACTCAATTGTATTAGCAAAGATATTATAGTACAGCAAGGTTCAAAACTGTTACTGTGTATTGTAAATATGGAATATATGACATTTCATCGTGTATCTGCTCAGCTACAAATTTAGCACTAGTGTCATCAATGTAAAGGACCACATGTTAATGCAGCACATAACTGTTTGACTAGCATTAATTTAAAGAATTACATCTGAACATGACATATTTGGATAAACTCACTAGGATACATATACTTTTATGAATTACTCTCTTCATAACAGCATTAACTACGTCAATGAAAAAAGTTCTTTATATATCTAACCATATAATCCCTGTTAATTAGGGACTGCTGGTTAAAAATTGGAAATACATTAAAATGAAAAAAATATTAAAACAACAGGTAGAGATATACCTTGAACCAATATTTTTTCCAATACAGGTTCAAGTTTTAAGATGGGAAACTTGTAAATACTGTGATGAATACATATCATGTAGATTTATATACAGCTACGATGATGACAAAGAAAAACCACAGTGTGTGCTGTCCAATGAAAGCATGAAATCAGTCAAACTTTGCCAACATTTAGAAATGAAACAAAGAAAACATTAACAAACCAGTTGAATATTTTCAAAGACAGCAAGAACTACTTTTGTGTAAAAAATTGGAAAACCACACACAGCCAGTAAAAGAACTAATTCCAATTGTCTCTCGAATGCATGGAGACAAACTAGCCATGACTATGATCTCACTTGGTTTGACAGGTTTTCTCAAGCACAGTATATTGCCAAAGGTCTCAGTCATTTGTCAAACAATACTAAGAAGCTGCAAAGAGAAGACATTTCTGATATGTTGGTTTCAAATTTTGGCACAAAGCCAGACATTTTGAGGGAGGGGGGCTAGGCCGATTACATCAACTCCAGTGCTCAACTGGTACTCATTTTATCAACTCTGAAAGAATGAAGGGCAAAGTCAACCTTGGCAGAATTTTAACCCAGAATGCAAGGATGGACAAAATGCCACAAAGAATTTTGCCATGTATGCTAACAATTCTGCCAGCTTGCTGCCTTCATGTTAGTGAAAAAAATGCTTAAAGGTGAATACTATTCCTTAAAATAGTACAGATATTTTCAACTCTGCTGATTTGTTTGCATTCATACAGTATGAATTTGACAGAATGATCAATGAAATTTGGTGGTCAAAATGTGTAGGAGTCAGTACAGATTTTGGTATTTTCCTGTAATGCCAGGAAAATACAGAAAATTCAATTAATACCAAATGTCAAATGGTGTAGAGAGGAATTTGCAGTAAGAAACATGCCAGGAACAGTGAAGATGATACAGGAAAAAGCAGAAAGCAATTAATTTTATAAAAGCTCATCTATCCATCAAGCCAAGTGAAATCACAGTTGTGGTTGATGCCAGTATTATAAACAGTGCGAAAGTGGGCAGCTGAATTAAGGAGAAAAAGGGAGAGTCTTGAAGATGACCCAAGGTCTGGACATCCTGCAACTGCCACCATTGAAGAAAATATCATTGATTGTGTTCACTACATGGTGATGGATGACAGGCGATTGACTATAAATCAAATAGCCAATGCTATTAGCATATCCCATGAGAGAGTTGAGAATATCCTGCACAATGAACTCAGCATGGTGAAGATTTCTGCTCAGTGGGTGCCACGTCTTCTGACACCTGATTACATTCAACACCAGGCTGATAACATCACAGTAAAATCTGACATTATTTGAGGCAGATCCAGTTTGTTTCCTTGAATGTTTCCTAAACCAGGATGAGTGTTGGGTTCATCAATGTGAGCTGAGAGGATTAAAAGGAATCAGAAGTAGTGGGCAAGAAGAGGAACAACATGGGCATGGATATGTTATGCATGAGGAGAATAATAGTTGGGGAAAAGAATATCAAGCAATCTTAATGGAAAGAACTTGCACAAATTGAGAGAGACAGGCAGAAGTGGCAAAAATTGATCTCAAAATATTGTGAAGGAAATGGCAAGTGATTGTGACAAGTGGCAAGATACAGTGCTGGAGATGTGACAAGTGGCAAGATGCTGTGTCTGTCCACTCATGCAGCATGGGAGAAGAGGTGTAAAATGAGTATGATGATTACACATTCCATCTTAACTAATCCATGCTGCTTCACTTTAACATTTGTACACCTCTACACACACCCCACCCTCTTATGCCCATTTCAGAACACAGATATACTCCTATACATGTACACATACACACACATCCTCCCTTCTTAACCCCCTACCCTACCCTAGTTTCACATTCCCACCTAGTTCCTAACCCCTCACCCACTTATTTTCTTTCTGCTGTGAGAGAAAAATTTCCCAGGTGAAACTGGCCATACTATCTTTAGCATGATTGACTCTTAAAGCTTCATTTCCATAGACAGAAAAAATATTTCTTGCCATTTCTATTGCTGAAGACACCCTTCTGAATTCCTACAGCATACAGTGTTGGATATAGGTCTGATTTCAAAAGGGTAAAAGTCGATACAAATTCAACCACCGTGGAATAAAGTGATCTGCACAGAAAGAAACTAACATCAGAACATAAAAAGCAATGATTATTTTACAGTAAGCATTAAACAAATGCTCTGAAAGTGATCATGACAAAAATGCAAGAAGGTTTTCTCTCCAACTTTATCTTTATATGTATATACTTTTATTCTTTTACTTGTTTCAGCCATGCTGGGGTGCTACCTTGAAGAATTTTTAGTCAAATGAATCAATCCCAGGACTTACTTTTTTAAAGCTGGGTACTTATTCTATTGGTCTCTTTTGCCAAGCAGCTAAGTTATGGAGGCATAAACACACCAACACCAGTTCCAAAATCTGTCCCACTGTGAGGTACCTTGGGCAGAAGTCTTCTATCAGAATCTTGGACCAACCAAAGCCTTGTGAGTGGAGTTAGTACTACACAGAAACTTAAAGAAGCCTGTCATGTGTATTGTGTGTGTGTGTGTGTCTGCCTGTCTGTCTGTTGGGCTTTGTCCCCCAACACTATATGACAACCATTGCCGGTGTGTTTATGTTCCTGTAAATTAGCAGTTTGACAAAAAAAAAAAAAAAAAAAGAGTAAGCAAATCCATGCTGTTGCAAATGCATGTGCAAATGAGGATGCACACCACAGAAAGACAGAATGAACTAAACAGAACAGGAGGAAACACACGAGATAGAGAATCGCTGAAGGGGTCACAGCATGTGTAACGAAAGATTTCAGACTAAGGACACTAAAATAATAATAATAATAATAATAAAGCTGAAGTGATGAACAAGTATATACTGCTTGTGGTTAGTAGGCAAGAAAAAAAAATGACCATCCCCAAATATAACAATATGTGTATGTCCATTTAATTTAAGTTTCTCTCCCTCACTACCTCAAATGTCAGAACTCTTACAACTACCAGCATCTCTTCAGCCTCTTGAATCATAAAAGATGACTTTGTACATTACACAGACCTCAATCTTTCCCAATTTCTAAATTGTAACCAATATTTTCAGTTCCATACCAAAAAGAATTTCCAACAATTTTGCAGCATCCCTTATAATTCCATATCAAAGTCACAATAGTTCTGTGAGCAGTAACCTCTGAAGAGAAAGGTTTCATTTTTGCAGCCAACTCCACACTACACACACTTAGCAAATCTCCAATCCCATCCCCTTTCTGTCATTTTGCATGAACACACACACTAAAGTAGCTTCAGTTATTTCAAGCCAACAAAGACACTGCTCCTGTTGGTGTTCCTTTCCATTACCCTCAAACATTGCTTCCCACAGCTAGTTCCTATACTCCCCAAGCTTTTCATTTTCTCCCTTTCTACAGAGCTATATCCAGATCTTTGGGAACATGCGAAGTTATCCCATTCCAAGAAAGACCATTCCTCTGACCTTCCAATTATCATTTTATTGCAGTCACATTCTATGCCTCAAAAGATAATGTAGATTGCCTTTAATATTGAAGTTCTCCAGTTTTTTGGATATCTGTCCTTTCTCAATAAGCACAAATATGACTTCTGTAGAGCCAGAAGATAAATTCTCTACATAGCTCAAGTGTGTATTACTTTTATACACAGGGTGGTGGTGCTGCTGCTGCTGCACACATCTGTCTAACTCACATAAATTCATTCGCAGACAGAGACATGTAGTGTGCTTACTCCATGGGCACACTGTCTCAGCTCTCTACTTTTTTTTTGTTGCTACTGTAATGACCTCAGTACCTTAGAGTTGGTTGGATTCATACTACCTCACCTCAGGCATTCCTGTTCTACTTGTCTCTCCTCTTCACCATTCTTGCGTGGGACCTCATTTCTAGGCTCTGCACTAACCATTATACCCAGACTCTTCTTCCTAAAATGTTGATTCACTGGTATTCCCTCCTTATACATTTCCCACAGCTGTTAACTTATAAAAGTTCAAGAGAAACATTAATAACACCAATCTTGCCAGTCTAGGAGAGCCTACGAAGGCTATAGGCACTGCTCCTTCTTCCAGAGCCAACAAAAACACACATACACACAGACACAAAGAGATACAAATATGTTACAGTAAATCATCACCTCTTTCATGAGGCTCAGCCTTCATCGCCTTTACCCATCAATGTTTCTTCTCAACTGACAATTCTTTACTCAAGAATGTTGTTTAGTTAATAACCACCAATAATTTACTGACCCTAACTGAGCAGCTGAAAAACCAAAAGTTGAGAAGTTTTGTTAGCCTCCTCCACCAACAGACGGAATAAAGATGGTTCTTACTCTGAGATCATCTTTGACAATTCGGCTTGCAGCAGACACATTCTCTTTTAGGTTTCTTGTTAACATGAGCATTTCCTCAGCCAGTTTGCCTTGCATCTGATTGCAATGTTGTAAAATGGTATCTAAGTCAGTGTCATTTTCAGTAGTCTTTCTTTGGCGTAAATCACCAGCAGCTGAAGTGTCTACAAAAAAAAAAAATTTTGTTCATACGTAGTCACGAACATAAAGAAAAATGTATAGAATACGGCAGAATTCCTCAGTGCTGATGCTACTGTTATGAGAAAATGTATCCAGTATACCTAATAACGTAGTTAGTGATTGAGCACGTTCAATGCTGGGTCAAAAGGAACCTTTAATCTTTTCAAGGATATGGCAACCTCTCTAGCACTGGTGCCATGATAAAATGCACCCAGTACACTCAGTGAAGTGGTTGATGTCTGGAAGGGCTCCAACAGTACAAACCACATCAAAAACAGAATGTACAAGGAAGATGTAGTCCTCCATCTCATTTAGGAGGTCAGTAACACCAAATAAGAATTGACTAAGGTTATGATAACTTGTCCAGCCCATACCAGATTCGAAAGTAGACATAAAATGATGATGATCATCATGATACAATTACCTTCTCTCTCATATAGTGATTGTTTATAAAGATTTATATCTCCCCTTCTGATTAGATACATCATCAGATACTGACTCATACATCTTGAATCCAATTTCACAGTATGTCTTAAGTATTGGTGTTTCACTCACAATCCTACATTTATAATCCTACATTTATAATGTTCACTGTGCTGTCAGGGGTAGGCATCAGATCATCTAATAGTATTAATCCCAATAAACCATAATTCTTTGACAAAGGAAAGCTTACCCTCCTTTGGCTTAAACATCACACAACTGGACATATTTAGAAGTATTCGCTCTTTTAACATAGTATTTTCTCAGTCACCAGCCCAATAGAAACCCTATTATTGTTTTATAGAAGCTAGAATTAATAAAACATTTATAGAAGCTACAAATCAATTATAACAGCTGCTTATTATTTTACAATAAAAATGGTGAATGAAGATAGTTTCTTGTTGAGTAATGCTGGCCAACTCAGCTCCAATATACCAATAATTTGGTGAGTGATGAGAATATCTGGAGCAGAAGGATGTTACAGATGGCTTCAGTTCTGAATGGAAAGGAGTGGACACTGTGTGTAAGATCTGGGAAGGAAGTAATGATTGGGCAAGGAGAAAGGACAGGGATGTTTAAGTGAGAAGGGGATTGCATATACTCAGAGTGTTCTTAGAAATAGATAAAGTTAAAAGAAGAAGGTTTATAAAGAAAGGTCTAGTGGAAGAGTACTGATAACTGAGCAACAGCAGAAGAGTGTTAGTTAGTAATTGTGCAACTGGATGATTGAAAAAATGTAGAAGAATGTTGGAGATTGAGTACCTGTAAAAGAGTTGTTGGTGAATGAAGAATGAGGGCTTTAGAAAAAATGGGAAGGAATAATGGAGATAGAATATTTTATTGTTGTTATTATTATTATCAACCTGTTTGTTATATTTCTATTTGAATACTCAACCCTTTTACTATTAATTTGAAATAACAAAAAATTTAGTAAGATAACTTTGTCATTATTAAGCTGGTATTAGGGACATAACATAAAAGTTTGTGGAAGGCTATAATTCAGTAAGTTTGTATGATGGACTCAGAGGTGAGATGAGGAGGTGCAAAAGTCTTTGACTTTTGAGGGCTTTCTTAAATTGGTGATGTTGCTTGCAATCACATGCAAACATCTCTTACATATGTTGTCGAGACTGTGTGCATGTGTTTGCAGGGTTTTTGTAGCACCCACAAACATTTGTTGGATGTATCACTAAACAATATTGCCTGAATTAAATAAACAAACAAGAGTAAAGATCGTAAATGAGATGTTCCTAACCTGCTCCTACAAATTACATGCAACCAACTTAAGAAATCCACTTACATACTGACAAAGAATATAAGCAGCCTTGGAAAAGCTCAGTGGTCAGCTTAAATTTTTCTGAATGCAAATTGAGGAATTCATTAAGATATGTGAACAGTACTCTAGTAGAATTTATATATCACTTGTTTTAACAGTCACCAACTGTTTTTCTTAATTGTGACTGTGAAAAGGACTTTGTACCAACAGTCACTCGATGTTGCCAATTCTGGCCATGACAAGGAAACTTACAGTACACTACCAGTCGTGTGAAATACGTGTGTTTTTAAACGCTGTAAGACCATCAAACAGTGAATTCTAAAATTTTCTGAGTGCAATATAATTTTAGCTAGTTGTGAGGTTATGACAATCTGGCAATGTTTTCATTAAATATGTTTTAGAACTGTTGAATGAGACCTGTCTGCCTTTTGATGGCTGTTTTTGGTGCCTCTATTCATTTAAGTAACAAATATATTTTACACATATCAATATGATTACTTTCACCTTCTTTTCTCGCTAACCACTCAGCCAAACATTATTTTATTTCAAGAGTATAAACAAAAATATATGTTAAACCAACCTCGCTCATATTATCAGCTGCATCGATCTAAGGGACAAAACTCTGTATATAGAATAACATCCTATCAAAGTAAATTCTTAGTTTTTTTGCTTTTTTTCATATTCTAAGAACAAACATATTTATCATGTTCAGACGTACGCAAGAAGACGTTTCACTGCAGTAAAACTCGTGGAAGAAAGACTGAAACGGTGAAGTAGACAGGGCTATAAATGTAAAGAGACAGTCTTGAATGGATTGGAAGAATGGGGGTAGCAAAGAATTAAAACTGGTAGCTGCTAGAAGAGAGATTAGTCAACACATATACTTAGCAAGGGAAGAAGCAGAAAGGAAAAGGTTTGCCAACGTTTTGCAGCACGAGGACCAAAAGCATGAAGTATCCTGGATTGTGAAACTGTGTTTCAGAGAAAATCAAGATGTTGAGGGTGAGAAATTTGTGCAGATGGATATACTTGCACTTTGTGATTCTGAAAAGAAAAAGGCATGGAAGTACAACTATAAAAGGCTGCTTAAACATGGAGAATGCAGATGGAGAAAGAGAGCTTTCCAAGAGTGAACCCAAAAGAGAGAAGAACCATTTTTATTGATAGCAGTATGATAGATAAAGCAATTAAGGATATGAAGACTGAGAATGCCTCTGGTAAATCAGGAATTCCTGTTGAGATGGCCATGAGTGGGATACAGCCTTGTCACCTACATAGCTAAGTTGTACATACCCTATGACTCCAGCATTATAGTTAACTACTACAAGGATAAAGGAGATGCCTAAGAGGAGTAATTAGAGGTATCAAATTGCTGGGTCATGCCTTGAAAGTGACAGAAAGATAGCTCAACTAATTAGGAAGAACGTCAGATTAGATGAGATACAGTTCAGCTTTGAGCCAGGAAGTACTGCTGGTGCTCTCTTACTAGTAAGTATTTAACCAAAAGTAAACTACTTTTATCAACCTGGAAAAAGCCTTCAAGCCCTTGCTCCCTGATACGGTGGTCACTGCAGAAGATAGTAGATAAATGGCTGGTGAAGGCAGAGTCCAAGGAATTTACAGGGGTGCTGTCAGTAAGGTGAGTATTTACAGTGACGAATTTAGTATGCAGGTAGGAGTTCACCAGGGCATAATTGTCCTCTAGGTCATAACAGAGGAGTTTAAGACTGATTAGCAACTCCATTAGGTAGCTGACTTTGCTCTTATAACTGAATCTGTAATAGAATTACAAAAGAGATTCCAGGTGTGGAAGCAAAACCTGGAACCAAAGGGCCTGAAATTTAACTGAGAAAAGACCAAAGTCCTTTTCTCAGCAGGAAAAGACAGTATACTAATCCCTTCAGAATTTGTTTGTGACAGGTGTGAAGAAGCAATAAACACTAAGAATCTATATCATCATCATTTAACGTCCGTTGTTCATGCTGGTATGGGTTGGACGGTTTGACTGGGCTGGCACGCTGGAAGGTTGCACCAGACTCCTGTCTGATTTGGCATCGTTTTCTATGGCTAGATGCCCATCCTAATGCCAACCACTCAAAGTGTAATGGGTGCTTTTACATGCCACCAGCACGGATGCCGTTTGCATGACACTGGGGTGCATTTATGTGCCATCGGCACGGGTACCAATTTGCATGACACCGGTACCTGCCATGACTGCAATTTTGCTCAGCTTGATGGGTCTTCTCAAGCACGACATAATGCCAAAGGTCTTGGTCATTGCCTCCATGAGGCTCATCACTCAAAAGGAACTCAGCCACTTTGCCTCCTTGAGGCCCAACATTCAAAAGATGTTCTTTACATGTGACCAGCATAAGTGCACATTGCCAAAGGTTTTGGTCACCAGTCATTGCCACTGTAAGGCTCAAAGTTCGAAGATCATGCTTCACCACCTCATCCTATGTCTTCCTGTCTTTGTCCATATGCATTACATGACCATACCAGTGCAGTCGTCTCTCTTGCACACATTTTATTCCACTTATGCCTAACTTCTCTCTTAAGATGCATACACACTGTCAAACATGCACACTGACATTGCACATCCAGCGAAGCATACTGGCTTCATTTCTTTCAAGCCTATGCATATTCTCAGCCATCATAGCACATGTTTCACTGCCATGCAGCATAGCTGTTCACATTCAGGCATCAATGTGAAAGAGAGGCCCTTTGTTGCCAGCAAGGGTAGGAGCTCTCTGAACTATGCCCAGACTAACCTCATTCTCAGTTACGCTCTTGGAGCATCCACCTCCACTACTAACTAGATAACAGAAGCTGTCTACTACATCTAGTTTGCTCCCCACCCTACCCTCAGCATTTGATGGAGTCTATTTACTGCGCATTTTCAGTGTATATTGTACCTGTGCACCTTCCACATTCAAAAGTTAGTTTCCCTGTTAACCTTCCTCTGATATTGCTGCACCTTTTATGTGTCCAAAGCTTACACTGGGTGCATCTTATGGAATTTCTACCTACACCTTTTCTACATACTGAGCAGAGCCATCTACCTGAAGGGATTTGTAATTTGTATGCCTTCCTACTTACTAAGACTTTGGTTTTTGTTAGGTTAACTCTAAAGCCCTTTGATTCTAGACCTTGCTTCCATACCTGGAACTTCTCTAGTCCAGATAGTGATTCAGCTGTAAGAACAAGGTCATCAGCACAGAGGAGCTCCCAGGGGTAGCCTGTCTCGAATTCCTCTGTTATTGCCTGGAGTACTATGACGAACAAGAGCGGGCTCAGCACCAATCCTTGGTGAACCCTTCCTTGTACTCTGAATTCTTCACTATACTCATTGCCCACCCTCACTCTACTGGTAGCATCCCAGCACAAGGCTTGTATGGCTCTCACCAACCACTTGTCTATCCCCAGTTTCCACATTGACCACCAGATATGGGATCGGGGGATCCCGTCAAAGGTTTTCTCCATGTCAACAAAAGCCAAGTACAGAAAATTATCTTTGGCTAGGTATTTCTCCTGAAGTTGCCTTACAAGAAATACAGCATCAGTG
Organism: Octopus bimaculoides; assembly: GCF_001194135.2. NCBI lineage: Eukaryota > Metazoa > Mollusca > Cephalopoda > Octopoda > Octopodidae > Octopus > Octopus bimaculoides. The sequence continues at coordinate 29,495,861 of NC_068995.1, forward strand.
GTGCTTCTAGCTGGCACAAAACCAAACTGCATCTCATCTAGACTAACTCTCTCCATAATTAGCTGGGCTATGATTCTCGCTCCAACTTTGATCACCTGATCCAGCAATTTGATATCCATGTAGTTATTTCTATCTAAAGCATCACCTTTACCTTTGTAGCAGTTGACTATGGTGCTGCTACACCAGTCATTGGTTATGAATCCTCCATGAACTACCTGATTTACAATACTGGTAACTAGACCATAACCCACACTGCCAGATATTTTAAGCATCTCAGTGGTGATTCCTGATGGGCCAAGGGTTTTCCCTGTCTTCATATCCTTAATTGTTTTATCTACAGGGTACTGTTGATTCGGGTAGCTGGTCCGTCAATTGGGTCAGCATTTGCCAGACTTTCCTCTTCCCGTTCATTCTCCATGTTCAACAGTCTTTCATAATGGCATCTCCAAGCCTCTTTCTTTGCAGACATTAAAAGTGCACCATCATCCATGTGGACAGATTTCTCTCCTATGACATCACAATTTTCTCTTACATACTATCTTGCAATTTGAAATACTTCAGTTCTTTGGTCCTCATGACACTGAACATAGGCAAACTTCTTTTCTGCTTCTCCTTTGGCTATATATACCTGTCTCCTAGCTTCCCTTCTGGCTATCTGATACAGTTCTCGGCTGCCCCCACTTCCAGGTCTGTTTCTTTGTTCTAATGGCTCTGTCTACATGCTTACCCTAGGTCTGGAAGGGATTTTGCAGCAGCCACAGATTTGGTCTGTGACACTCAGCAAGCTGTCTCACAGTTGCTAGAATACAAACAGGCTGGAGAAAGTCCAAAGAGCTAGTACCGCCACTTGTAACAAAAAGTCTCTCTCCAAGAGAAAGCAGATGGTATGATGTTCGAGTATGAACAGCAATACTACCCAGTAATGATGTATGGGCTGTGAATGCAGAGGACATAAGATGTTTAGAAAGAAATAAAGCTAACATGCTCTGTTGGATGTGTTATGTCAGGGCATATATATGCAATTGCATTGTGAGGAAAACTGGGCATAAGAGGCATCAGATGTAGTTAGTATACAAGAGAGACAGCAGTGCTGGTATAGTCAGTTGATGTGCATAGATAAGGACAGTTGCATAAAGAAGTGCAGCTTGCTAAGGTTGATGGAATTTATGGAAGTGAGAAACCTAAGAATTTATGGGACAGAGTAGTGAAGACAGACTTCAGGTTGTTTGAGCTTCACAGAGAAGATGACGAAAGATTGAGATGATTGGTAACTTGCTGTATTTGAGAAGTCCTGTCCATCTCAGCAAAAATAAGGTCCTAAAAGTATATCATTAATGTTTTTGCCCTTGCACTCAATTTGTACTTGGAATTCACTTTTGTAATACCAATCCCTCTCTCATTCCTCGGCACTATTTCCCCAGTTGTTGTGGCTGTATAAAAGCAGAGTTTCACATATTCCACCCCCAATTTCTGTGCTACCAGTAATCCCTCTTCTTGGAATCACTTCCCTTGCAACATCACCATCTCTTGCCACTGTATCTGTATTTACACTGAACACACCCTCATGGCTACCATCAGTGCACCACCTTTTTTGTAACTCATATCTACCACTGTGTGCTTCTGATCTCCATGTCACTGTGCATTTTCTCTCACACACCACACACTTTACCTCATCTCCCTATGTCTCACCTTTCAAGAGTTTTATCATACTGTTGTACTCCACCATTCCCTTTTTATGCAATATCACCTATCACTTCCTCCTCATGAATCCACTTCTATTTTCCTCATTTTCTTCCAAATTGAGATTCACTATTGTCCATGCTTCCATCCATGTTCATCATTCACTTCTATCTTCATCTCTACTGCCTGTCACTTTCCATTCATAATTTCACATACCTACATACACACCCAGCAATTCGCAATTCTCTCTCCTTAGTCTCCCTTTATCCATCTTCTTGTACCTTGAAGGCGTGCCCTGACATCTCATCTGCTGAGGTAACCATATACCTCCTCCACAGCAAGACACATGTTCCTTTCAGGTTTAAGTTTCTCAACAGGCACAAAATCACCTCACTCAGTTCTGTGCTCACTTTCCATGAAGGGGTCTTGTCTTTCAATTTACTTGGTGACTTCACTCATGGTAGTGCCACAGAGAAAGCAATTAGTACACCTTATTGGTTGGTATTAGAAAGGGTATCCAGCCATAGAATCCTTGCCCAGGAAGACACAGGAGCCCAACACAGATCTTGTTGGTCTGCCCATTCTATACCAGCACAGATTAAAGATCTTAAATGATGATCACAATATTGATGAGGATGAGACAATATGGGTGAAAATACACCATTGAGCTATGCATAATGTCATCAAATCACAGGATACATCTGTTTCTGCACTGTTATGCTTCACCAGCTAGGAATACTGAATCAGTCTTTTGCAACACTATAAGATTGGTTGTTCTTATATAATAAGAACAATAAAAAGTACATCTGTTATGTGTGCAAATCTTGGTCAAGCTGGAATTAGTTACCAAAAGGTGCACAAAGCAGCATTGAATAAAAGATATGTGTGTTCATTCAAATTTAACATGTTTTTTAAGACCTTTTGCAGCAGAAATAATCTCAGAAGAAAATTCTCCACATAGAAAATAGGAGTGAAAATGCATCAGTGGGCTTCTAGTAACACTGAAATAATCCAAGATTTAAAAAGGACAAAAAAATGAGATTGTTTGATGTTTAAGCAATCCTCAAAGACATTTATGGTGCATCTAAGGATGTCAAATGTCAACAACTGCTTATTGATGTTATATCTATCTCATTAAAAGCAGGTTTGAACATTCTTTTTTTTTTTCACCTAGCTTATTTCATTTTTCAATTGAATTTACCATTTAATTAAGCTTATTCCTGATTATGTATATTTTAATTGATGATGCTATTCTATTTCAGTTTTTGAAGTGCAGCTATACTGGGGCACTATCTTCAATCACATCAACCTTTAGTACTTATTTCAATCCAGAGAGTATTTTATCCATCTCTATTTACTGAATCGCTAAGTTATGTTTTTGACATAAAGGAATAACATTCAACACATTGGTAAACATAATCACAGACACAGACCTCACATATACATGAACAAAAGGTTTTTCAGACAGTTTCCATCATTCAAAGGCATTGGATTACTTGAGGCTACAATAAAAGATACTCAAATAATGTACCAAGCAGTGGGTTCAAACCCAGATATGTAGTTAGAAGTGAACATCTTAAGCACATAGATACATGAACACCTTACAGAAAATAAAAATAATAATGTATATTTATTAGGATAGTTTTAAATTGTTATATTATTTTTAGATAACACAAATTCGGGAAACTGAACCAGCTTTCTTAGTGAGCTTAAACCAACACCATGCAGGCTGAGATAACCAATTATAAAATTTTGAGATTAAAAAACTACTTGAAAAGATAAACTGGTTTGTATGAAGGTTTTAAAAGTACTTGAAACTTACCAGAGTTACCAAAAAGATCTGCTCTCATCTCTTTCTCATACCTGCCTTTTGTTAAATTGCAAAGCTTTTTACTTGCTGATGGATTAATGTCTTTAGAAGATGAGACTGGAGCAAGTTTTTCAGCAGCCAACATCTTCTCTGATGAATCAGGCTGAAGTGAAAATGTAATTTAAAAAAATAGAAGAGATTACAAGAGACTAAAAAAAAAATACAAAAGTGTACAAAAACAGAAGTGAATAGAAAAGTGCAGCAAGTTGTAAATGTTTACAAGCAGAAACTACATACCAATCTGTCAGCTTCCAGCAACCCTTTCAAAAATTGGATTTTCCGTGCATAGCCATTTATATCTTCTTTGGATGGACAACTGTTGTAAAAATATCATGAAAGGAAGTAATAATTCACTAGAGGACAGAAACTGTTGAGTGAAATTCAGTGCTAGAGAAGAATTTTCTAATAAATATATTTCCTAATAATGTATTTCAATTGTAAAACTACTTTTTTTTTTTCTGAGGAGAGAGTTAGGCTTTAGTTAGAGGAGAAAAGAGACTTAATTCAAATGCTTGCAACAAACACGGCTAAAGGGCTAGGTGGTGGTGTTTAAGACAAACAAGTCAACTCCTCGAAAGCAGGAGTTCTAACAGGGTATCTAACACTCCCCTTGATACACAAGATATTTCTCGCATATTAAACGACCTCATACACATTCCTACGTTGCTTTTCAACGGGTTTTTAAGATAGATTAACCACAGTGGCAAAGTTATCACAATATAGCAGACTGCAAGCACTAAAGTTTGAGACGACTCAAGACTATGTCTGATGCAGGATAAAGAGATCGTACCCCAAACTATGTGATTGCGAAGCGAACTTCTTAACCATGCGGCCATACCTGAGAGATGCAAGATATGAGACAAGGAGAAAGAGCACCAGGTGGTACGCATTTTCCTCTGATGTGAAGTTTTAATTGAATAATTGGCTTTAAAAAAAGTTTAATTACACTCGTAAAAGGTGTCGAAGCAGTGACAAGAAGTGTGAAGAAAGCTACATTACCATGGCGATTTCTTTAATTCTTCTAACTGACTCAATAATGCACAAATATACTGAAAAGAGAAAGAAATTACACGAGATAATTTTCACGGGAAGTAACAAAAACAAGAGTTATCTCCCTTATTTTAATAAACCTCAGGCTAAATATAAAATGGAAATTAATGGATTAGATTAGCAAGTTTAATATTTTTTTTAAATGTTAGGTGAGTTAACAATACCGATTCTCTTCAGCTCTTCCTTGAGGTTAATTCTGGTATAGTTTGCACAAGAGTATAACATCTTTTAAGGAATCAAAACCAAGATGGATACTTACTCACATCACAAGACTGGATAGATTATAATTGTAGTTGATAGCATTAAAAAAAAAAATTAGGGAAAAGAATTTCAGATCACAATCCCTCCCTTACCACCACTTAACGAAACTGGAGAACATGTTTCTGCAAAATATCGTTTAAAAATATGCAATTTAGATAAATAGTGAGGAGACAGAGTTGGGTTCCACGTTCAGTCCCACTGCACGGCGCTTTGGGAAAGTGTCTTCTACTATTATAGCCCCGTGCTGACCAAAGCCTTGAGTGGATTTAGTAGACGGAAACTGAAAGAAGCTCACCGTGTAGTCATGCGTTACTTGTACATCAGAATAAAGCGAGACAGTCACGGCTGGAATGGCTTTGATCGCAAGTATGTTTAATTATGGTTAACCTAGGCCAAACAACTCGCTGCTATTCACACACGTTAAGGAAGCGGAATTTTAAAATAATTCAAATGACTAAGTTGATAAATTATAATGAAATGAACACAGTACTCGTCTAACCATTTTACGCAGGTGCCTGAGTAGACTCATTAATTTAGAAACAAACTTCCGAACCATTCAAACATACTGCGTCTTATATATATACATATATAT
>NC_068995.1:29501413-29505591 GCF_001194135.2 Octopus bimaculoides
GGATTGCATCCGCTGATTTGGAGATGTAAATATATAGAGAGAATGTGAACCCTCTCTATTTCGTGCGACCAGTGTTGTGTATGCTTCCCAAAGGCCATAAGCATTGTCACAGAGGCGCCCCCGCCGACAAGTGTGGTATCTTGCGCATCAGCAGCAGAGTGCGTTAGTTGGCCTGTGGACTCACTCAGTATTGAGTGATCCCAACATCCGATGGTCTGGCTGTTCCTGTAAAGCTGATTTGTAGTCGGAAGGGTAACTTGTAGGTCCCTTGCAGGCCTTGGGTGTCATATAAGACACCATAGACGATTGGCGGACCAAGCGTGAGATGTTTATTAGAGTGCAATGAGTTTAAGAAGTGGTCTTACACGGTCACGAGCTGACTTCCACCACACACACACACACACACACACACACACACACACACACACACACACACACACACACACACACACACACACACACACACACACACACACACACACACACAAATATACATACATTCACACGTACATACATACATACATACATACATATATCAAGCAGTGGGGCGGGGCAAACACACACACACACGCACACACACATAAATATATTTACTACAATAAAGTAGTAAATAGAAGAATAAAGAGTAAAGGTAGTTAGAAGAATGCAGGCGGGAAAATAATGTTTCTAACTCATATTTTTCCAGAGGATATGTATGTTGGTTGATACTTCCATGAAAGTACAGGTCCTTAGTTAAAATCCCAGGTAAACTCGGGCAGTATTTCAGCAGTATTTTGAATGATGTATTCATATTGAAGCGATAGTGTTTAAATGTGCATATAGAGCGAGAAAGCAAGATAGACATAGATGGGTTTTGTGAGTGGGTGTATATGGGAGAGAAAGGAGAAAGCGAGAAAGAGAGAGAGGAGAAAGGAATAAAAATAAGATAGGAGTAAAAGGTTAAAAATAGGAATAAAAATAAAATAAAAGTAAAGGTAATGATAGAGATATGTCAGTATTGCATCGGGGTGATAGGTAAAACGTTAAAGTTTCAGTAAAGTGGGGGTTGAGGGCCAATTTAGGTAAGACCACAAAGTTTATTGGTTAATACAGATATTTGAAATTATATTTCAAGCGTAATAACAATTTAATGATACGAGATGAAAGATTAAGAATTAAAATTAAATTAAAAATTAAAACTTAAATCCTAAACTTAAAATTACAAACTAAGAAAACTAAAACCTAAAAACTACAAAAATTCTATAAATTATTGAATTGAAACTAGCTAGCTTCTAAGATACTTATGTTGATAGAGAGGTAGAGGAAAAAGAAAAGGAAAAGAAAAAGATAAAAGCGTACACACACACACACACACACACACACACACACACAGAGGCGCACACACATACATACACACACACATATATATATACACATATGCATACACATATATATACACATACATATATACACATACATAAGCGTACATATAAAGTGCACACATACATACAGCGCACACATGCACACATACATAAACACATACACACACACACATACATATGCATGTGTGTGTGTACACATATATAAATATTTGGACCTATAGAAGAATTTAAAGGTGCGATAGAAACTATGACAACATGTAGAAAAAGCTTCGTGTTGTTTATTTTGTAATTGCGGTGAATTATGTATACATATTTGGAAGGCTTCATTTAGGCATAGTCCACAAGTGAATTGCTGGCCTTCGTATGGGACCCTGGAATCTATTATGGCCCAGGATATCCTATATGGTACCTTTCTATTTATTAGATGGTGTATGTGGTTGACTAGGAAGGTAGATTTGCTATGCTCCTCATACTTAAATGAGTTTATAAGTGTAGAATATCTCTGTTTAAAATCAGTAGTAGATCCGTGTATGAATACGGTGGGCTTGCAACGAGCATTCGGTCGCGGATCGGCAGTTGCAACTAACTGTCCTGCGTGAGTTAGTTGTGGAAAGGGAAGATGCAGTACTGTTTATGGAGAAATTAAAATTAAGGGTGTTATTAGGGGATTGGCTCGTATTATTATCATTATTATTATTATTATTATTATTATTATTATTAGTAGTAGTAGTAGTAGTAGTAGTAGTAGTAGTAGTAGTAGTAGTAGTAGCAATGGTCGTATTAGAGGTATTAACATTAGTTTTAGTTGTGGAACTGTTAGCATCAACACTTTGACCTTCATAGGAAGCGGAGATATTTGTATCTTGGTTAATTCTGGTTGTAGTGTTTAGGTTGCCAGTGTGGTGTTGATATTAATGTTTTTGTGGTTTTGACCTATGTTATGATTATATACATTTAGGTAGTAGGAATGAAGTTTACGTTTATTGGATGAGGTAACAATAGATTCTATACTGGGCGGAGAGGAGTAGGATAATTTTAGAGTAGATCTATTGAAAATTGAATGGTATTTATGGTGACGTGGGAAGTTAGAGTCTACTATTTGAAAGAAGGCTTTTTCCTAAGCTTTTAACGTTTAAAGCGAATGGAGTGTAAAACAAATAATCGATCAACCCCCACTCTTGTAAGGTAATATAGGACCGGATTTACCTGGGATTTTAACTAAGGACCTGCACCTTCATGGAAGTACCGACCAACATCCATATCCTCTGGAAAAAGATGAGTTGTGAACATTATTCTCCTGCCTGCATTCTTCTAACTACTTTTACTCTTTATTCTTCTATTTACTACTTTATTCTTCTATTTTATTCCTTGTAAATTTTCCCCGTCTAAAATATTCATACCTTGTCTCTGATGATGGAATGCCCTGTGTGTAAACATGCTTATTTACCACTTGGGTTATCCCAGAAATGGCTGTAAGACTTCAAATTTACCATACCCTAATTAAATTATTCTAAATGACTTGAGATACTTGTTCTTGCTTGGTTTTGATTTTCCTCTCTCTCACTCTATATATATGTGTGTGTATGTGTGTGTGTGTGTGTGTGTGTATGCATGTATGCATGTATGTATATATGTATATAGTTATGTGTGTGTCTTCGTGTTTATGTTTGTCCCCTACCATCACTTGACAACCTATGTTGGTATGTTTACGTCCCCGTAATCCAGAGGTCCGGCAAAAGAGAGCGTTAGAATAAGTATTAGGCTTAGAAAGAATAAGTCCTGGGATCGATTTCTTCGAGTAAAAATACCTTTAAGGCGGTGCTTCAGCATGGCCGCAATATATATATATATTCGCTATGTTGGACTGCAGAAATCTACAAGTTTTTTTTTCATTCTCTCTCTTTTTATTTTCTCTTATTCCTTTCTGTTGAAGGGCGTAGACTCGAAACGTAAAATACCTTTTCATTTTCCCGAGCGTTAAACAAATACACTTGCTTGCTGTTCATACACCTGTCTTCGTCTTTTATTTTTCTATAAATTCCAATTATATATATATGCCTACTTGTACCTGCATACATATACCCACCCCTATACACGGACGCAACATTGGCAGTGGCCTTGTAGCTCTTGTACCTACGATGTGTGCTTTCTATTCAGTATTAGCAATGTCTCGTTTATGAGAACAGATTCACGTATCTGTCGTAAAGTCTCTCAAGTGTTTAGATAAAAGACTTTGACAATCAAATAACCGATTTCTATTTATTTGATGATAAAAAGATATTTTTATTTTCACCCATCCGTTCTCTTACTTTTCCCTTTTATTTCCATTATTATTTTAGTTTTGTTATTTTTTTTTGTTTTGTTTTACTCTAGTTTTGTTTGATTTTATTTTCCTCAGAGCTTGTGTAATTTTCTCTACCACCCTATTTAAGAATCATATCTTAATCTTCCCAGGATCTTTTCAATCTCAGTCACAGATTTTTTAATCAATTTTTTAAAACTAAACACTGTGAAACTTCGGATACTGGTTGAAGGTGTCACGTAGAACACGGTTTACTCTTAACGTTTTTGACAAAATTTTGTATTTTAGAAGTTATTTCGTGTTAAAGTTGTCGTATTTGGGTAATTTTAACCAATCAATGACGTGTATTCAGCTGAAGAAAGTTACTGCTGTTGCGAAAGTAATGGAAGAGCAAAAACATCCAGGTCATCGGTTTTGGACGTTGCATACATATATGTATACGTACACACACACACACACACACACATACACACACACACACACACCAATACATACACACACATGCAACTTTTAGA
>NC_068995.1:29506141-29507231 GCF_001194135.2 Octopus bimaculoides
TCTCTCTCTCTCTCTCTCTCTCTCTCTCTTTCATGACCCGATGACCCGGAAGTCGTTGCACTTCCATTACTTTCGCAAACAGCAGTAATTTCCTTCAGCTAAATACACGTCATTGATTGGTTAAAATTACCCAAATACGACAACTTTAACACGAAATAACTTCTAAAATACAAAATTTTGTCAAAAACGTAAAGAGTAAACCGTGTTCTACGTGTCACATTCAACCAGTATCCGAAGTTTCAAACTGTTTTATTGGCATCTGTAATAATGATACCCAATCCTATAATTTAGGATGCATGTAGTATTAGTCTTACTGTTTATTTACCTGTTATAGTTTATTTATTTATAAACCTAGATTACTAGTTCTAACTAGTTCTGTTCAATGTTTTGTACTTATATGAATTCTTGGTAATTCAGTAGATAGATGTTGGTACCTCAGACTTAATATAATTAGCAATACCATTGCTACTCTTGGTTTGTATACTTCCCTCCTCACAAAGCTTCAAAAAATATAGCAGTAAACTCCAAAAGCTTACCACTGACCATAAAGAGATTGTCGGATATCAAATTTCTCTACTGGACGTCACTACTATTCATTCGTGGTAAGGGAGAACAATAGATTAAGACTGATAGCTAAAAACAGGTGACCTAATTCTTACAAAGGTCACACTGACCAAACTGCATCTTCTTTCTTTCCTTTCTTTCATTTTGTTGGCATTTGATCTGTTTCGGCTCTGAAGAAGATAAAATTGCCAAGGTTGTTCCCTATTTCTTCAGTCGATCAATCGATCGATTGATAAAACTGAACCATGATCGCACCTAAATGCATCTCTGAAACAGCTGTAAGCCTATAATAAATGGATAGAAGCATACAACCTGTTATTTCTGCCGATTTTATGTATCACTCTGTAAAAACATCGCATCTTAACTAAGCAAAGCAGCCATGGGTTAACATTGGTGATGGGTTTCGACTTCGGCTTTCGTCTTTGGATTACTTCGAGTACAATACCGATCACAAGACTTTTTCGTTTACTCGGTGTATTTTTATCCTGCTTGGATTAATATCTCTTATTAATCCCTCTTTATATAT
>NC_068995.1:29510060-29515060 GCF_001194135.2 Octopus bimaculoides
TCCTTGTTAGGATGCGTGACAGACGTGATGTGCGGTGTGTTCGTGTTCTTCGTGGAGCTGAGTGTTGGACTGACCACCGCCTGGTACGTGCAAAAGTCAAATTAATCACAAAACGTAAAATCCGGGCTGCAGGTATTACCCTGCCTAAAAGACTGAACGTTGCTCGTCTTAGTTGTAATGGTGTGAAGAGAACTTTACGAGAGGAAATGAATGTTGCAGATTTTGGGGAAGATTGGTCTACCCTCAAAAAGTCAGTTTATGATATAGGCAGGAAAGTTCTGGGATTGATACAAAGAAAGCATCAAGATTGGTTTAAAGAAAATGATGAACATATTGATGATTTATTGGCTGTTAAAAGACGTACTTTGTCACGCTGTTTGTCAGCAAAGCCACATGCACATATACATACATGCGTACAAACGTATCCATTTATACTTATACACATATATGTATGTATATAATATGCTCAGAGCAGAGTAACACAAGTCTATATGGAAAACAACTTTTAAGCCTTCGAAAAGATACACACATACACACCCACATACACACATACGCACACATACACGCACACAAACACACACATACATATACATACATAACACACATACACACATTGGCAAAATCTGCTCAACTCATCGGAACTTGATTTATGCATGTGTTTGCATATTAAAAAAAAAAAAAAACTTTAAACATGGTAGCTCATGATTGCCACAATCCAGCGACTGTCACCGTTAAAAAAATATATATTATAGCTCACTGATCAGTAAAATTTATTTATGTAACCACATAGTTTAAATTAGTTTCGCCGTGTGATACTCATTTTAAAAAATGGATGCCAAAATCAAGGATGAGCTCATTCGAACAATTTGTGGTGTGAGATAAGTGATATCTTTCAATTACAATGCTGAAAGCCTAAACTCAGTTGAGAGAAATTCTAGAAAGACATCGGTTGAGTTCAAACCTGGGGAGTTGTTGGCTCCACCAGGTATAATTACTAATATTATAACACAGTTACAAAGACCTAGTCTTCAATGATGTAAAAATATTGGTTTCATATTTTGGCACAAGGTCAGCAAGTTCGGGAGAGGGGGGTAAGTCGATTACGTTGACCCCAGTATTTTATCGACTCCGAAAGGATGGATGGCAAAGTCAAAACGTAAAGACTGACGAAATGTCGCTAAGCATTTTTCCTGAAGTACTAACAATTCTGCCAGCTCACTGACCTTAGTTAAAGCAAGAACATTAAGAATTAAAATGAAAATATTGCAATATAAACCGACAGTTAAAACATCACAGTTTTTGTTCATGAAATATTTTTCACTGTCTACTCCATTATTTAAATGCTCCACTTGATGTCTAGCAGTTCAAACAAAGTGTCTTTGTTGTTTCTTTGAAATTTAGAAATAAATTCGCTTAATTTGTATAACGGAAAATAAATGGCGTTTGACAACTGAATATTTTATCTTTTTCTCTTCCCTCTCCCTCGTCTCCTCCCTCTCTCATTCTCTTTTGACCCATATTTTCATTTGAATAAAGTATTTCCAATCATTCAGCACCACTACTGTACAACAATACTGCAAAAGATTCAGAGAACGTTAATAACAACTGACACTGTATCATATAAGGAAATTGATATGGAACTTTGCGTCATTGAAAATATCTTAGTGTTTAAGCCGCATAAGAGTTGAAAATGTTTTGCCTTTTAAAATTTATAAATGAAAGCTATTTTTAAAATCTGGAATCATAAATTTAAATATGACACGAGAGCTTTGTATCTTATTTAATGGAATAGTGCACAGTCCTTGTACAGAAAAAAAAAAGACTAACATGTCATTACAACGAGGGAGACAGTATTCCTGAACGTTTTAATTCCGAAGATGGAAAATTAGAGATGTTTAGAGTGAGATTTGAGGATAAAGATTCAATGGATATGACGGGGGAAGAGATTGTCAATAGAACACATTGCAGTATGAGTTAGTTATATCTGTGTATTTTTTGTATGCTTTTTAACTTCAAAGGGTAGCATTGTTATTCATCAAAATATATGATTAGAAACAGTGAAGCTTTAGATGTAGAGATGAACTAACAAATAGATCGACACATAAATAGACATACATGTAAAACGGTATGTAGTTAAATAGATAGATAGATAGATAGATAGATAGATAGATAGATAGATAGATGGATGGATGGATGGATAGATAGATAGACAGAGAGTGAACAAATATTGTTATGGATGAAGTGAAGGTATGACGGTAAAAAGGAAAGAACACTTAATTTTTTTTTTATTACAAACTATTAGGTTAAACATGAAATAGAATATATCTCTAAACAGCTTGTTGAAGGCACTAAAATATGCATAAAATAAATGTGTTCCTTTTGAATAAATATCAGTAGTGGAATTGTCTTTGGGTAAATTGAATATACTGATGATTTGACATAAAAATTATTGTGTCCAAATTACAGCCTCTCACTCTTCCAGAACAGTGTCATAAGTCTCGACCACAGTGTCGACAGATGCAGTATTCTTTAACATGAATAAAATTTGATTTAATTTACGCATCAATCTTGGTAAAGAATATGTTATTTTGTATTTGGAGGAGGAAAACATTTGAAGGACGATTGAGAAAATGTACAGCTACCTAGACAAACGGACGGATGGATGGATGCACTGAGCTGATGAAAGAAGGTAAGGGCAGGTCCTGAGGTATCAGAATGATACTTTATGGAGTCAATAACTCTGAGCCAGATAGCCTTTGTGACTGAAATTCATATGCAATTAATCGTAATATGCAATTAAGAGAATTCGTATAAAATATTGTGATTAGGTAATGTAGCTATGTCAAACACCTTTGGATTATATAATGAAACAAAAATAATACATTTTTTAAAACTTACAGTACCGTTGAGGCGAGTGAGGATATCTGCAGAAATGGCGACTGAAAACAGTAGGAAATAATTATTTCCTTCCTGATGTATTAGAAAAGTCTTCTTATCGAGCTTTTCACTATGAAATCAAATACGTAATTGATATACAACAATTTTTCTTTACAAGCAAAAAAAAAAAACAAAGAAAAAATAACCAATAATTAAATTATTTCTTATGTTTTCTGAAGGTGGAATGTTGTCTTTATTCGTTAAGCTAACCGTGTTTGCATATGAACTTGTAAATGTCTTTATGGTATCCAGTTAAAAAGTTCCGTTAGTTTTGTCTACAATTTGTAGCTGCTGTCAAACTACACTAATCTTCATAGGTATAAAAACTATGAACATTTCCTTAATTGTACTCTTGTAGGAATCTTCTTACTACTAAAAGAGCGATCTAACGACTATCGTTGAGATATGTAACACTATATTTTTACCGTCACAATCTTTACTATTTCTTGATTTTGCATTCAGGAACGAAGTAACTTATTGTTCATATCACAGTCCGGATAGAGATCTTGAGTCAAATGCTCTTCAAACTGTTCTCCTGTCATCATAACATACTATAATACAAAACGGACGGTCAAAAAGCAACTGATGGAAATTTAAGTGCGTTCGCCGATTTTATGCTCAAATGAATAACTTTTAGCAATGTGTTTTTCTGGTCAAGGCCATTTATTTAGTTATACTTGGAGATGGTCATTTTTTGCCAATTAAACACACGCACTAAGCAGGACAAGAGAATACACATGTGGTAGAGTTTATATGTATGTCAAAAAGATTTTGACACACATATAAACTAAAAATAATACGAATAAAAACTAAAATGAAGATTGAATAAATAGTGTGTGTGTTTAATTGACAACCAAAAAAATGACCTTCTCCAAGTATAACGATATCTGTTTCAACATACATTTTCGCATCAAGAATCATGCAAAACAAATACTTAAACGTAGAAGCCGTTTACTTTTATTTCTGGTCGGCCATCAATGTCAAAAACCAGCTTTCTGACCAAACTTTTATAATGCCTCGTTGAATTACTGACGTTATGTTTGATGGAATCTGTCAAACAATACAAATTTTCTCTTCCATCGGGTTATCTATCTGTCGAACTCTCTCAACCAGGTGGTAAATACCTCTCAGGTCATTCTGGCACTCTTGATGCTTTATAGGCTACAGCATCTGCTGATGGAATCTCCTTTGTTCTTTACTATTCTCGTTAAATAGTGATTTACTTTGTACTTCCTAAAAGGCTGGATGCTTGTAACTGTAACACTGTTTTTGCATTCTAGTTACATACACTTATGTATGACGTGAGGGCAAGGGCAGGATGTTGGCAAAATGTTGGTGTCACTTTGCCGGAGGGCTGTATATACAGCGACATTAGTTCCTAGTATTAGGTACCGCACATGGGCGTGGTGGGATGTTGGCGCGAGTCAGTAGCTCAGTTGTCCTTCAGTGGTGTATGGACACATTAGTGACAGCAGTCTTTACATGACAGAAACCAAATTTAATGGTATTGGGTGACAATTGAAGTTACATAGTCAACGTAGCTGGGCTAGTCTATAAGGGTGGCAAGGTTTAAATATCCCGCACTTGTGAGGAAAACATTTAGGCTTCGGGTGGCATATGTGGGATTTCAGAAGTTCATTAACAGGGTGTACTTCTGATGGCAACAATAAGGTAGGTCATTCTTCTTATTGACGGATACTGCAGGTTAATGCAGTTTCTCTCAAGTTGACAGGTGATTTTGAAACACTCTATTTGATGTTGGGGAAGTCATTTTCACTGTCACAGAGCCTGCAGATGAAGCGGGAATGTGTTGTATCGCACGTGCGACATACGATATAACGGGATAATAATAATGTCCTCGCAAATCGTTCTACTCAAGATACTGGTTATAACCCTCGACAATACACAACTCTCGGCTTTACTCTGCTGAAGGTTATCTGCGCGTGTCCATTTATATTGTAGCACAGTCCATTAGGAGCCAACAAATAGGGGTGTTCTATTTCCATACAACAGAATGGGAGGTGAAGTTTTCCCCAGCACTGCACCTGAAAGAGTGCATTACC
>NC_068995.1:29517642-29537926 GCF_001194135.2 Octopus bimaculoides
TATATACATATATATATATATATATGAATGCATGCATGTATGTATGTATGTATGTATCTATCTATGTACTTGAATAGTTATGCATGAATGCAAGTATGAATTAGTATGAATGTATATATGTAAAATATTCACCGGTATCGTCTCCAACGTAGATATTATGTAAAACTTACGTATTTTCATCTCGCACTCCTTCCTTCCTTCCTTCTTTTCCCAAAGTTACTCGCATTTACAATTTCGTTTCTTTTCCCTTTTTTTTTTTTTCTTTTTCCATTCTGTCTTTAGAGAAACTCTGAGTAGCGATTCATACTGATTTAATTTTAAATCAATATCCATTCATCGCTAGCTTCGAGAAATATTTCGTTGAATTGCAATTCACATTAATGTAAACCCACAATAATTCTTTTGTGCGTGCGCGTATGGTATAGGAATATATTGTATTTCACCGCTTGTAACAAGGAAAGAAGTACTCAATACGTAGTCTAAAGTTAATTATGATAAATGCATTAAGGCTTTCACCGTTGTTTATTTTGATTTACACTTTGCCCTATATTTCAATATTACGCTTCTAAAAAAAAATTCTTATATATATATATATATATACTATATATATATATACATATACGTATGTCTAAATACACGTGTGTGTGTATGCGTGTGTGTGTGTGTGTGTGTGTGTGTGTGTGTGTGTGTGTGTGTGCGCGTGCATTTGTATATACATAATTCACACATAGACATATACATGTGTTGAGTCAAACTTTTTGCAGTATTTTAGTAACTTATTTGCTTTATTCGTCAAGTTACAGCAAAATCACCCTACCATTCAATGTAGGGGCCATTGTGTTGCACGGTCTAAGGCCACCTTTCTGCTAGTTCATTAATCCCATGCTGATAACAGTTCTTGTCCTTAGAAGCGAAGAAATCCTTCACTGAAGCTTCTACCTCCATTTTGTTTATGAAGGGTCGCGGGCGCAGAAAGCGAACCATGGATCGGAACAAGTAATAATCCGATGGAGATATTTTTCGGCAATCCTAACGTGCATAAGCAGTAGTTAAGCAGGGCCCTACTTCTGGAACATGTCGCCAAACATGGGCGTTTCGAACACAAGGTGATGGTCTATGTCTGATGGAATTATAAGGGGATAATTCACTGCAGGTTCGTTCTGGGCGATCGAACCATCGATGCAAACATGTACTCCAAAAAGCTGGAGCAGATGTACGCCATTGTGCGGGGAAAATGCCTGGCATTGGTTAACACAAGGCGACCTCTTCTGCAGCAAGACAACGCAAGATCTCATACCATTTGAGTGAGTCGGAATAAACTTCAGAAACGTGAGGGAATTGAACTGATTCCACACCCAGCATATAGTCCGGACTTAGCCCTCTAGAATTATTACTTGTTTCGATCCATGGCTGGCTTCCTGCGCTCGCGATACTTCATCAACCAAGAGGATGTGACAGCTTCAGTGAAGGAGTTCTTCACCTCGAAAGACAAGAACTAGTATCAGAATGGGACCAAAGAACTGGCAAAATGGTGGCTTCAGGTGGTGCAACACGATGGCCTCTACTTTGAATGCTATGCTGCCTTTATTGGAACTCGATGAATAAAGCAAAAAGTTACGAAAATATTCTTTTCTACCCTAGTCACAAAGCTCGAAATTTTGTGAGAGGGGGCCAGTCGATTAGATCGACCCCAATATGCAACTGGTACTTAATTTATCGACCCTGAAAGGATGAAAGCAAAGTCGAGTTCAAATTCCGCCGAGGTCGACTTTGTCTTTCATCCTTTCGGGATTGATAAATTAAGTACCAGTTGCGTACTGGGGTCGATCTAATCGACTGGTCCCCTTCCCTAAAATTTCGGACCTTGTGCCTGGAGTAGAAAAGTTACGAAAATATTGCAAAACTTTTGACTCTACACAATACATCAGTGTGTGTGTGTGTGTGTGTGTGTGTGTGTGTGTGTGTGTGTGTTATCTTTTATACGTAACAGTTTGGCAGTCACTTCGAAGTTTCGGCTTGCTCGCCTTCATCAGACTGCTTGACGAAGGCAAGGGAGCTGAAACTTCAAAGTCGCAATTAGCCATTTATTTTTAAGTGTTAGTTAACATGCAATCTACTAAATAAGTATTTTGTAATCCTTCAGTTTAATGTTAAATTGTTTTTGCACATAACTTTACATAAAAACAAACAATATGTGTGTGTGCGCGTGCGTGTGTGGTGTGTGTGTAGAGAGAAAGAGAGAAAGAGACAGAGAGACAGAGAAAGAGAGAGACAGAGAGAGAGAGCCAACAATCAAACATAGTGTGAGCTTACTCAATGCTAACTAAACGTAGTCCATAATTGTTGAGTAGACTCTGTAGTATGGTGCTGTCATGTACAGTACATGTCCCTACAGGAAGGAAGATCAAGTTAATACAGTATCATATAATTACAGCTCATGCATTCCAGTACAAAACCCTTCTTTGTTTTTTAGAAGAGAATTTTGACACCAGTTAAAAGTGGTGGTAGATAGCTGTATATCTTCATCTAACTGCTTTCACTTACGTTTCGGCCATTGCTTGGGAGAAACCATTTCTGTCAGCCAGTCACACCTCAGGACACTACATGACAACATTTTGCTCAGGTATCCGCGAAGTGTAATTAATCTGTATGAACAAAACATTTACAATCTCTCAATTACAAGAAAAAGAAAAAAAAAATCTTTTCTCTTTCAACAGCAAAAAGATACTTTTTTCTGTTTGAAACTTTCCTCAGATCAAACTAACACCTCATCTTCGATTTTACGTTATTGATTCTTCCCGACGCCGACTTCCGGAAGTCTTTTTGAATTTTGTATTTGATTATATTCCATTTTTTCCATTTGTTTGGTATATCTTTTCCATGAATATCCTCACTGGGATAACATCCAGACCAATATAGTTTTCACCTCGTTAGTGCAGTGTGGAATAATAACAAGAGCAGTACAATACTTAGTGTCAGCACGTTAGTAAAATCACAATCGTGTGTCCACATTAATACAGTATGCACATCAGTACAAAATCCATATCTGTACAGTAGAGATAGATATTAGTGCAATTATCATAAATTAGTGCAACACCCACGTAAATATGTTATTAAAAGTAGTGCAAAATCAAAATTGGATTAAATTTCGTATCTGCTTCAGTTATGTTCACCTCATAAGAGCAGAATACTCCCATCGTCACATTCAACAAGAATAAAATAATGATATCAGAGCTGTAGCCATGTTAGTACAGAGCTCACATCAGTACAGTGACCATGTTATTGCATTCAGTCAAATATTATAGTCATACGTTAATGCTGTAACAAAGTGATTTCACAACATACAATATCACTGAAACTATATTAGTACTGTAGTCATAACAAGTACCATATTATTATTAATAAAAATGTTTTCATATCAGCGCAGCAGCTACAACAATATTCGGTACGATACCCACAGCTGTGCAGTAACAATATTAGTGTATCAATATTGATATACATAATAATAGGCAATTACCATGTATTTATGTTACACTAAAATCATTGAGCTAGTATTGCATTTATATTGATTTCAAATTTTGGCACAAGACCAGCAATTTCACGGTCGGGGTTAACTCTACTACATCCACATACACGCACGTACTTAA
Source organism: Octopus bimaculoides (assembly GCF_001194135.2). NCBI lineage: Eukaryota > Metazoa > Mollusca > Cephalopoda > Octopoda > Octopodidae > Octopus > Octopus bimaculoides. Next base: position 29,521,290 of record NC_068995.1, read on the forward strand.
CGTAGTTCTCAAGTAGATTCAGCGTGACACACCGAATATGACCAGGCTGGCTCACTGAACTACAGGTACAACTCATTTCTGCCGGTTGAGTGGAATGGAACAATGAGAAATATAGTGCCTTGAGCAAGGACACAATACGTCACCTGGAATCGAACTCACGACCTTCCGATTGTAAGTCAAATACACTAATCGCTAAGCCACACGCTTTCACATTTCAAATTAAAAGATTTTGTGTGTGAGCAAGCTATAAAATGAAATATAATACACTAAATGGGCTGTTTATACATCGAAAATGATTCACTTGTTTATTTCACCGGGAGCTGTAAAATATTTATGTGATACAATTCACTGTATAAGTTACAAGTAACGATATTTGTAGCCAAAGTAATTTTCAAATACTTTTATGCATTTCTTCACTTACAAATGCCATGTTTTCAACAAAATTTATATTGAAATCTCTTTTCCGACAATTTCATACCAACATGAGATAGTTTCAACTAATCTTAATTAAAAGCAACCCCTCTATCTATGACAAGTTAAATTGAAACTGTGTAAATCAGTGGTTCTCGGCAATATTTTATCTAGGGATCCCTTTGATTCCTATTATATTCGCTGAATTAAATATTATTAAGAATTGCACGAAAAAATGTTAAAATAGTTTGTATATTGTAGAAGTATAACCAATTTACTGCACATAAATTTTAACAACTAAATCTTCTATGGACCTTCAAGGCTCATATGGGCCCTGGTTGAGATCCAGTGATGTAAACAATGACAAATGCTCTCTAGAAGATAATTAAAAAGCCAAAGAATTGGTACAATGGGCTATTGATAACACTGACTGCTGATCGAAATCATATATCAGATTAACCGTTAGATATTTTAAACTTTGGTTTATCAACACGCATATATGATTCAAAACCGGAATAAAGGCGACACTTCGCTTTGGACATATATTTGGAGCATGAAATCTAATCATTCATTTTCTGATATAAAATAGAGAATACTTTGTTTTGCAAAACTTTTCACCAACATTTAAAAAAAAGTGACTGTTATATAATCAGTCATATTATGTAACATCTGTTAACTTAGCCTTCACTGGCAATCAGTTTCATCCTGCAGATATAGAATGTTCAGAACAATGACTACTTTAAATCAATTTCCTATCAAAATAGGGAAAGATCCACGATGTCGGAAACCTTGTAACAGTTTACTCTTTCCGTTTCTTTGAGTTCTCTCAGTTCTGAACTTATCTCAACTTCTTACTTTTTGCTTTTGTCCATATGTGTGTGTGTGTGCGCGCATGTGTGGGTGTGTATATAGGATTTTATTTTATGAATAACAAAAGGTAAACGTACCAAGAGAACCTTCTAAATTTGTCCGACTTAGAAATATATTCTATACAATTTTAGTGATAAGTAACAATACATATTCACTTTAACTTCATCGTTAAAGTAACTAAAAATACATAGCATTTCTCTATGTATGACCTACACGAAACTTTAAACAAAGGTAATTAATGTATGTTTAGATATATTTCAAAACCTATCAAATTTACCCTGTCTATTAATATCCTAATTAAGTTAGAACTTTCTAAAATTAATCATCATATGCTTCCTCCTCTTTAACTCAAGCATTTTCTCTTCTCACTTGACCAAAGATTACATGTATGCAATATGTAAATATTTCATTTTTTTTTTCTCATATAATTAGGAAAACCGACCATGTGAAACTTCGAAATCAGTGTTATCTTTTATCAGCCAAATTAAACATTCAACTCTAATTAGCCTGGTGATTTCGTTCTTCGTGTCATATTTTTCTATGAAACATAAACATAGGTATGTATATTTTATACTTGTGTATGTATGTGTATCCACATGCATGTGCGAATTTTCGAGTTCTAATACATATTTGAAATATGTGTTATTAGAATATGGAACCATTACGTAAATGATAAATGGTGTTTCATAAAGGCGACCATCGACTACATTGATAATTGCTGGCATATGTAAATGATTTGAAATTTTATTTACACGCGCGCGCACTCGCACCCATACGCACACACACACACGCACACACAGTTACACACGCATACATAGGTATGTATGTGTTAGGATGTAGCACACATGATCACGAATCGCGAGAGCATGGGTTCGATTCCCAGGCCGAGTGGTGCATTGTGTTCTTAAACGCTCCATCTCGTTGTTCTGTCACCACTTCGACATCTGAAGTGTGGCACATCGTGTATCTTGTACAGGCAATTAGATAGAGGAAGTGAACTTATGTGCCGCACAAACACTTGATCACAATAAACAAATCATCTGAGAAAGTCGTTCAGCAAGAAATTGCAGAACAGCCTTTGTTTTTGTCGGATTGAGAAACGTCCATCACATTACACACACACACACACACGCATACACAGATACACACACATGTATATGTATAATATATGCATACATACATATACATGCATATGTATATGCATATCTGTAATATATACAGGGTGGGCCAAAATTAGTACCCCAATTTTATGTGTCCCAATTATATGTGTCTATTAGTTCTGTAGCTTCTTGATGCATGCTGTTATTATTTCTATATGTCATCGATTATTCGATGTGTCGAATTTTGTGAGATAATACTGGTCGAAGCCAAAGATTCCAGATTTTTTGATCAACTCATTTTCTCTTGTCATTTGGGCGTCGATATCGTCTTCAGGAATTTGTGCATTCCATATTCTACGAGAGACGATGAATGGTGATCGTTACTTGGCGTTGTGTATAAACATCATCTGGCCATGTTTTTGATACCGTCATTCGAAAATCTTTGTGCAAGATGGAGCATCTCCTCATTATGATCATTTTTTCTCATTTTCATTACATTTCAAGTCGGGGCAGTAATTTTGGCCCACCCTGTATATGTGTGTGTGTGCGCGCGTGTGTATAAAGTTCCACATAAATATATACTTGTTTCATAAATAATAAGCATTTCCTTTTTTTTTTATTTTGCTTGCGGTCCTTCCTTGCGGAGATGTATCTCTAGATGGGGGGGGGGGTATGTAAGGACTAGTAACAAGCACTTATTAATTAGTCATAAAATATATACGAAAGATGTTGTTGCTGTCACTGCTACTACTGCAGCTGCTACGGCTGATATTTCTACTGGTGAAGTATTCGCTCTTACGCATAAACCTTTAATGAATGAACAATTGAGTAACGCTCTTGAAATGGTGCGAGTTATGAAACCAACGATGTCTTCAATAATAATAATTTCTGGCTTTGGCACAAGGCCACACATTTTAAGGGAAGCTTATAGTTTATAGATGATCGGATGAACCCAACACACAAGACTTGTACGAGGGTCGGCTGAAAAGTTCATAGGCTGACCAAGATACACTTATGGAATGTAATCAAGTGCGGTTTATATTTCAACATAGTCCTCCTTGCGGTCAACACACTTCTTTCGGTGTTGCAGTACGTGGATCCCATTGATGAAAAAGCTTTCATCTTGTTGGTCAAAACAACAGATATGAAACTACAATACTGGTTCCCAGCGAAGTGCTTTTTCATGTTGGGGAAGAGAGGGACCTTATCAGAATAGGGATGGTGATCAACCAGTTCACAGCCACAGTCACGCACAGCAACCATTGAAGCTAAGGACTTGTGCGCTGGAGCAGTGCCCTGATGAAACAAGACCCCTTTCGTTTGTTTTTGTGGACGTTTATTCTTGTTTCTTAACTGCCTCAGTAAGTTGACGTAGTACTCTCCATTGATGACGTGACCCTTTTGACGATAATCAATAAACACATGCCATTTGCACCCCAAAACCTGAGCCATCACTTTCCCTGCAGATGGAGTAGGTGAGGAAGGGTGTTTCCACTCTATGGAAAATCTCTTTATCTTTGGCTCAAAATGATGAAGCAAAAACTTCTGTCATGTCAAGTTCAATGTGTAGGATATTCTCAACTCTCTCACAGGATATACTAATAGCATTGGCTTTTTGATTTATAGTCAATCGCTTGTTATTCATCACCATGTAGTGAATACGATTAATGATTTCTTCGGTGGTGGCAGTTGCAGGACGTCCAGACTGTGGCTGATCTTTTAGACTCTACCTTTTTCTCCTCAATTCAGCTGTTTACTTTTGCACTGTTGATAACGCTAGAGCGTCACCTCTTAATGTAGCAACCATATCAGCATGAAAGTAGTTGAGGGATAAATTCTTTTTCGGCAGGTATTTGATGAGACGACGATGCCAAATTTTGTCCACTTTCAAGAGAAGTCGTTATTAGTTACTTGTGAAGTCTTCTTTGAACAGTCAGATGTCAGTTTACTTGGAATGAAACAATGAAGTCATTAATAAGGGAAGTTAATGCATGCGAGATTTCACAGCTCTAGCATCACTCCTTCAGAGTTAGCCTATGAACCTTTCATCTAACCCTCGTACTTATTTTATCAACTCAGGCTGAAAAGGAAAATTGACATTGGAGGGATTTGAGCTCTGAATTTGAAAGCAACATTTTACCACATCTGTTATGTACCTACTAACTAATCTTTAATAATAATAATAATAATAATAATAATGATAATAATAATAATAATAATAATAATAATAATAATAATAATAATAATAATAATAATAATAATAATAATAACAATAATAATAATAATTACAAATTTTGACACAAGGCCAGCAATTTTGGGGGAGGGGTAAGTCGATTGCATCGATCCCAGTGCTCAACTGGTACTTATTTTATCAACCCTGTAAGGATGAAATGGAAAGTCAACGTCAGCAGAATTCAAACTCAGAACATAAGATGGATGGAATGTCGCTAAGCATTTCGCCCAGTTTGCTAACAATTCTAACAGCTCACCGCCAATAATAATAATAATAATAATAATAATAATAATTATTATTATTATTATTATTATTATTATTGTAACGAAGTTTGTGGTCAATGAGGAGAGTAGGCGTGATACCATTAGTAATTGGTGCACTTGGAAATATCAACACTCAACGACCAACAAGGCCAAAAAGGATTGCTGAAAGTGTGAAGGTAGAACACCTACAAAAATAATATTGCTTGGAACTGCAAGAATTCTTCGCAGGGTTCTTGAAGCATGACCTGTAAACAAGTGTCACCTTAGTCTGCTGGCTGCGGACAGTTGATACTTTCCATCATAACCAGCAAAATAAGCTGTGAGTTTTCATCAAATAATAATAATAATAATTCTTTCTACTGGAAGCACAAGCCTCAAATTTGGGGGAAGGGATTAAGTCGGTAACATCGACTCTACTAGGGAGTAACTGGTACTTATTTAATCGACCCCGAAAGGATGAAAGGCAAAGTCGACCTCGACGGAATTTGAACTCGGAACGTGGCGGCAGACGAAATAGCGCTAAGCATTTCACCCGGTATGCTAACGATTCTTCCAGCTCGCCGCCTTTATAATAATAACAACAACAACAATAATAATAATAGTAATAATAATAATAATAATAATAATAATAATAATAATAATAATAAACCTTTCTGTTATAGGAATAAGGCTTGAAATATCCGTCAAATAAGTCGATTACATCAATCCTAGTGCATAACTGGTACTTATTCCATCGACCCCGAAGGAATGAAAGATAAAGGTCGACCTTAGCGGAAAATAATAATAATAATTCCCGCTATCGGGGATTCTATTTATTTATTTATTATTTCTTTCTTTAATTTCTATTATATACCCTCTGTTTTATCCTTTAATGTGATAGTATCTCTCTTTTATCAATGTGAACACTACCTGTTTTTGTATTTTATTTTTTTGCGTGTGCTGTAACTCGTCTTTCGATATTATCTTGGGCCCCTTGTGGCCAATAAAAGAAATCATTATTATTATTATTATTATTATTATTATTATTATTATTATTATTATTATTATCATTATTATTATTATTATTTTTATTATTTTCATTATTATTATTATTATTATTATTATCATCATCATCATCATCATCATTATTATTATTATTATTATTATTATTATTAAGAAGCATTAGTTTTACTGCGTGTTATGTGAGGAATAACTTGAAGCTCTTGAAATTCTTGAAATGTGAGAAAATTATGATGATAGCCGAGGACAAGAAGCGTAAATGCTACACATGCATAAGAATGCATAAGAAGCACAAATGCTACACATGCATAAGATCTTACTGTTCCATGCGAAAGAAAAGAAAGGTAGTGGATATGTCTTGCTAATTATCAACACCTCGACCACAGCTAAAACAAAATACACAGAAGCAATAACAACAGCAATAACAGTCGAAGAAAAAGCAGAGGTCACAACAACGACAACTTTCCAAGGAGATCAAGTTGAAGTGCCATCCTAAACAAAGCAACATTCGTGCAAACATAGATATATAAGAACACGCTCGGCAATACAGTCATGAGATTCAGCAAATGAAAATAAGGATGATATGGAAGAATTAGAGAAAGGACAGAAAATAGAGATATCGCCAAGGTTGAAGAGTTATACATCCGCGGTCTGAACACCTAGCAGGCTGAAATTTCACTAAAATAAAAGAGCGTGGCAAAACAAATGAATCAGCCGCCTCGTCAACAATTTCATCAAAAATATCCACAACATCAACAGTATCAACAATATCAACAGTATCCACAGTATCAACAGTATGAGATCATAAACTCACGTGGTTTGACGTCGGTGTGGAAGCTGAAAAACCTGCTGTATTATATTTGGTTACAAAATCTAGATGTGGTAATTATCAACAGGGCTAGGATTTCCAAGAACTAGCTTGCTCTCCTTCTGGCAGACAACGAGATCCATACTTCTTTCGCTAGTCCGATTTGAGAGATGAGAGTACAGTATCGGAAGGGTAAGAATATAAAGGTAAGGACGATCTTTCTAACCGCAGATAATAGGCTGGTGGTCATAGACGTGTGTATCAATGGCGGTATAGTGCTTTTAGACAAGTGGCTGTTTGTACTTCGATAAGTAAAAGAAGAACGAAGTCTTCAGACGTCATGAGGCGTCTCTAAGAATATCGCGCTCATGAACATTAGTGGGCGACTGGAATTGTATTTTAGGCGATCGGCACATCATTGGAAGAATATGAAAAGTTGACGGGAGCAAAACTTAACCTGGAAAAGTCGGTGGGCATGCAACTCAGCACATGGAGAGGCAAGTCCATGCCGTCCAACAGCGTCGTTGGATGCTGGACGGACGGACCGGTAAAGTTGCATGGGGTTTGGTTCGGACCGGATCTCCAGGTGGATAAGAATTGGGACGAGGTCATCTACTACCGCCTGACAGTCGTGCCTTGCCCCGTTCGCACCTCGCCATGTTGGAATGCCTCCTCTTCATATTCTTGTGGAAGGGACTGGTTTCATTGGTGAGGCGGTCCATCTGCTGCCAACACCCTCTACGCGGAAGGCTGGGAATGCCGTGGCTAATGATGCGCAGACATGTGCTGAGGCTGTGGTATCTCCAAATATTCTGTTTAAACGGTGAACAGGTGTGGTCGCTGTTTATCAAACAAGCCTTTCCCCAGCTCGTCTCCCTGACTGAGCTGCAATCCAGGGTCAAGAAGAGACCGAGACAAGGTGACTGGCATCTGGAATGTCACCAGGCACTCACTGCCCTCTACCAAGCGGGCAATGCGATCAGTGGAACATCTACTCTCGAGTTCTATACAGGGTTAGTGGAGGAAAAGAGCGATGACGCACTCGGTGAGGCGGTAGGCGAAGACGAAGTCGAACTGACCAGTCTGTTCCGGAGCCAGAACACACTAACCATTGATTGGTAAGTGTTTTGTCAACATCGCATTTTTTTTTTTTTTTGTATTTGTCATTGAGAGGTTTTTCTTGCCATTTTTCATTATTATTGATGTTGTTGTTATTATTATCCTTGTTATCATCATCATCATCATCATCATCATCATCATCATCATCATCATCATCATCATCATCATCATCATCATCATCATCATTATTATTATTATTATTATTATTATTATTATTATTATTATTATTATTATTATTATTATTATTATTATTATCGTTATTGTTATTTTGTTCGAGTCTCTCGTAATTGTTTGAATTTAACTGTCATCGTAAAATCTTACTTCAAATTTTTGAGTAAAATTCTAAAAGATTCTGAAGGGTTACTCAGCTCTTTGCGTTTCTGCTTTCGGTGAGGAATTTGTTAATCATTTGCTGAAAATTTGCTCATCTCATTAACAAATTTTTAAAATAATTATTTCGCAAAACGTCCAGGGAGGGAAAATAGATGTTGGAAAAGTTGTGCTGACGAACATACCATCGCCACCACTAGTACCGACCGAAACAAAATTAACAACATTAGCAGCTGTAGGAACATGTCAGGCAAAGAAACGTGCAGAATTATCAGCACGAGAGTTGTCCTTGCCATCGACGTCACCACATTAACAGCAAACAATAGCGACAGAAACACAACCACCCCAATAATAACAATAACCGCAGTAACGACGACAAAAGTTATAGCAACAGCAGCAGCAAACGCAAAGATAACGTCATCAACATGGCAGAACACGAACCAATAATATCATCACCAACAACAATAACTACAATAATAGCAAAGCTTCCTTTGCTGGAGTGACCTCCAGTCTCTCTCCAGAAGATAAGAGGGTGAAATTACAGAACACCACTCGATTTAGGAAAAATCAGAGGAGAAGGTTAAAGCTTGCGACCCCTCCTGAAGCTCTACCTGCAACCGTTAAAAGTTTATTCTACACTGCTGTGCGAGTATAATAACATGTTGCCTGAACGACTTCGAATGCACACATAGAAAGCGCCCTCTGCAATGCATGGTAAGCAACATATATCTGAAGCAAGTTAGATCGGGAATGGGAGAGCGAATTTCTATTTGAGACTGAGAAGCCTACAGTACAACATTCAGTAGTCGTTTGTCGCGGTGGGGACTTCGATCTCTTCCACACTTAATAGAGCAGTAGGGGGCTAAAGTTAACAATACCAAGAGTCCAACGGAATTAGCTCGCTAATGGATATTGGTATGCATAATGTTAGAGGGGCGCAAAGCTGCTTGGTGTGAAGAGAGTGGGGTGATTTGGGATCACACTAGAGGTCCTGCTCTGTGTAAAGCGTGAGCATTTGGAAAGAATCCGAAAGGGGCGGACCTACATGTAAATGTGGAAGGCAGGCTTTCGAAATGCTAAGTGGGTAGAACATTTGATCATAACAAATTAATCGCCTCCCAGGGTATATCCCAACTCTGCATTCTCTCTACCCCGCCCCCATTTCTGCCCTCCTACATGCACAAACACAGACATACACACACAAGAAAACATGCGCTTGCTTTCGTCTAAGTTGGAACTTCCTGACCATACCTCTGATGAAGAAAGAGGGCAAGAAAGGTTAAACCAAAAATGAAAAAAAGAACATCAAAGAAAGGGTTAAAAAACGTTAAGAAACATTAAAGAAGTTATACAAAACATAAAACAACACCAACTCCACATCTCTCCCATTTAACGCTATGTCTACAACAACAACAACAACAATAGCAAAAACACCAGCAACACCATAACCTCTACTCATAGCAACTAAAAGAAAACATAACAAAACAACGAAAACACAAGAGAAAAACTAGTATCTGCATAATGCCAACAACGACCAGAACGAAAGCAGCAACAATTTGCACCCACATTCAGTTTTGTCCTGGTAAGAAGTAAAAATAAAGGACTGCAATTCAAAAGTACAAAGTGGAGACATAAGGATAGAGGGGTGGGCCTATAATAAAAGCGCAGAGGAAATCCCAGAGAACTTGAAATTTGTAAGGCTGCCAGTAGACAAATATAAGAAAATGAAATTTTCTAAATGACATTCGAAACTCCAGCGTCAGGCAACTTCAAAGGCTCCCCGCAAAACCCTACATGGTGAAGGTATTTTTTTATATAACCGATTGCCTAAAGAAACATCTTTAAGTTAGGTGACCTGTTTTTCTTTGTTCTTTCCTTCTACCAACAAGACAACTTTAAAAGTAGGTTGAATAAATGCGCATTCATGAGCCAATCTGGAATCAGGGACACTTGCTCAATGACCTCAAGTCATCAGCTAGGGATATGATAACCATAAGTGATACTAGGATGTTCAGTACACATGCCGTAGCGTCCATTTTTGATGACTGATATCTACACATCTGTAAGGGACCTGGAATGGGAGGTGGATTGACAGCGTTGTTTTAGAAAAACTTTGAATCTCGAGAAACAGTCGATCTTCCTGGGCCCGAAAAGGAAACTGATTATCTTGGATGTGAAATGTAACGAAGGAGTGCCTTCAGACCAGCAGCTGTCTATAACCTCGTCAGGGCAACCAGATTTCTTTAGGAGTCTGGAGATTTTCCTTGGAACGTCAGAATGCTTTAGCGTTAATGGACAACTGGAACGATATCTTGGATGCACGTTTGGATTGTGTGGTGTTAACTGATAAGAGAGTTGGGTGCAAAAGCATCACAAACCTGTTCATACGATTCCAACTGTTTGACAGGTAGTGACTAGATTTCCCGAATGCCCAGATGTGAACACGGGCAAACAGCATCGGTTTATCTAAAACGTGTCTAGGTGGAGTATTGTGTAGACAAACTAACAGGGACAGTATAGGTTACCCACAATTCAAAGTGGTCGGCTACTTACACTAAACATTTTTATCTGTACTATCGACCTTGACAAGCAGAATAGAAACCTGATTATTGGAAACAGAACGCGTCTTTTCAGGCATGCCAAGTTTGTAGTTACCGGATTAGAGAATAAATTAAGAGGAAGTTAACAAAGGCATTCATCAATAACCGATGGTGGTCAGCTCAAACATGGCTATTAGATTAAAAACAACATGGATTAGTAAAGAAATAGTGATAGAGTAGAGGAAAAGCTAGTTAGTATCCCAGAGGAGGTACCAAGGAAAGGCTTTGCCACTGACGCGCTGACGGCAAGATTGACTCTTGAGCAAGTCTTCAATGCTAACCACGAAGGTTGTGCTGTCAGGGCACAAAGGTGCACGCTATAAGGTATGAGGGAACGAAAGCTGTTTGATGGTCCTGTAAGGCAGAAGCACAACGTGGCAACAAAGCCACAATTCGGTCTTTGACGGATCAGCAAAAGCGCATGGTACTTCGTTCCGAGCAGATGTGTGCAGCTTTCCAGCGACATTTAGCTCAACTGTTTAGGGCGGTTGGAGACAGAGTGGACCTTACCACCTACCTAAATGACCTACCGCAGATCACGACTAGATGCAAAGTTCTGCGAAAGGCCGATAACAGCTAATGACATACAGGAAGTGATGGTTGGCTGCACAAGTAATAAGTCACCAAGTTTGGATGCTCTGCCTTACAAGCTTTACTTTTATATGTCATCTTACTCGGAGGTCTCTTGACAAATGTCTACTGCAACTGGCAGCAGAATGGAAAATTTCCCAATTCTGCGAAATGAGGTGTAAGTAGTGCTACAGAGAAAGGACCCGAACAAGGGAGTTGATTTTGACAAACTCAGGCCAGTAATACTACAAAATGTAGAATTTAAGATCTTGGCCAATGTAATAACCAAAGATCGGCACAGATATATGCAATTTTATGTCGTCACCTTAATAATCTTGGGACAGATCGGCACTTTTCTGAGAAAAAAAAATTGACAAAAGAAAAGATTAACCAGGAAAAGTCGATGGGCCTGCAGCTCGGCATCTGGAGAGTCATATTCATGCTGCCTGGGGTTACTGACCGGTTGCATTATTCGGTGTCTGATTTGGTTGAGATCTCTAGGTAGACAAGAACTGGTTCGAGATGACAAGCAGTGTCACTAATTTCACCCTGAAGGGTAGGGCGGGGTGGAGAACGCCTACATTGCATCTATCACCTGCTACTACCTGGCTATTGTGTCATGCCCGGCTCCGTTGATGACCCGACTGGAGTGTCAACTCTTCCACTTACTGTGGAAGGGACGGATTCTGGTGGACAGACGCTCCATTCACTGTCAACATCTGCTGCTTTGAGGGCTGAGCATGCAGTGGCTAATGAGATGCAGAGGTTGCGACATTTCTTGCGCTTCCTTGACGGCGTGTAGGTGCGGTCACCTTTATTAGACTCACTTTGACAGAGTTGCAGTCTTGGATTAGGCATAGACCGAGGCCGGGCACCCGACACCTAAAGTATCGTCAGAGGCTCAAAGTTTTCTGCCAGTCGAACAATGTGGTCGTTGGAAGCTTCACCATAAGTTTCTATATAGGATTTGTGATAAGCGAGAGCGACTACATATTCAAGAAAGACTTTGGACGTCGCCGGAAATAAACTGGCTTCTCTGTTTCGGAGGACTTTCGGTCAAGGGCCTATGAATAATTTCTAGAAATCCTTGGTCCGGCAATGCTGCCGGGGTGTGGTGAGAGATATTACCGTTTCAGGATAAACTCTATAGGCATGGCGGTGTCGTCCACCAGGCCTGCACATGATGCACGCGCTCGTAGTGTACTAACATTGCTGACTTGTGGAGTGCGAGTAAGAAGTGTCTGGCTATCAGCCGACACTATTGTGAAGATCACTCCACCACCTTCCTTTGACTGAGAAGGGATAACAGCGTTCCTCGGTCTGGTGACTATAGTGAGGGATGTTGTATGGTGAACTAGACTGAAATTACTGACTGCAGATACTTTCCTCTCCTGCCGTTGACTCTTCTAAGTGCCATTTGTAAAGGAAGGTGAGGTTTGAAAGGAAGGCGCTGCTCTCCAAAAATTTGTTAATAAGTGGGTTAATATGGTGAAGATGGCTCCGATGAGTGGGCCTAAGCTTACACCTATAGAATGGACTGAATTGATAGGAGTGGAACACTTGGCAGCTGGGGTAATCCAAGATCTGTCGGATTCTTTGGTTACTGTTGGGTGATACTATCCCCTATTTGGTAATTTTGTTATTATAATACTCTTGTTAATTACTATTGTTTATTTTGTTTATACGTGCATATGTAAATCTGTCCTTTGTTTTTGACTTATCCTAAATGTTTTTGTTGCGATTGTGTCCAGTAAAGAAAAATATTATTATTATTATCATTATTATTATTATTATTATTATTAGTATCATTATTATTATTATTATCGTTATCATCATCATCATCATCATCATCATCATCGTTATTATTATCATTATTATTATTTAGATAAACCTGACACCTTTTGTGTCATATATGATTAGAATTGGAATATGGAAATTAGCATTGATTATGAAGAGATCCCAAATGGGAATATAAACTGGACCATTGAATAATAACAAAATTCTTTTTTTTTTCCACAAGGGAACTCAGGAACAAAATAATAGTGGTTTCAACAATGGAAGAACAGCTGAGAAAGATGACCGCTGGAAGATATAAGATTTGAGAACATGTTAAACAATGTACTGACACAGAATTCATATTGAGCTTTTGACACTGGATGGTTCGATGCATGAGAAACCCAGCTTAATGTCGGAGTGTTTATATACAATTCATTTTCACAATAACTGAAAGTAAAAGAAAAAACATATTGAAAATTATTTTGAAAATTATCAAAACTCATACAGTAGATTGGATTAGAAAAATAAGAAATTTAGTCTAGAGGATAAATATACGCTCTCTCTACAACCTATATGTAAGAGATGAGGAATTATGTACATTATTTACATTGTTTACATTTGAAGGATATTTGTCCTCATCTTGTTTGTTGTTAACACAACGTTTTGGCTGATATACCCTCCAGCCTTCTTCAAGTGTCTTGGGGAAATTTCGAACCTGGATTCTCATTCCTAAGGTATTTTTCGATGTTATTATTTTTATTATTATTATTATTATTATTATTATTATTATTCAGGTCACTGCCTGGAATCGAACTCGGAATCTTGGGGTTAGTAGCCCGCGCTCTGAACTACTACGCCATATACCCGTACTGGTTAAGAGCGCAGTGACCTGAATAATAATAATAATAATAATAATAATAATAATAATAATAATAATAATAATAATAATAATAATAATAATAATAATAATAATAATGATAATAATATCGAAAAATACCTTAGGAATGAGAACCCATGTTCGAAATTTCCCCAAGACACCTGATGAAGGCTGGAGAGTATATCAGCCAAAACGTTGTGTTAACAACAAACAAGATGAGGACAAATATCCGTCAAATTAAATAATGTAAATAATGAACTTAGTTTTATTTCAACAAAATATTTTCTATCTCCCCCACTTTCTGTCAGTAAAAGACTTCGCAGAAACAAAAGCAAGCTGTTGTCATTTATCAGAAACCATAAGACCGTAAGCTGGCTCAATCGTTAGCACGCCATACAAAATACTCAACGGCATTGTCCTTACGTTCTGAGTTCAAACTCTGCAGAAGTCAACTTTGCTTTTCATCCTTTTGGGATCAATGAAATAAGTACCAGTCGAGAATCGGGGTCGATGTAATCAAGGATCCCTCTCCTCTCCCTTAAACGTTCAGGCCTTGTGACTTTAGAAAGGTTATTTATCAGAAGTCATGTCTGATTATTTGCAATATCACCCCTTAACATTTCAAACAGAAATATTTTAGAGAGAAATAAAAGAGAAAAATATAACTTTTGTTCGTTAATTAAGGAGAAAGTGCAGTGCACGATTTTTGCAGCGCTTTGTCGACTAGTGTTAGTAATGTGTCTGAATATTAGCCTGAAACTCCGCAGTCCACTGCCACTGGAAAAGAAAGACATGAGTGGGGATTGCACAAGGAGTTTGATTGGATTGCTCCCAACAAAGTCAATATTGCTGAAGACATCCCACAGCATGATATTAGTTTCAAATAACATGAAGTATTATCATTTCAGCAGTATTAAAAAGGCTGTTCAAACGAAAGGGAAAAGAAAGGAATTAGAATGTTGGTAAGAGAGAATATATAACCTTGATCGGTAGGTATAAAATGAGCAGTGAATACCTAATATGCGTACAATGAAGGCATGGGTAGAGAAAATGTGCAGTAGCATTTATGCCAGGTGTGTGGTGAAGCGAAACTTCAGATGAGGCATATATACACAAGTGCGGTGTATGTATGGCTTTTGTTTAAGAAGTTCGCTTCGCAACCCCATGGTTTCCTGTTCCCCATGTTACCTTGATATATACATGGAAGTCATGAAAAACCTTATAATGAATGTACTTTCATTTCAAACTAGCCATAACAAAATATATGATTGTTGTAATACCCAGTACATCCCCAGGCCATCAAAAATCGTCTTCCATTAACTACTAAGAGGGTTTTCGATCTACTTGGAAATATGTGGGGAGGAGGGCGAATGGTTATAATTTGTTTCTGAAAACTAAGCGGTGTGTATCTCGGGCAAAAATGCTTAATTCTCTTTGTGAGAGATGTAATATGATAAAGTTAATCGCAAAAATGTTACTAACATTTGGAAAGGTAAAAATGATTATGTGCAACATTCATGCCGCCCTAAAAGCTATTAGCAGCATGAGAGGAAATAACTTCAACGAGAAATCATGTTCTCGTGTTGTTGTTGCTTATTCCCAGGTCAGCTTGGGAATGGCCAGCTGAAAGCATCTTGTCTTTTCATACATTGGGAACTGCATTATATTGCGTGTTCTTGCTTTATTTAAGGAAGGAATAGAAAAAAATCTTTTATTATTCAATGGCCCAATTTTTATTTAAGAAATGATATGAGACTTGTTTGCTACTTCTAGCAGATTAAGTGAACATCCAAAGAATGGTGGTTGTAGCAATATCAGTGGGAGATGATGTACAATGGGCAAGACGGTAGCATACAATGACGGTGACCTATAAGCAGGCTCACCAAGCAGACTCTGAGTATGTACTTGTAATAGTACACAAAAAAAAATGAAGCGTGTAAGAACAATCTTCATTTATAATCTCAACCAAATTCCAATTTTTGCACTTCATTTATGGACGTACATAATGACTTCTCACATAGTACAAGTCCACAAATTTGCAGGATGAGGTATCGTAGATTGGTCTCTGTGTAGCCCTGTAGCGTTTACTGATATCAACCTTGGAGAGATAAAAAGAAAATAGGTGAGATTTGAACTCAGACCTAAGATGAATAAAGCTAAATACCGAAAAGGGTTTCAATTTCGCATTCTAATTCATATATATCCTGCTAAGCATTGCCTTTCTCTCTCTCCTTAAGTCCCCCACTTCATCCATCTCGCTCCTCTCTTTCTAGCTTCTTTTAATCATCTTCAGGATTTCACAAAGAGTGTACTCCTGACTCCACATTTAATATGGCTCTTTGCTATCAAATACTTACCAATTACAAAAATACGTTTGCCTTTATTTTTTATTTATTTTATCTCTTCTTTGGTCGACAGCTCTTTTCATGTACGATAAGTCTATCTGGTTGAAACGTACGACTGCATACACGACATGGGACCAATGCTGCTTGAGAACTCTTCCATGCAGCTTCGTTCATTGCATCAACGTCATACATACCACTGCTACCTACAAACAGATAAATTATTATTATTATTATTATTATTATTATTATTATTATTATTATTATTATTATTATTATCATTATTATTATTATTATTATTATCATTATCATTATTTGTATTAAGAAGGTGTAGACGCT
>NC_068995.1:29537987-29539154 GCF_001194135.2 Octopus bimaculoides
TGGCGAGAGTTTGCCCTTTAGGAGCGAATTTTAAGATTTAAAATTGAAAATTCAATCTTACAAAAGAAAAGAATATCAATGTGGCTTCCCGAATCATGGGAAGTGATGGCTGTTGGAACAGCCATTATAACATTGCTTTCCCACCACTAGCTGATGTGGTCAAGAGACGAAGCACAGGCGGTGGCGACAGCAGCAGTAGCAGCAGCAACAACAGCAGCAACATAAGTAGCAGCAGCTATGACGAGCGGGATAAAATTTAAAATGACTAAAGTACGGACTCCACCACCACCAACAACAACAGAAACATTAATACCATGAAAACAGCGGCCCTTCTTATTTCTAAGCAAAATGAGAACGGGCTTGCACAAGCTTGTCGTACAATGGAAAAATCCGAGTTGATAGAAAAAAAAATGTTAAGTGACGCCAAAGCACACTCAACAATGAATGGCAGGACAATTTTCCTGAAAACGACAAAGGAAACACCGGAAGACACTAAAAAAATCACTTTACACAAATATATTTCGATAAAGATCAGGAGACTGGAGTGAGCGACACAAGGGCAGATCGAAAATACCTAAGGCCAGTCTGGGGATTAAAAACTTACGTCGCCTGGTGCCTGCATGTGTTTAATTTGTGTTATATTTTGTCATTAAAGAATCAGAAATCTTTTGACTGATGTTTTGAGGTGGTTTTTTATGCGTCAGAGGAAAATTTTGCCTAAACAAAAAGCTTGAATAAGTTTTTCGGGTGGAACAAAGCAAAGTGAACTAATTAAACTCTTCCAAGATGACAAGCAGCGAAATTTAGAATGATCGAGGAAAGGAAAGCGTTAAGTGAACCCCTAATAATAATAATAATAATAATAATAATAATAATAATAATAATAATAATAATAATAATGATAATAATAATAATGATAATAATAATAATAATGCCCGGATGCAGTACCAGGCAGTGGTTCTCATGGCTTCTGATCTTAACTGATTAGAAGTGTTATCATGTACATTGTTTTGTCTTGGTATAAAAAGATGGTCTACAGCAAATATTCTGCTTAATACCACAACTTTGCTTGTCAGTTGTTTGACCTTAACCAGTTGAGCATGTCTCTTGGTGGCTGACGATATGTGCATCTCTGATCATGAGCAGAAGTAGTGGGGGAGCATCATA
>NC_068995.1:29539584-29546512 GCF_001194135.2 Octopus bimaculoides
CTGTTTATCTTCATATGAGATCACTATGTTACGCACATATGGTTGTGATGCATGTGCCTGGTGTACCCTTATCAGACAGGTAGTCATGATGGGTATACTGGGCTTCGTATATTTTACCCCAGTGTCACTTTGATGGCATGTCCTGCTCTCTCACTCAATAATAATAATAATAATAACAACCACAACAACATCGAAAAATACTTTAGGAATGAGAACCCAGGTTCGAAATTTCCCCAAGACACCTAATGAAGGCTGGGGGTACATCAGTCGAAACGTTGTGTTAACAACAAACAAGATGAGGACAAATATCCGTCAAATGTAAATAATGTACATAATTCCTCATCTCTTAAATATAGAACTGACACAAAAACTTGTCGATAGCCTGGATAGACTATAAAACAACTTCCGATAGTCTATCACGTAGCTGGATAAAGAAATGTCTGGAAATATATAAAATAGCACTTACTCTGCGAAACTTCTTGTCTGTATGTGTGAGATCATGGAAAACCAAACTGACTTTCTACAGTGACAATGAATCTCTTAATGCTGGAGATGTAAGAATTTCATGTGGCATTTTCCAGGGTGACCACTTCTCTTTTGTCTAGCCCTAATACCTCTCTCGAAACTGCTCAATGATGTACAATACGGTTATAAAATGTTTGATAAAGGTATAGAGCATCTGATTTATATGGATGATTTAAAGCTCTTTGCAAAAAATGGCAAGAACTACAGGGCTTACTAGTAATTGCTAAACAATTCAGTGATGACATCAGGATGCAATTTGACCTCGATAAATGTGCAAAAGCTACCTTTATCAAAGGAAAAATGACAGAAACATTCAATGTTAATCTTGACCAGCAGAATGTCATAAAGGAATTAGAACCAGCGGAGAGCTACAAATACCTAGGGGTATTTGAAGGGGACAGAATCAAACATTCAGTGATGAGGGAAAAGATCAGAAGAGAATGTTATCGCAGGGTGAGGGAAATACTCAAGACAGAGCTGAATGCAAGAAACAGGATCGAAGCGATCAATATTTTAGTTATACCGGTCTTGACTTACAGTTTCAATATCATTTACTGGTCAGTTACTGAAACATGTAATCTTGACAGAAAAATACGAAAATTGTTGACAATGCATAGAATGCACCACCCTAAGGCAGATATAGAACGACTTTACCTGCCAAGAAAAGAGGGTGGTCGTGGACGTTTACAACTGGAATTAACAATGAAGATTGTCACAATTGGCCTAGACACCTACCTGACTCTGATGACTGGATATTAAAACTTGTCTCAAAGCATGAAAACAACAAAGCATCATATTCAGTAACAAAAGAGGCAAAGGAATATGTAAGTGAATTTCAAATACAACAAATTCCAGAATTAGACGTACTAGAAACAAGCACAGACAAAGCTAAGCGTATGAAAACCCATGCTAAAACTGCTGCCTTAGATATTCTTACTGAGAAATGGCAAGAAAAACCTCTCAATGGCAATTACCCAAAGAGAGCTAATAGTGCCGATGTTGACAAAGCCCTTACCCATCAATGATTAGTGTCTTTTGGTTTAAAATCAGAAACAGAAGGGTTTATCATAGCAGCCAAGATCAATGCCTACCTACAAGAAACTACCAGGACAACATATTAAAGAACGGCTGTAGCCCAACATGTCGTGTATGTAAACAACAAAATGAAACCAACGATCATGTTGTCTCTATGTGCAGTCTTCTTCTTGCACCTAGAGAGTATCTCAACAGGAATGATAGAGCAGCAAAATATATTCACTGGGTAATTTGCAAAAACCTGGACTTGCCCCATGATAAAAACTAATGGGAACACAAAGCACCTCCAGTGTTTGAAAATGATCACATCTCATTCCTCTGGAACTTTACCATTCAAAATGACAGAAAGATAGATGTGAATAGGCCAGACATTATATTGAAAGACTTCAGACAAAAATCATGCCTCCTCATTGATACGACTGTCCCAATCGACATAAATGTATCTGTCAAGACCTACCAAAAACTAAGCAAGTATAAAGATCTTGAAATAGAAATTGTCAAATTTTGGAACCTCAAGACTAAAACAATACTTGTTGTCATAGGTGCCCTAGTAATGATAGCAAAAGGGGTTGATTGCTACCTAGCTCAGATTCCAGGAAACCCCAAAATGGCAGAAATTCAAAAGATAGTGCTCATGAGAACTGCCCATGTCCTACGTAAAATACTGTCTGTGTAATCTCAAATTTTAAAAACAAACTCATAATTTTCTTGTTTTCTTAAACATTCTAACACCAACATGAACTTCTAACTTATTGTCTGTTGAGGCTTCGGGTTTAGACTTGGAGCCAATTTGTACAAATACAAAACAAAAGTCAAACAAATGATAATAATAATAATAATAATAATAATAATAATAATAATAATAATAATAATAATAATATTAATAATTTTCATTATTATTATTATTATTATTATTATTATTATTATTATTATTATTATTATTATCATTATTATTATTAACGTCTTACTTTGAACGAGAAGAATACTATCAGGCTTCACGGGCACTGGTCGTCTGTGTTTCTTCGGTAATTTGTCATTTTCGATGTGCCACTTCTTCAGACATTGGGGTTCATGGATCGAGATTGATTTGGTACCAAATTCACGGCCACAAATATAACACACTATGGTACATGGTCTGTTGCCAATGGCCGGCATCGTAGACGAAGATAACTTAAAGAAAAGAAAATTTTATTCAATAGTTATATATATATATATATAGAGAGAGAGAGAGAGAGAGAGGGGGGGGAGAAAGAAAAAAGAAAGAAAGAAAGAAATATCAAATACTATAAAACATAAATTGTTGACTTATTGAATTGATCTCTGATTCTAGATGATGCATCATAAATACCAAATGGCAATTTAGATCAGCTCCACTTGCGAAGGGGAGATAATCTGAAGATTCTAAATTCTCCAAAGTTGATATGACATCAAAGAAACGGAAATGTTTATTGTCTAGAGATAAGAAGAAAGCCGTAGACGCGTATTTGTGGCCCAATAACCCTCATCATCAGGGCAGTTGACCGTCCTTATCTCCAGTAGCCAAGGACTTATACAAAAAAGAGTAGGCCCCATTTCTGGCTTAGGTAGTTTTCATAGTTTAAACAAAAATGGGACAAGAGAGATAACCCAGAATGGCCAATGACATGTATTAGAACAATTTAGACAGGAATATCAAATGCCATATAACATAAATTCTTGACATACATACATACATACATACATACATACATACACACATACATACATACATACATACATACATACATACATATATATATTAACGTGTATGGAGAGTGCATATGTATGTATGTATGTATGTATGTATGTATATAATACAGTGGATAATCTAACTAACTGTTTCCAGCATCATTAACTTATGAGTCGGCTGTGTTTCATCTCCTCAAAATATATTATTATTCCAGTGTGTACATACCATTAGATATCAATGTACCTACTATATATACATTTTTTTAACACAAACAGAACATCTTTGTGGTCATTCGGCCTGCTATAAATAAGAGACTGAGTAACCACGCAGGGTGGGTGGTCATGGCTTGAATGACTTTGGTTATACGTAAATTTGGTGAAGGCTGATATGGGGTTTAAAATCAACAGCAATAATTTTGAATACAATATATCATCTGTCAAGGGTTGGGCCTCCCGGAGGCAAAGTGGCTGACTTTCTTTCAAGCGTTGGGCCTCCCAGAGGCAAAGTCGCTGAGTTCCTTTCGAGCGTTGGGCCTCACGGAAGCAATGACCGAGACCTTTGACATTATGTTGTGTTGTGTTTGAGAAGAAAACCTACGAAGGCGAGCAAAATTGCAGTCGTGGCAGATAGCGGTGTCACGCAAATGGCACCCGTGCCGGTGGCATGTAAAAGCATCCATTACACTCTCGGAGAGGTTGGCATTAGGAAGGGCATCCAGCCGTAGAAAACAATGCCAAAGACTGCAGTCTGGTGTAGCCTTCTAGCTTACCAGCCCTGGTCAAACCGTCCAACCCATGCCAGCATGGACAACGGACGTTAAATGATTATGATGATGATGATGATGATGATGATGATGATGATGAAACCACTCTCCAACTCTGAAGTATAACTGCGTAGCTTGTTAAGCATGCAAAAATGATGCTCATAATGATTATTTAACTCTAAATATGTGCAATGAACAGGCACATTTCTTATCGTAAGCTTAAAGGCCACTGTATTATACAGGAGTGTGTTGATAGCTTGCTGATCCCAATTCTTTAACTGGGGATGAACATGCATCTGGAAGTTTATTTACATTAAGATGTTTCACTAAATAAAAACGAAGTCTTCAGCAGTTGTAACACAGCAATCCAATGAAATATGAAAGACAACACTATAACACAATACACAAATTTTGTAGACCGCTATAACTGAAGTGCAATGTTATGCTCTCCCCTAAAGGAAAATAGTTTATAACTCAATAAACTGTTTGCAGCAGCGTCAGTGACTGTATTTTAAATATCTATAGAGTTCTTAATGCAGATCAAAAGAGTAATGTGTCGATCGATTGAGACCTACTGAGTGATTAGATGCAATGTCGTTCATCTATGAAAGTTTTCATATTAAAGCAACAAGATTAGAAATTCAAGCTCTCTCTAATGGAGCATTATCTCTACAATATTTACGCAATTAAGGATAGAGAAATCACTCGAGTGAATAGTTCTATTGTATTCAAGCGTGTTTTATTATGTTAGGTAATCTAATTTATCAATATTGATGCAACCATTTTAATTTAATAAAGAATTTAATTCACTGACTCATTCAATGTGGTTTGCATAACTCGTGTTAGTTGGGTAATAAATTCCACGGAAGATTTCTCAACACCCCGCGTGTCGATTTACTAATTTATTCGCTATCCATCAAATGATCCAGCATTGTATATATTATGATTGCTATTTCTGTTTTCAGCCCCTTTCTGTGATCGGTGGTGTTGAATTATGAAAAGTTATCTGAGTCAAGTGATGCTTGAGAATGAAGTCATGTGAGGATGTGGTTAAGAGATAAATGGTTCTTCGATCTAAATAGAATTTCGGTCCATTCCAAATGTCTAATGATTAAACGGTCGAAAACAATGAAGTCTTTATGGACATTGTATAATAACTTTCTATTTTAATACTAGAATTTTAAAACATTTAAGCAGTTACGCTGAGTCAATTATCCTTTTCCTCAAATTTTTTTTCCCGCTCTTCTACAGGCAAGTGTTACGATGTACAGGACTTTACAGTTGAAAAACATCTCGATTCTCCTGCTCACACTCTCTCCTCCTCCTCTTCCTCCTCCTCCTCCTCTCCCTCTCCCTCTGCCCCCTCTCTGTTTTCTTGTTTATCCCACAGTCTATCGAATGATTAGCTAGTTACTTAATAACTCAAATTTCCAGACTTCTCCAACTACAGCCATCTTTCCAGGAATGATATTAATGTCAGCAGCACGAAATTCAACTTTTCAAACACTATATCGTAAAACAGGAAATTAGTAGTATCAGAATATTTAAACTGGAATTAATTTGATTCCGTGAACTAGAAAATAATTCGGACATTTTCTTTCTTGTCATTTAGTAATTCGGAACCTAAACAACAATACTTGAATATATTTCCTCTTTCTTCAAAATAGAGACGTGTTCGAAAAGCTAGACTTCCCTCCTTCCTCGAGATGTGTCCGAAAAGGTAGACTTCCCCCCTTCTACGTAATTCTTAGATGTAGGGTTTATGCCCTGTGGTAGCATTGCTGTAACTGCTGTGTAAATAAAGTTACGTTTGGTCTTCTGGAAACTTCAACACACTGTCACTGTTATACAAGTAAACAGTTGTATCTGCACTTTAACACGTATATAGTCGATATATAAAGTGAATGCTGACATAAAGTAGTGAACCGAGATATTTTAATTAATCAAAATTAAAGAAGAACCAATCGTTTTTCTTAGTAGCTAACTATAGACAAAAAACGCAGGTGAGACTATCTTATATGTACTAATGTTAGCAAAACAATTTGAAAAAAATTCAATGTTTCATACAAATTCAGAACTAGAATACTTTATTTTGTTATTTTAGTAGTCGATTGGATTAATAGAACGTCGAGAAAAATGCCTTGCAGTATTTGTGTTGGTTCTAACTGTTCTGAGTTCAAACCAGTCGAAATCAACATTGCCTTTCATACTTTCGGGGTTGATAAATTAATGTGCTAGTCATGTACTGAGGTCGTTATAATCAACCTTCTTTCGAGTTTGAAACGACACCGGAGAAAGAGAAAGACGACGAGGGGGAGAAGGAGGAACAGTGCACAAATCCTTTGAAAGCTCTTCCGTATAGGTGATATTGATGTTATTGTTGTTTTGTTTGAAATCGCAGTTTGAACGTCTGCAGAGAAAAGATAGATTAGGAAGGAGATGCTGAAAATTTTAGAGAGGATTGGGATAAAGGCGGTTCATATTATATATGATCATAGGGGAAGTGAAGGAATCGCGTGTAATTTTGTGAAGGGCTTTGACCAGTTTTGGACGACACACCTTTTAGTTTAAAGAAACGGAATGGAGGTGCTGATGGTGGAGATGGCGGTGGTGATTGGATAGTGACAATTGTAATTTTTAAACCGAACAAAGTTTCTTATATCACGCATCACTTAACGCATGCGCATAAGTGCAATTCCATGAAATATTCACAAATATTTACGTGGCAGATATATAAGCGATTTAACTAAAGGTTGTATCATATGTACGGGATGCTTTTGGTTTTGTTTTGTTTATGGAAAAAATGGAAAAGTAGGAGTGAATATTTATTTTATGAGTGGTGTGTCTATAAGTATATAAAATTGTGCATAAACTACTTAAAGTATATATATATATAT
>NC_068995.1:29546977-29550473 GCF_001194135.2 Octopus bimaculoides
TATATATATATATATATATATGTTCTTGCACACATGATTATTACATTTAATGTAAAACTTGATTGCGTTCACCTATTCGACAGGCAAAGAGCTGCACTTGCCGTTATGCTTCAAAGCTCTTTGGATGTAACAAATTTTATTTCTGTTTTATTCTTTTGATTTCTTAATTTTTACAGTTTTCATTCATCACTTCCCTTTTGTGAATTGATTTCAAGATATATATATATATAATAAAACACTGGCCTTGGGCGAAAATTTGAAAGCATTATATAATTCAAGATGGGGAAGTATGATGACCCTGTGAAAGAACTAACAAAAGTGGGGTACCATTACACAGTAAAAGCAGTGGAAGTTGGCGCTCGGAATTTGTCGCAACTTCCACGCGCCAACTACTAGATCAGCTTGGAATCAAGGGTCGCAAAAGAATAGCGACAATGAAACGACCGTCAGAAACAGCTGAGATGAACTTAATGTGGTTATAGGCGAAAAGGAATAATAGATGTAAGTGAAAAGAAATACAGCTAGCCACTAAACATTGAAAGAACGAAACACGGTTTGAAACAGTGCAAGATCATGCGCTGGTCTATGTGGCCGAACAATAAGCGTACCCAAAGGTTCCAAGTTCAATTCCCACTAAAGGTGGAACTTAAATAACAGCAAAAGGACACCACCAAAGTGTCACTACCTATGTGGACCGGGCCCCCTTAGAATGTCGGGAACTAAAGGTCAGAAATACTTGTCTGACGAGAGTTCTTCCTCTGAAGAGTTCTCCTGCTGTCCGCTCACCCCAGAGCGAGTTTCTGTCCACCATAATATAATGTATACTTGTGTATACGCGCACACACACACACACACACACACACACACACACACACACACACGCACACATACAGTGTGTGTGTAAGTATGCGGATATCTATATGCAAGTATGCATGTGTACATGTATGTAAATTCGTTGATATCTATAGATTTGGAGGCAAATGTATCTACGTAGCTAACTATAAGCATTTATATTCTTAGTGCTTTTTATCCAGATTATTTTACATTAAAGCTAAATAACTCTTCAGATATGAGTATGTCTTTGTGTACATGTCTATGTGAGAAAAAGCGAGAGAGAGAGAGAGAGAGAGAGAGAGAGAGAGAGAGAGAGAGAGAGAGAACAATTGTAAATAGAAATATACATTACAAAATAGACACATCATGCATACTTGCTGACACATGCATTTAAGTAGAATCCATTAAAAATATACCATCGTACCAAATGACATAATTTGTTTTACATATACACACACGGACACGTTAATATTCAATGCATTATTATATATTACCATTGAAAGAATACTGTTGTTTTTGTTCATCATTTTTCTTTTTGTGCTCGTAAATTAATCTCAAGACACGACAAACTTATGCTTCATTGCACATTTATATTTTATGTATGATAAACCATGAAATATCAACGTGTCAATTTTGACGGCTTGATTGCATGATAAGACCTCCGCAAAGATACTGAGTCTGTTTTACCTTCTATACAACGTTGTCATTTTAGACGACTTCCTTCAATCGTGACATAGAATTTTCCATTAAAATTTCATTTAAGAAAGAAAGAAAGAAAGAAAGAAAGATCGAGGGATGAAAGGAGCAATAAAGAAATTAAATGAAAGGCTGAAAAAGAAGAAAAAAATAAAGGTATTATAGTGAAATATCGATAGATATTGATCCGATTATTCAATTCTGATTACAATGTTTCATTTATTGATGATGCATTTGTCTGCAGTGAGGGTCCCATAGAGCTGGTGTAAGTGTCCCCTGCGATTTCCAACTACAGTCAACACAGTCACGCAAAGAAAGGAAGGGCACATTAGATAATGTAAGTCTGAGATACTAGAAGAAGATGGATAGTCACGGCTGGATTGCAAGGGAGGCTAATTAATAACAGCAATCACAACCTAGTACGAACCAACAAAAGAAGCATTTATATGGTCACGCAACAATTAGAAGTAACAGCCGAACCTCCTGCAAATCATACATTACCTTCTCAAAACAATAAACACTCTAGAGATGTGGTTCTATACTCGCTATATATAAAAACGGACAGGATGGAAATAGCAGCTGGAACATCATTGAAAATAGATTTACTCGATCAGAATCAACCTGGGGCAAAGTAATTACAACAACAAAAAAAAACAGCAATATCCACGGGGAAGAATGAACTTCGCCCAAGCTGACTTCTTTTTTCCATTACATGAAGTCGAAGCTTTCAACGTTACGTATCATGTGGAGCTCTTATTCATTTGCCACGCTATACAGAGCTAGTATATTCTTTGTAAGCTGGATCTAACATGCAATTTCAATTAAAGCTTGAGCTAATTCACTAAACTTACAACTAACATAGCGATTTCTGGTCGTAATCAAAAGATGTATTTACTTCGGCTGATCTAACTACTTCGCACCCTCTTTAAAATTAACTATTTTATGAGGTGAGTACACTATGATGCTGTTACTCTGTAAGGAAACTGAGATACTAATGTGATTCTCATTCTATCGATATTTGATGAAAGTTATCAAGTAAGCAGTGTCATTGGTAGAATTCGGCAACATGAGACTGGGAATTAGACACTTAAAATATATTTTATACCTCCATGTTTGCTTGAATAGGACTAACGTGTCACATAACAACAACAACAACAACCCTTTCTAAAACCAAGATAATTAAGTTTACATGGTCGATCGATCTGTTAGAAATAGTAACCAAATTTCTCGCAAATCACTCTTATAGCCTTAAGGAGTGAACACATTGAATAATGTAATTTAGAAGTAAAAAAAGACAAGATGATCGCGGTTGAAATATCTCTGAGCCAATATAGTTTTACTCAATCATGACTAGTGTTGGGCTGAACAATGACAATGACAACCTTTCCTATATTATTGACATTACATCTTTGTTAAAATTAGTGAAACAGACGACCAGTTATCGATTCTTTAGTCAACATACAATCAATATTCATTCCAAGGTCAATTGCCATTTAGTAGCTTTAATCGAAGCTAGTTTATCACAAGTATTTATTTCTGACAATTGTCAATTGTGAAAAGATGAAAAGCAAAAATCAACACAGATACTGTCTGAGATCAGCCCGTAAATAGATGTATCTAACTGTATCAATACATATAATCTTGCATCTTACCATTTCTGCCACTCAGTAAACCATATAGTAAGTATAACGTAATAACAATGTAGAGAGATGCGATTTCGAAAGATCATTTCTAATTAGTTATTCTTTAGTAGCTTAATGAAGACAAAATTATATAACATAAATCAAACAGTTTAATAAAGCAACAAAAAAATGTGCGATGGCGAACGGGGGCGAGAGGACTCAGAAAATTCACACGATCAAACTCACAGGATCCGTTAACACCCGGTCACAAAAATGAAAAAAAAAAAAAAGTAGTGTAAAACAACATGTTGTAAACGAATATGAAAAAAACAAAAATGCGCGCT
>NC_068995.1:29551648-29559829 GCF_001194135.2 Octopus bimaculoides
ACACATAAAAACGCAGGAATATAAATACCATTAACAGCCAAGAAAGTCTAGGAACATTGCTCTAAACACGGGAGACTAATTAGGAAATGTGAAAATGATATTAATAAAAACATCAAATTCGAGTACTGTAATTTTTCAATGTAACATGGTTGTAAAAAAATGGTGTTCTCTACATACAAACACAATCTGCATGTTAACGCACTGTGTGTGTGTGTGTGTGTGTGTGTGTGTGTCACAGTATCAAATCCTGCTGAGGTCAATTTTGCTTTTCATCCTTTCGGAATCGATAAAAATTTCCAGACAAGGAAGTGAATTGCTGGAAGTATTAAGGGATCTAGCAAGATGCCTTGTGGTATCTTCTCCGGCTCTTTGCGTTTTAACATCAACACCTGCAACGAAACTGGCTTCAAGGTGTATCGGCCAAAGTCAGTGACTTTTTCTTTGGATAAGCGTCAGTGGCGTGGAGAGAGATCTGCCTGCATAAGCTACTGCTAGTCTTTATAAAATCTTGTCCAGACTTGTACACGCATGTACAAATGCATAGTCAATGTTGACTGATGGCGGCTCTATAATATTGTGTGTGTGTGTGTGCCTGTGTGTGTGTGTGATTGAGTGTGTTATTTTGCAGAATTCAAGCCACTCACGGACAATGTGTGTGTGTGTGTGTGTGTATGTGTATTTGCGCGTGTGCTGATGTAAATGTGTGTAGGTAAAATTGTGCTCATGTAGTTGGTGTGTATGATCCTTTAGTACACAAGTGTGTGTGCTTCATTATTGTTTGCATGTGAGTGTGTGTCTGCACTGTGCATTCCATATATACGTATGATTGTGAGCATATCTTCTGTCCGCGAACCGCAAGTAGAAAATCTCATTGAATTTCTACAAATTCTCGCTGTACAACTAATGGATTGTATTTGAAGAATGTGAATAAGTTTGCTCTGTTCTAACTTGGAGAACCACATAATTTCTTGGTTTTTATTCATAGATCAGTGGATCTATGATAATAGAAACAAATGAAAATCTATTGCTTGTACATAAGATCTGTAAATTTCTCATTAAATCTCAAAAGATGCTCTTTTCTCTAATCTTTGACGAGATATTCACATTCACTTAGATGATGATTTCAATAACATTACACGACTTGCTTCTTTCCAATATAACAATATCTGGCCTAATGTGCTTATATCGATCTGCAGTTTTCATTGGACTGTCACAGCAGTGATCTTTAATTGTAAAGGTGTGGATACATTCTGGTTCTGGTGTGCCTCACTCATAGCCAACAGAACAATCCTTCCTGTGCATAGCATTATTTTTGTCAATGTTGTTGGGTTGGTATTCTCTAAAATGCGGGGTGTGTATCAATGCATAACTTTCGGGTGGTATAATGAGTATTTTACTACTGTTTAAGTGGGTCAGTCCGGATAACCTTGGTTCACATGGAACAACCTTATACTCAGAGTACCTATTTAGGAATTCTTTACCAAATCTCATGACGTCATTGTTTTCACCTTAGAGTATAAAGGTGATGTATTCATTTCTTTCTTTACTGTTCCGTAGGTGTCGTGTAAACGATACGATGCGGCATTCAAAGGCCGTTTGAACTGACCTCATTCTTCTGCCTCCATCTATCCATTTAGCATAAATCTAGTGTCACTGTTGATAACGAATTTACCGGTTCGTACTAGAACAGGCACTGTGAAATGGTTGCTGGATATAATTTTATTGAATATTGGCAGCTCTGACTTCGGTATCTTTCGATGTCTACTGAAGTATTCTTTTCTCGCTCACAGCATCGTGTGCAATATTCTCTTTATTTCGGAGATATGTGTAGCATACATCATTAGTGACAGAGCAGATAGTTTTGGCCATTGTTATCCATCTTCCTTGTCTGGTCTACAATCTTTTCTCTTTTGTCTATCAAATAAGAACATTCATCTTGACCAAATTAAGTTTCACTAGTTTTGTCTTTAATATCGTGAATATTACTTGAATACATTTTAAGGCTACATTAATGGGTGACATTAACTTCTCTTCCCTCTACAAATTTAATCACATAGCACTTGTATTTCCTTAACAGGCCTGAAAGGGGGTTCAATGATAGGAGAAAAACATTAGAGATAAGTTGTTACCCTGATATATTCCTATTGATAGCTTACTTCTCTTTAATAAGTACAGTAGTCGAAGTAGCTTTTGTCCTTATCCTGCGGACCATGCTGTTGACATAATGTCATAAACTACAGCCGCTGGAGCATTGGGAAGTGTAGCGACTCTATTACCCATGAATCAAACACTTTCTTAATTCGGCCGGAGTCAATAGACTTTGATAGTGCTGCTTCTCTTCTTTAAGAACAACTTTGGTGATAAGGTTTTTCGGAAAACACTTAAACTTCTATCAGCTCATCAGTCACCACGTTGTGTACATTGCAATGATCTTTCAAGAATACAATCCAGTAACCTATGCATAGCTTATATATAACATTTAAGCAAGTTACGGACTTTTAGATTCTTGTCGTATGCATCTCCTGGGTTTTAGATGCGAGTTAACTCTAAGCGAGATTAACATAATTTACATTATTTACATTCGACGGATATTTGTCCTCCTGTTGTTTGTTGCTAACACAACGTTTCGGCTGATATACCCTCCAGCCTTCTTCAGGTGTCTTGGAGAAATTTCGAACCTGGGTTCTCATTCCTAAGGTATTTTTGCATGTTATTATTTTAATTATTATTATTATTATTCAGGTCACTGCTTGGAATCGAACTCGGAATCTTGGGGTTAGTAGCCTGTGCTCTTAACCACTACGCCATATGCCCGTGGGCATATGGAACTGTATTAACATAATTTGTTCTTATGAAGAAGTTTACAATAGTTATATTACGGGGCGTGAAATTTCTGCACCAATAACTGAGTATTAGGTCTCTTCTCATGCAATTTTCTGTTTGTTAATTTTGCAGTAACTGTCAAGAAAGGTTCACTAATGATACTATGTACTTTAGGAGAAACTTTTGCATAATACTCGTTGTGCAGCTGAAAAGAAAACATTGCATCATGGTAATATTGCTTGTTTACATTCCAGATAATTCCCCAGATAACTCTACATAATTTGGGGGAAAGACTTTTACGACCTTTTGTGGTATGGTCATTCCCACTGCAATATACTTGGAGGTTTAACGCTAACTTGCGATGGATAATCCTACATTTTAATTTTTTTAAGGTAACGAAATTTTTCGCCTGCCGCTTGCATTTCGAGTTTAAGAGCAATTAGCTTAGCCGTTCATGTCTCTTGTTAGTATTTCCTATAAGCCGTTGATAATCTATCATAAAGTCACAGCTGACAGTTCGTAAATTCATTATTCACTTTATACTTAACACCACTATCCAATTACTTAATATTGTTCTTGCGTCTGTCGATAAGTTCTTGGAGAAGGTTACCCATTTTGGTTGTGTTTACCCGCTACAATAGATTGCTGTTACTGTTATCTGTGGCAAGAGGTAACTATCCCACAATACAAAAAGACATTCAATGTCCATAAGTTAGAAGCTTTAATTCATATAAATTGTTCTTTAACGACTTGATCGATCATAGATTCGGCAAGTTTCCTATTGACTCGTCTCATATAATTGTTAGATGATGTAAATGGCAAAGTCTTGTTCAAATTTTGCTGTTAGCTTTGTTTTGAGTAGTTTACATTCGCCATTCATTTCTCTTTGTTCATAAGCAGATACCGCTCGTTCGTGTAACGGCGGCAGCCAAATCTCAATGTTATTTTTCTATTATTATTGTCGATTTGGTTGTGGTCCGTTTTCTTTGGCGTTTTCTGGGGAGAAGATTACCCTGTTCTATCCATAATTTTAATTAATGTACGATTTTGGGGGCTAGTAGGAAAAGCAGCATATTTTTCTGAACGAATTGAAATGTAAATAGTTGGCGTACTTTAGATTCCAGTCGTTCTTCATCCTTTTCATGTAAATAGTCAAGAGATCGTCTTCAGCTTTTTTGTACAATTTATACAGTTCTTGATTCAATTCAAAAGTCCACTCGAATTTCTCGCGATGGTTCTGCGACCTGTGATAGTTGACTCCAGTTTCTTTTCCTGCCATACATATGTTGAGTTTCAGCTGATTTTCTCTGCATGATTATTGCTACAAACTTTTCTAAAATGATGCTTCTTCACATTTATTAGAAGATAACCACGTTTTTAACCAGGTTTATATCAAGGCAAAATGTTTTAGAGAATAGTCTTCATTACACAAAAGCTGAATACATCCCTTGTGCCGACGTGAATTTGATTCTATATTTCCTACGCAGTTTTCGCGCGCGCGCGCGTATGTGTGTGTGTGTGTGTGTGTGTGTAGCCTAAATTTGAGTAGTCCTTATTTCGTCATTTATATTACACTAGACCAACTCAGTATGTCAACATTTTAATTTTTCAATAATCAAATAATTCTGTTATTGGTGTTTTACTTCCATGTATTTTAGATTTAAGCAAATGTTTATTGATAGGTATTTTCTGACATGATGTTGCAGGAAGATTTTCGTTTTTCAAAGTCCATTACATGATACTACTGACAAGAAATCATAGATTCGCCATCACTGCTCAAGTCATTTAATACAGGCTACTTCAATACCTTCACTTGTAATTAAGCATCACCGAAATCATTGTATAATTAACATGTTTCATTAACTTGTAACTCGCTGCGCTAAATCTCAATTATCGTATGAGAGTTGGCTCTGACTGAAGTCTACATATTACAGTCCTTTTTCATTTGTACCAAACATTTCAATGAAACATACTTCACACGTATTTACAAAATGAGTCAACTCAACGAGCAAGAAGTATCTGCCAAATCTTCTTCAGGCGTGGTTGTGTAGTAAGAAGCTTGCTTCCCAACCACATGGTTCCGGGTTCAGTCCCACTGCGTAGCACCTTGGGCAAGTGTCTTCTTCCATAGCCTCAAGCCAATCAAAGCCTTGTGAGTGGATTTGGTAGACGAAAACTTAAAGAAGCCCGTCGTATGTATGTCTGTATTTGTATGTGTGTCTTTGTGTCTGTGTTTGTCTCCCCATCATAGCTTGACAACTGATGCTGGTGTGTTTACGTCCCCGTAACCTAGCGGTTCAGTGAAAGGAGTCGATAAAATGAGTACTAAGCTTACAAAGAATAAGTCCTGGAGTCGATTTCTTCGACTAAAAATCAATTTAAGGCGGTGCTCCAGCATGAGCGCAATCAAATGACTGAAACAAGTAAAAGTATCCTCCGAGATTCAGTGTGGAAAATTACATCAATACACCAAATTTTAAAATTTTCACGGTTCGACAAGAGACCGATAGATCGCCATGTTGGCCCGCTGAAATCTACAAGTTTTTTTATTCTCTCTCTCTCTCTCTCTCTCTCTCTCTCTCTCTCTCTCTCTCTCTCTCCCTCTCTCTCTCTGTTTATTTTCTCTTATTCCTTTCTTTTGAAGAGCGTAGGCTCGAAACGTGAAAGACTTTTTCATTTTTCCCGAGCGTCAAATTAATACACTTGTTCATACACCTGTCTTCGTCTGCTTTTCTATAAATTTCAACGATAGAATACATTCTAGGCTTACAAAGAATAACTCCTTAGGTCGAGAATAAACCATACCCAACCGTTTTTAAATAGATGAAACATTAGATAATGTATTTTTAGATGCATAATGGCTGAAATAAAGGCGAGATAGTTATGACCGAATCATACTTGATCAGAACTGATCTGGAGCTAAATAACTATCAGACAAATAAATGTTCAATTTAATTTAAGCAAAGGAAACAAAAGAAGAAAAAAGTTTGATGCAAAATAACATTCAAATATACATAGATACATGATTAAATGATAACCTACCTCCCGGGTTTTAGATTTAAGTGTAGACGTAGATGTTTCTTGCTTTGGTTTACAACATTTTTGGTGCACTATTAAACGATCTGGAAGAAACGTACGTGCACAATTTTCGCAAGCTACGAGGCTTTCTTGAGAAATTTTCCAAGCCATTTCATTTCTTTAAAAGAAAAAAAAATATCAAATGATACACAGGAATAGTTATGACATATAATCCAATGACGGATCCTCTGCGAAATAGCAACCGAATCTTTCACAAGCAACATTCAATGTATGGTAATCTTTATATCCAACTTAACGTGGATGTCTTGTTAGAACATCGAATTCTGCATTGAGATATCCTATCAAATAGGCGCTTAGTGCATAAAAGTACACACAAAAATCGTAGCAGACCAGAATCGGCTGTCATGGCCCTGTCTTAGCCTCGAGGGATACTCTGCTTGGTGCATATAAGTACACACATGGATTGTAGAAGAGGAGAATCGTCTGTGAATGGCACTAAAACTACCATATCACGTGATATCAGTCTACTGGACATCATCAGTCAAATCTCATTGATACGATATATAGAATATCAGCATCTTTTAAGACAACAATGTCTAAAATAGCCAGCAGGATTATTGAAAATTGTTTATTAGCTAAGAACGCAGTATTCAGTGTTCTAACAAGACGTCTATGTTAAAATGAATATAAAGCTAACGTTTTGGTACACATACTGCTTCCGTTGCTAAAGGTTAACTCTCAATGTGCTTTGTCTTTTTTAAAAGAACTCATTGAAAAATGTAAGTCTTGAAATGGTCAAAGCTAGGACAATTTTGCTCATAGGTCGGCTCGTGCAAGACTGATATGAGACTAAATTACAACAGTGGCATACACAGCATACAATTATGTATGCATACACACATTCCCATTGTATAACATTCAGCACGACTCAATTAAAAAAAAAGGATGTGGATTAGAAGTTTACCTCTCATTACCGGTGACAGAATCTGCAGGTTTAATAGGTAATGGCCGTCTCATCTTTGGTGGCAGTTTGCTGTTCTCTTTCTTCCATTTCTCCAAACATTTTGGTTCGTGTATTGGCAACGACTTACTACCGAATTCTCGTCCGCAAATGTAACACATGGGCAGAATCGGTCCCTGTGAACGGAATCCTAATTTTGGTTCAATTTTGGCCGGAGAAATTCGAGATGATCTCTGTTTGACTGATATCTTGGGGGAATGAGACTTCACCTTTTGAGACAGCTCTTGCTTTTTGCTTTGAATGCTTTGTTCCTGGCATTTATAAGAAAATCAAAGTAAGTATAATGCATACACACTCAAGCATACTAACATACGTAGATATATACATACATACATGCAATGCACACATGTGTGTGCGTGTGTGTGTATATGTATATATATATATATATATATATATATATATATATATATATATATATATATATATATATATATATATACATACATATATATACATATACATAAATACGTGTGTGTGTATATATATATATGTGTGTGTGTATATATATGTATACGTGTGTGTGTGAGTGTGTGTGTGTATGTATGCATATATATGTGTATGTATGTATATATATATATCAATATTTAGGTGGCGACTAAGTACACAGACCTATACATATAAGGTTTGCATGTGAGAAAAGCTCATGAGTTATTGTAAGAGACAAATAGAAAAAAAAAGAGTAAAGTACATACTCGGGGTATATTCCTAAATCTATTCAAAACAACCACAAACAATTGTTTGTTTGCTTCCTACGTACATATATACATAGTAACTTACAAACACACACACACACACACACACACACACACACACACACACACACACACACACACACACACACACACACACATGCGCACCCACCCACACATAAATGAGAGTGTATGTGTATATGTATGAGTGTTTAGCCCTGAAAGGCTCCGAAACGGTGCATCCTCGAGAATAACGAATTTGATTTTCGAAATCTGCGTCTCAAAGAGAAGGTTGATCGTAAACAAATAATCAAAAAATATAATTTACTACCAGAAATAACTCAACTTTGAAATCAAGAAATCTTCTACTCACTATTAGTCACCACCAAGCTCTCTCATTTATGCCTTCCCCTCTCTCTTTATATATTTACCGCACACTTCATTACTCCGTCTCTCTCTGTCTCTTTCTTTATCTCTCTCTCTTTCTCCCCCCTCTCTCTCTCTCTCTCTCTCTCTCTCTCTCTCTTTATACGTATTAACTTTCACGCATTGCTTTCATTTGTTTAAAACTTCGTCTTCTAATGTTTACTTTCATTTGATGATATACAG
>NC_068995.1:29564366-29569553 GCF_001194135.2 Octopus bimaculoides
TTATATATATATATACATATATTAAATTACATATATGTATATAAATGGATGTGTATTTTTCCCTTGTTAACAATTAACACGGAAAAAATAGATGAATAGTTACCAGGGTAGCAAAATATCACACAAGCATAAAGGGTGTAACTCCTTGTTTTTTAAAGGTAGAAACTCCGGGTTTACGTGGAACATTTTGCATAATATATATGAATGAAATCTATCATAAAGTTTGACAATAAGTTGTGTGTCCGTAAAGACACACCAGATGGTTTTGATGTTACAATGGGAAGTTCTGATTCAGTACAAGTAGCTGATTTAGTCTGTATATATATACATTTTGAAATGGTAGAACAGTTCCCAAACATAAATGGAGGTCTATATCGTGATGATTGGTTACTTTACCTTCAAAATTTTCCCGACCAAAAAGTACAAAAAGTTAAGAATAGTTTAGTTAAGTTTTTTTCGCAGAATGGGCTTAAGCATCGTTTTTGATGATGATGTAACGAAGGCCAACATTTTAGATATTACACTTACCTTACACACTAATTCGTACTTCCCATACCACAAACCATCGACCAATCTTAAGTATATTAGCAAATTCAGTAATCATTCTAGGGCAATTACTAGGAACTTAGTTTAGAATATTTCATTTAGATTGACTAAGTTATCTGCTAATGTTGACATGTTCAATGATAAGGCCGAATTTTATTAATCTGCCTTACTTAAAGCAGGTTACCTACATTAATTCCATTCAATCTTATTCTATCTTTACTAAGGAGATATGAAATCTAGTTGTAAGGATATAAACGATCTCAATTTTAATTTCTACGCCAACACCAAACAGAGGAAGGGAGATAACCCTTATTTAAACCCCTATTTTCGTTCTAAAGGTAAATCTATGTCTTTCAAAGATAGTTACACTAAAAATAAGGTAACTAATAGTAAAACCATTTGGTTAATTATTCCTTATGGGAGGCAAATTAAATCTAATGTTCCTTTGCAGTTTCGTGAAGCTATTATTAGGAATTTTCCAAAGAATTCTAGGTATTACTCTATTATCAACTCACTCACGGTTAGGATTGGTTTTTTCAACACAAAATATCTCTTACAAATTATCCCCTCACATAATATTAGCCTGTTAAATAGGGATACATTTACTGATACTAACATTAATTTAGCTAATACCGTCCATCCCCCTAGAAATATTAATAACAAGGTTATTGTATCTGAAGCCAATTAGAACAGAATCAAGTTTATATCAAGTAACTCTAAAATTTAAAACTCTATATACCAGAGTAAAATTACTTCTGGTAATGAAGTATTTTTTTATATAGGCAGTTCATCTTCTCTGCTATCTAAAAGAATTTCTAATCATTACTCTACATTTAGGGATAGTAATAAACGTAACAGTACAGGGCTTAGTAAATTAATTTAGTATCTAAAAGACCACAATAAACAATTTAATTTCGATTGGTTGATTCTCTCAATTTCGATACCTTATGATAGAGGCAAGGAATTCTGTCTTCTCTGTAATTCTGAACTATTTTTTATTCTTTTTTCTAAGAATCCCAATGTAAACACGGTTATAGAGCGTGCATACCAATGGGAACATTGGCAGAAACACACCTTTAGTTCATGTAAGTGATATCTATCGTTATATATAATTTAAACATTACTTTTCTTCTTACATTTCACATTCACTAGATATATCTTTTTCCAAGACTTTAGAGTTTTATTTAATTTACATATCGTTACATACTTCTCATTTATTTGGGGTTCTTTTCTTTCCTTTACCACACCGCTTTCTATAGGCTACCTTTGACGTTATATCTTCTAACGTTGTTTTTTAAAACAAACTTAATAGTGTTCAGTTAGTCACTATAAATATCTATCATATTCTGTTAAAATGGATTATTGACGAGTTTCATATCTTTATGTCTCTGAAGAGAAGATTACATTGTTTTACAACATTTTATTCCTTTGGAATAATACCAGTGATATCTTCGAAACATGTGTCGGAAGTAAAAGAATTTGAATAACACCTGCGTTTAACTCTCTCTCTCTCTCTCTCTATATATATATATATATATATATATATATATATATACATGCACACATACATGTGTGTGTCCATGTTTCTGTTGTGTTCAAAATTCGACTGTCTTCTAGTTTTATCTGTTTTTATCAATTTTTTTCAAACCCCTTGCAGTTTATTTACGAGAGTATAGTTCCCAAATCCACCATCAATATTTCTAAGCTTTTGATCTCATTTTCTGGATGACGTGATGCTGGCTCATGCTGCTTCCTCTTTATTAGTAGACAACGTAAATGTAATTGGTGTAGACATTACATTCTTGACCGTCAGATATATTCATTATCGATCGGATATTTATTTTCGTTTGTGACTGATATATGTTGTCACTATTTATTTCAGCATTGTTGTGTGCTATGGGTATTGCTTCCATTATTATAACTTTCACTCTTTACAACTTTGCAATCGAATTTGTAAATATCATTGGTTATCGATAACTTGTTCGCGGGTTTACATCCAGAAAATACAACTAGAAAATTCTAGTAACGTTGATGACGGTTTTGGTAACTTTGCTGTTCCTAACAAAATACCAAGAACACTTGCTAAAATATCAACATAGAATTATAATGTTGAAAAGCAAAAGTAGAAAATACTCGTATTTTCAATACATTTCTAAAAGAAAAAATGTTCTCTATAGGCGCAGTGTGATAAGAAGCTTCCTTCCCAACTACATGGTTCCGGATTCAGTCCCATTGCGTGGAAACTTGAACCAATGTCTTCTACTATAGCTTCAAACCGACCAAAACCTTATTGTATATATATATATATATCCGTGTGTGTATGCGTCTGTGCTTGTATCCCACCGCCGCTTGACAACCGCTGTCGGTTTGTTTACGTCCCGTAACATAGCGGTTCGGCAAAAAGAGCCCCATAGAATAAGTACCAGACTTAAAAAAATAAGTATTATTGTAGATTCAATCGATTAAAACGTTCTTCAAGGCGGTGCCCCGGCATGGCCACAGTCTAATGACCGAAACACATAAAAGATAAGTTGAAATATATTTTGTGCCTTTGTATGTGTTGTGAAATCATGGCCCTGCATCTAGAAAATTTCCCATTAGTTTGTGTTTAGAGAGCACTATGGGGTGTCACAGAAGTGTCCTTTCAACGAAGCAGGCCTGGGCAGGATGGCATAAAAAGCCAGTAGTTGTCTATGCAGCAGGTATCCCCTTTCCATGCTTCGACGTCTGCCCAAGAGAAAGTAAAGAGATGATACAGTTTAGCGTGGTATTGTTACAGAAGCTACTAGAATTCAACTGAACACGAACCAAGGTCTCCAGCTCTTGAATTGTAGTCAGATTGAATTCAGTAATTTCTATCAACGAAGTCTTTTTTCTTTCTTTCGTTCTTTCTTTCTTTCTTCCTTTTTCTTTTTTATATCTACCCCGAAGAGAGGAAAGGTAAAGTTGACCTTGACATGATTCGAACGGAGAATATAAAGAGACGGAACATATACAAGTCATTTTGTCCAACACACTAACGATTTTATCATTGCCTGGTCTACAACATACACACGCGCACGCACACACACACACGTACACACATATATAAATATGCTTTCACGCATGTGTGTAATCATTTATATAGGTGGGTGTGAGTAATTATATGTATATAAATAAATGTATCTATACAGACACGCAGGTATGAGAAAGAGAAAGAGAGAGAGAGAGAGAGATGGGTGAAGGCAGATAGATATAAAAACTGTCGACTGAAATGTTAGAAATATTTATTGTAATTTATTTTAAAGCGGTCTGTACCAAATTTCTACATGTACTGAGACATAGCAAATAATCTATTGAGAACTATCGGTCAGATTCTTACAACACAGGCAAGTTGTTTTAACACTTCCCGTCAATTCCAGATGACATCATGACGGGTTCACATACACACATACATACATACATACACACATACATGCATGTACATATGTGTGCATGTGCGTAGTTGAATAAAATTCTAATAAAAGCCTTTTATTATGCTACACAAAGCTCGTCCACAGATATTGGATACTGAATGTTATCATAGAATGGGAATACTCCTATCATTGGATATACATCCGGAATTCCATAGTATCTGTAGAGTTTACTTAAAGAGATGCATAAGAGACAATGGACTGAATGACATTCTTTATTTCATATCACTGCAATTGTTTCCACTCATCGTCACAAACGGAGTACATTGGTGAAATTATATAATTAACATATTGCGTAATCACTACCATCCCTCAAACGTGACTATTTCGAATAATTCTTTCGTTAGATCAGACTGTCATTTCACTTTAGATCAGAATGAATACACAAACCAGCGTGCTACTTTAAGCAAACTGCAGACAAAGCTAAATCCCAAAGATAAAATGACAGACAAAACAAAAGTATAATCAAAATACCAAATACAAAAACAAAGAAACAGACACAAAACCTTCCATATTCAGTTAACTATTCATTTCTGGTTTTATTTCTACTTAATCATTTTGATGACGTCTCCAATATGAAGCTTTCTAATTTCCACTATATATCAGGTCATGCCATAAGTTCTGTCCGATTTTACCTTTTTTTAAAATTGAATGAAATTTAATAGTATTTTAGAATGTCTAATGAAATTAAGAATTATTTTTATGCATTTGTGTACATTTAAACTAATTAAATATTATTTTACAGAATAATAGAATTAAAATTTCTTTGATTAAA
The DNA here is from genome assembly GCF_001194135.2 of Octopus bimaculoides. Classification (NCBI taxonomy): domain Eukaryota; kingdom Metazoa; phylum Mollusca; class Cephalopoda; order Octopoda; family Octopodidae; genus Octopus; species Octopus bimaculoides. Next base: position 29,569,140 of record NC_068995.1, read on the forward strand.
ACCCTTTCTATCATGAGTATCCAAAGAGCATTTGAGGCACGTAATGCTTTATGAGTATTAAAAAAAAGGTAACTCTGCAGCCGAAGCAACTCGAAACATACACTCAGCTTATGGGAAAGAATGCTTGAATGAAAGAAATTGTAGAAGATGCTTTGCAAAATTCAGAAGTCGAGATTTCAGCCTTGAAGATGAAGATCGAACAGGACGTCCAGTTGAGTTTGATGATAAGCTCCTTGAGGAATTACTTGAAGAAAATCCTGCATTATCAGTTGAAGAATTGGCAATAAAGCTTAGTTCAAACCATACAACTGTTCATTGTCATCTTCAACAACTTGGAAAGGTTCCTAAACTTGGAAAATGGGTGCCTCATGGACTGTCCGAAAGCAACCGCAAATCCCGAGTTGACATCTGCTC
>NC_068995.1:29569990-29571515 GCF_001194135.2 Octopus bimaculoides
ATTCTTCTAACCTTGTTCCTTCAGACTATCATTTGTTTTGTGGTTTACAGAATCATTTGGGGGACATAACTTTCGCAAGCCAGGAGAAGGTCGAAACTGACATTTCAGAGTTCTTAGTTTTGAAATCAAAAGAGTTTTACATTGATGGGATTAAAAAGCTTGTAAATAGATGGAAGGAAATCATAGATAATCAGGGAAAGTACATTGATGATTAAATTTCAATTAAATATAACATTTGATCACTTGTTTTCTTTATTCAAAATTCGGACAGAACTTATGGGATGACCTAATATATGTATTTATATGTATCCCTGTGATGCAATGTTGTATGTAGAAGTACTTGTTGCCAAGTATCTATGTGTATTAATATCGGACGACAGGAAAAAATGCTTATATATCTACAATAATGATAACATACATTATTAGCTAACTGTGGATGTGTGTGAATAGATAAATATAGTCATATAAAACTAAACCTATGTAAATTCTAGTCAATAAACATTGTCGTGATTTTTCGTTGCTCATGGACTAAGAACTCATCAAATATTAATATTTATATACATTGTAAAAATAGTTAGAATGTAAGTAGTATGTATGTGTGCATATATAAATATATATATGCGTGTGGAGGGTGTATGAAAGCAGTTTGTATGTAGGTATATGAAAGAATATAACTTATTTTCTAAATGGTTTTAAAAAAGTATGAAATAGCTAAACACTCATAAATTAACTTTCTATAGTAACTGATTCTGGTGTTGGATGGGGTACTTAAGACCCCTTTCAAGTATACGAGAATGATCAGTCCTTGTCTTCTTCAGTTTATCACATTATTATCTTTAATTCCATTCTGTATTTTTTCATTTTCCGTCCGATAGAATTGTATTTTATAGTTAACTGGACATGGAAGTTTCTTGTTTTTGCATTTTGCGTCGAGAGTTGAACACTATCCAATTGTTCTGTTAACGATTTCAAGATGTGCTCGAGGGCCTATGTGCTATACGAGGTAGTCTGCAGTAAAGGCGGGGAACCCTACATTGGAAGCATCACAAGGAAAATGCACGTTCGAATAAAAAAAAAACATATGCGACAGATACTTCAACCAAAAAAACACCTAAAGAAGTGCTAGACCCAGAATTTTAAGGTACTTATCAGGGCCACTCAACAAAACAGAGGCAATCTCAGAATCACGGTGGCCTTCCTCATCAACTAACTGAGCCAAGTCATAAATAACAGAAAAGAACTACATTAAACAGACTGGTTACTTTGGCAACACCAGTCTGTGCATATCACCTCCCACCCCAACACATCTGAGCAACGACCTTTCCCATCCCTCGCTTTTCCACATATATTGAAGAAGTAATAGCCCCGAAATATAGACATATAAGGTGAAACCACAATTTTGTTTTGTTTTGTTTTCTTTTTTGTACTTTATGTCTTCTTGCATTGTCCTGGATTTACCCAATAAGTCTCATTTATATATATATATATATATATATATATATATATATATACTCTTTACTCTTTT
>NC_068995.1:29572200-29581915 GCF_001194135.2 Octopus bimaculoides
TGTGTGTGTGTGTGTGTGTGTGTGTGTGTGTGTGTCTGTGTGTGTCTGTGTGTGTGTGCACATGCGCGTGAGACCATAGTGACTAACAAGTTTTGATTAAAACCATGAGAATTTTAAGTGCAACACAGACTTCAACACAACACAGACTTCAAAAAAAGGCTATATGTAAATATATATATTATGTATAGTTATTTTTGTTGCTGTTTGTGTACGCGCGCGTTGTGTCGGTGCATGTGTGTGTGTGTGTGTGTGTGTGTGTGTGTGTGTGTGTGTGTGTGTGTGTGTGTGTGTGTGTGTGTGTGTGTGTATGCGTGCGTGTGTGTGTGTTTCTGTCTTTCATCATATAGACAACGCAAGGCAGACTTTGAATAATTTATGAAGGTACATTCAGGATTAACAAATAGTTTTGCCGGCAGCATAGCAATGGAACGACCTAGTTGAGTATAAAGCTGTACCTAATTCTACTCTAAAGGTAATCAACCGGAAGACTGGTGACTAGCTTTTTGACCTTAGTCTGGAGGACAGGACTGAACCCTTTGAGCCCAGACCACAGAGCTGATTTTGTTGCAAACCCTTCTGCTTGTTTCATTTGTCCCTCCGGCTCTGATATAGGTCGAATAAGTAAAGTTATTATAGATGAGATATCACGGAACCTATGTGTTAAAATTCATTTACATTATCTAAACTAGAAGATAACCATTGAAGTATCCACTAGATAAGATCGTAACCCCGTAAGAATCAATGCAAGTATAAACAAGTGGACATTATTATTCAAGTGTATAACTCATTCTTCTTAACAAGGCCCTCGTCTTCGCTCTTAAGAATTCGGATTTCACTCGGAAGGATGTAGATATAATCCTGACGGCCCGCTGCTCTGTAATTAAGTTCGACATGAGATTATGAGCCTGTAAGGACAACCCTGATAATTTTGACAACCCGATGAGGTTGAGCGACTCGACGCAGGTGACCGACCTCATGGAATGTTATTTCTCTACAGTCTTCGAGATTTTTTTCTGTTCTTTCCGGTGGTCTTTATAAGGATGACGCTCTGTTTACGGTCCAGGGCTGTAGTAATAGCGAAGTCGAGCCGTATAGAAAATGGATTGGATCTTTCTTTAAGAACTTGGGCTTTAGTGTCCCTTTTTGTCTTAACCTTAAATCTGCTGACTTCCTAGATCCCTATAACTCTTTCCATCCATATCTTAAACCGGGTGAGAACCTTAACTCTGTAAACTGCCTATCTATCACCCCATTCTGTCCTGAAATCTATCGTTGGCAGCGTATCTTATAGAATTTTTTCACTGTCAGCGAATATTGAAATATTTGTTGAATAAGCTGATTATTATAACAGTGCGCAAAGCAGAGCTGGCTAGAGTAGCAAAATTAAATACATTCCAATCTGGAGTGACTCACGTCCTTCGGTACTTGGTAGGTGATGTTGATAAACCACAAAAATGGCGAAATACTGGTGTCCGTCATTTCTGAATGAGGTCTGGGGTGAGTTATGTCGCTTTTCTATGATTTTCATGTATTTTAACACCCAGTGCAATGAGGGAGTCATCCTTCAGGCGCTCTACCGCAGCGAACCGGCGAAGAAGCAAAACATACATTGAGTATGTGCAGCCGATAATGTTTACAATACTCAAGTTGCTACTAATTCGTTACTGAACATACATACATACATACATACATACATACATACATTCATACATACATACATACATACATACATACATACATATATACATGGTTTCAATCCCACTGTGTAGCACCTTGGGCAACCGCTTTACTATAGCTCTAGGACGTCGACCAAAGCCTTGTAAGTAGATCGGGAAAGAAGCTATGTATATATGTATGTATGTATGTATGTATGTATATACATATGTGTGTATGTATATATGTATGTATGCATGCATGTATGTATATATGTACGTACGTATATGTGTATATATAAACACAGAGAGGGATAGTACGATAGAAAAATATAGTTAGACTTGATACATGTATTTACATGGAACACAAAAAATATATAAATAAAGAAAATATATACCGAGAGAGAAAATGCATAATTTCTTTATATATATCTTTCTTTACTTTCACTCTATACTTTTTCATTATTGTATGATCTGTATTTTGTACTCCATGTAAACTTATGTACCAAGACAAACTGTGCTTATTTATCTTTCTACCTTCATAACAGTTTGACTTAGATTTTTCTTATTACCACTCTTGTTGCTGTAGACCTTTCCCCGGGTGAAGACGTCGGAGTTTAAGTTCAAATTCATTCGAACACTACTCTATGTTATCTCTGATAAGCTTATTTAGTTCTCACCAACTCATTGTAGATGTGTGTGTGTGTGTGTGTGTGTGTGTGTGTGTGTGTGTGTGTGTGTGTGTGTGTGTGTGTGTGTGTGTGTGTGTGCAACTAATGTCTATTTTCTAAGTTGCCGTTTCCCAATTACTCAATTAGATTTAATATAATTAGACATGGAAAAATTTAGAAATTGATAACCGAAATACCGGCTGAATAATGAGATTCACTGTTAGATTGGTGATTAAATTGCAATAGTTGGACGTAGAGTGTAGTTGACAGATAGGTAGGATGAATTTTTGCAGTGACAATAGGCAAGTAGTCAGAAGATGTTGGGTTTGTATTATGAACGAACTTTTACAAGGAAAGAAACAATAATGGTAAGAAGGGAAGGGGGAAAGATTGGGAGAGAGGGAGAGAAAGTGAGAGAAAGAGAGAGAAAGAAGAGAGATAGAGAGAGGGAGAATCTGTGTAGCAGGGTTTGATGAAAAAACGATGGAAGGAGGATGAAGTAAAAAATCAGAAAGAGATAGAGATGTAGAGGGAATATTCAGCGATTAGATCACTACATTTGCTGTCGTGATTCACTAGAATATTACCCACGTGATTAAAAAATCTAACCAATCACGACTTCGTCTAGAACTAGCTCCAGCAACAATACCATTTTTTCAGCGCTTTTCTCTCTGAACCTATCCATCACTATAAATTCAGCACACCTTAGCTACTTGACAGAGAGCATTGGCAGACACCATAGGAGACAGCCAACAGAAAAAAGTGGACAGTAGCTGATCCGAGCTAACAACAAAAGTAATGAATAGTCGCAGGACGAAAGACATTAGAACTCAGTAATACGGCAAGCGCTAACCACACTTTGTCTGCTGCTACAATAACACCAATATCAATAACATTCAAACTCTCTCGACATTTTGTCGTTCGTAATAACACTTGATTTTTGTTTACGGGAAGACTAAAAATTTTGTTTATCATAAATCTCACAGATATCAGTGTTCTTCGTAGAACAGGTGACATTGGACGCTAGAAATTGTGGTCAGCACATCGTACAGAGATATAAAGATATGTACTGAGAAGAAAGCAAAATAGAGAGAGAGACAAAACTGGGGAAGTGAGAGAGATAAGAGAGACAGATAATCTACATAGCTGGAAGTCAAAGAGCGAGAAAGAGAGAGAGAGAGAGAGAGAGAGAGAGAGAGAGAGAGAGAGAAGAGGGGAGAGTGAGAGAGTGAATGCACTGGTTAGTTGAATGTTAGTGAGAAAAACAGAGAAAAGGCGAGAAAAGCAATAGGTTCGGAGAACAATTTCAATTTCTCTCGCACTGCCAATATATAATTATACCCAAACAGTATAACAAATATGATCGATATAAAATTGTTATCTGTGTGGAAATGAAGCATACTTATATCCATTAAAGCCTTGAAAATGCAATTTATACACAATTTTACTGTGGTGACATTTAAAGCATTTTCTGTCTATTATTCTGTCTAATTTTACATTTTGTTTCTTCGTAATTTGGATGATTTTTAAGAATGTAGACATTTATGTAGAATCAGCTAATTAAAGCTTCGTGAAGTCTGACGAATTTCATGGTCCAATAGAACCTAAAGTTTGTTACAATTATATTAACTATATATCTCTTTATAAATTAATAAAGCTATTAAGCAATAAAACAATGATGTGTAACTATACCAGTTATATACAAACAACAGTTGAAATTCTTGTTATTGAAACTTAGTAAAGAGATTTACTGTGGTTGAAACTAATCTATACCCTGGAAAAATGTGATATATGTGTATATATAGCCTCTGTATTGTAGACAAGTCAAACAAATCTCTTCGTGAGGAGAAAAATTGGGATTATCATTACTAGTTTCATTTCTATTTGGAGATTCATAACTGAAAATGGAGCCACTGTCTCAGTTAATAAGGAAATTTATAGCTTATAACTATTTATATGTAACACAAATCAGGATTCATCTAAAATAGCCGGTCTAATTTGCCTAACTGCATTCGTTCGTAACAAGGTCAATTAATTCAAATTCCGCCGAGATTGACTGTCTTTAATACTTTTGAGGTCGATAAAATAAGTACCAGTTGTACACTGGTGTCGATGTAATCGACTTACCACCGCCTGTAAAATTGCAGGCCTTGTGCCAAAATCCGATTGAATTTGCGTCGCAGACTCGGTTTTTTTGGAACTTAATTATAACCATTGTACAGAGTTCAATTTAATCATTATAATAACAGTTGTAATAGTTGGAAGAATAATAAAACAGCATCGAATGCTAATCCAAGAAAAAATCACAATTGAGGTAATACTGTCTACCAGAAAATGTTAACAAAAATCAAAGAAAGTCACAATGAATATATATATGTATCTGACTGGATTACGAGAGAAAATTTTAGTTCCTTCGGGAAACTTGAGTTGTGCTTGCGAATGCACACGTTTTATGTAAAGAATATTCTTTTCTTACAATGAATAATAGCGCTGAGCGTTGTTTAATAACAAAATTCATTCTTCAAACAGATACAATACAGAATCTTTTGAGAAACTGATGCATAAATAGTACAGAATATGAACACTGTAGGCGGCGAGCTGGCAGAATCGGTAGCACGCTGAACGAAATGCTTAATGGTATTTCGCCCGTCGCTACAGTCTGAGTTCAAATTCCGCCGAGTTCGACTTTGTCTTTCATCCTTTCGGAGCCGATGAAATAAGTATCAGTTACGCGCTGGAGTCGATGAAATCGACTATCTCCCTCCCCCAAATTTCAAGCCTTGTGCTTATAGTAGAAAAGAATATGAACATTGTAAAGTTTGCTAGCAATAGGATGTTCTATTATGACGCTGAGATTTGTAAAATAATAGACTATTCCACCACCACCACCTCTACTTGCTGAAATAAGCAATTGTAAGAAAATAAGCAATATTTACCTGTTGCCGCGGTTTGCAAGCTCGTAGATGGACAAACATTCGGATTTCAGTAAAATTTCGACCACAATTTGGACATGATTGAGTTATATTCTTTGACGATCGAACTGTATTATTTTCGTTGTTCTGCTTTGATGATTTCCATTCTTGAGATGTTTTTAGAGTTGCTATTTTCGAGGACTTCCCTAATTCCTGCACCCGAGGTGATATCGTAATCTCTGATTCTGTGTTTTTGCGACATTCAGCTTCGTGTTGAGCGACTAAGTTAGAAGAGATGGTTTGTTGGCAAAACCTACACGCCTTGCAAGAAACAACGGGATTTTTATTATCCTGAATCCTTTCAGGAGATAAATGTCTTTCCGGTGTGTAAGTGCCTTCTCGACGCAAGGTAGGTCTTTTTGAAGTAGATTTTGATTGTGAAGAACTGTCTTCTTCACTAGGATTCTTAGTAATTAACACTGGGGTTATCAGTGTCGCCGTTTCAGAGCGAATCATTTTCTTTTCTTTGGGTCTGTTTTCTTGTTTAGGTTTAATCTTATCTTCGCTACTTTTGCAGCTGCGGATATGCACTTCTAATCTATCTGGTAAAAATGTCCGACCACAATTTGGACAGGGAAATAAACTATTTTGAGCATTTTTCCAAACAGCTTCATTAAATCTCGATATATTTTGACTGTTCGAACCAGAGATAGCCGGCAAGGTGTCTGGTTTTATAGGTAATTTTCGCCGTAAATGACTTGGTAATTTTTCATTTTCCAGTTTCCATTTCTTCAAGCATTGTGGCTCGTGTATACCAATAGATCTGGTTCCAAACTCCCGGTGACATATATAACACACTACTGTTCGTGGTCTTGTTGCCATTCTGAAAAAGAAGATCAAAGATGAAGTTGAAATAGAACAGGTGAAATACATTCAAATATACACAACTATTTTTTTTTTACCTCTCCTACTGAAATTCGGTGCACGTAACTAATGATGAGCCTCATAGCACTAAAGACACTTTTTTCCTTTAACGTACCTAGATTAAATTAACCTTGCTGAGTCTATCGATATTCTTGCTCTACTCTCTGGAGAAGATGAACTTCGCACTACTCGCAAATAAAATATATTATTATTTTACTAATTGTTTAGTTGTTTTATTTTACTAATTAACGCCCTATCTTTCAATTTACGGATGTATATATCCGGTCATTTAAAAATTAAATGGATTTAGCTAACGATGACGTTCACCACTAAGCATGAGTTATGAGCATGTCAACTAGTAGTCTGGGACTTGGTCAACTCAGCCAGCTGCCACTTCTCATAGAGTCAGCAGTTAATTTGAATACGAAAACAGATGATAGTACAATTGTTATTCGCTTTTACGTATATAACCCCTTATATACGTATATAAACAGACCAATGTTTATTGCATGACTTTCAAAAGAAAAATGGTAGTCAGAAGATTATAATAATTCTACGAATGCATGTTTTCATAATAATCTTTTCTAATTGTTTCTTTTTTACATACTTTAGTGATGCCCATATTTCATTTCATTCATTGGCATAATGTAAAACGATATCGGTATAATGGATAGAATACATTCTACGACTTTTATCAATTATCAGAATTAAAACAAAGTGTGATCCAGCAGAACTTGAACTCAGAAAGTTTGGAATATAATACTGAAAGAAATTTCAGAGTTTTACTTTTTCTATCATCTAAATTTTCTTTCAGACACAAGAAATTTAGGGCTTTCATTTGTGATAAACATAGCATTATGTTGACAAATAAAAGAAAATATCATAAAATTGTGATATTGAAACTTCTCAAGTACGTTATCAATTTAAATTAAGGGAAATGGTTACAATCGGGAATTGAAACCAGGTTGCGGATTATATATATATATATATATATATATATATATATATATATATATATATATATATATATATATATATATATATATATATATATGTATATATATATATATATACTAGCAGAATACCCGATGCTGTCTAGCATAAACATGTAGCTATTATGACCAGGAATTTCTTTTAATAAAAGTATATTTTATTTCATAAAGTATTATTTGATTTCTCTTGAAATGTATATTTCATGTAAGAAAAGAAAATGTTTCCTGTTGCTTTTACGTATGGGACGTAATGAATGCGCTGTTCTACAGATAAATGCTTAATATGAATAGTATATTACATAACTTAATACTGTAAATGACACGAAATTCAAGTGCAATTAATACAGGATTATAAAGAGAATATGCAAAGTTTTAAGTAATTTTAAACTATTACTGAGGGTAATATTTTGTTTTCTATGCTTGAAATAACTTGAGAAATGAGAAGATACTGGAGTATTGTGATTGAAACCATCTATGGAAATAACATGAATATTATTCCATGTGGAAACTAGATTGCCTGGAAGAAACTCAGACATTCAAATACTGGAACTGACCAACAATAAAGAAAAGATAAATCCCAAGTACATATGATATGACAGCTTTGAGAATCATAACACTGTCGTGTCTATACCTCAGGATACAATGGGTTTTATTATATTTTATCAGTCGTAACACAAATAGATTTTGTGGGCTTCCAGCCCTTGAACATCTATATAATACTAAAAGTCTATGCTTGCTTGCATGCTTTCTTGCTTACGTGCTTGCTTGCTTGCTTGCGTGATTGTCTGTAATTTAATACAGCCAAACCGGCGCATAATGGGAAAATACTCTGAAAGTAAGGTATTCCTGAAATGTGAATACAAAGAGAATAAAACAAGTTTCGCGTAAATCGGACAACAGATTCCCGAGATACGCGGTTTTTGGGGTTTGTTTCCACAAATTTAAGCAGTGAAACTTGGAGTTATTGCCCTTTACTGTGAACACCTGGATAGTTTTGTTTGCGTGTTTGCTTGCGAGCGTGTTTTCTGTAATTTAATACAGCCAAACCGGTGCATAATGAGAAAATACTCTGAAAGGTGCCCCTGAAATGGGAATACAAACGGAATAAGACAAGTTTCGCGTAAATCGGACCACGGGTTCTCGAGATACGCAGTTTTTTCGGGTACCTTTATAAATAGCCAAACCGACGCTTAATGAGAAAAATGCTTTGAAAGTAAGGTACCATTGAAATGTGAATGCAATTGGAATAAAACAAGTTTCGCGTACATCGGACCACGCGGTTTTTTCGGGTACCTTGAACTATTGGTCGCCCAAAGAGTCACGGGTAGTTTAGTCTTATATAAAATTGGCCTTAGGAAAACAGGATTCTTCAAGATTCAGTCCAGTAACCCTCAATGTTTGCTCCTGAGATTTATTCATCAACGTAGCAAAACATAGATGGACTGAAAACTGAAATCTTTTAAATGGAAAAAGTATATGTTAGTAGGAGTGTAATTCAGAATATCATAATATCCTTTCCTTTGGTGCATCCAATAAGAATAGTGGCAAAAGCTTTCTAACCATTGGTCGTGTGCTTATTGCATAGATGCAACTAATCTAAATTGCGCAGCAGCATTATTGGTGGGCTTGTTTTTAGCCAAATCTTGAGTAATGGTAGACTTGATGGTTCTGTAGGATAAGAGATTTCTTCGTCCTGATCTACCATAGTGTCTATTGCATTGTGGGTATAACTAATTCCTGGAAGTGCTTGCAACAGCTACAGGATATTGTTGAAGATGACAATGTTTGGTACAAGTATTGCTCTTTCACATAGCCACTCATATGTAAAGTAATAATGCTGCAAGACGGAAGCACTTCCGATACCAAAGTGCCTGTTGTTTTAACCATTGTGTTTATAAAAGCTAGATCTATGTCGACATTGCTGTCGCAAAAAATCAACCTGCTCCAACGTATAACAAGCTTTTTGCGAATTGATCAAACAGTTGATCCCCAAAACGAAGAACCCATAGACAGTTTGATGCCCTTGCTGTCGAAAAAGAGGATCAGTTTGAGCTTCCAGATAAACTTGCTTTGCCTAGCCTCTTGTGCCAGCAAAAATCAGATGCTCGGTTTATACAAGTTAATCTATAAGCAGTTTGGATTTTATAAGTTTCTGTAGCATTTTTGCCCAGTTTAACACAAAACTTTATTGGACAACGAGCTTCCAAATTGTCTTCACGTCCCGACTTTTGCAAACTAGTGAGCAGTGACAAGTAGCGTTCAGTAGGGGGTGTTCAAAGTGTTGTTACAGCTGTCGCCTTCAATCTGGAATAACAAAAGATGGCAAAGCCTGTTATATGTATAGTAATGATATACTAAAATTAGAACAATCTCCGAGATAAAAGTCTCAAAACTTCTGGAATGTACCTTTTCTTATGGATTTTATTGAGTTGCAGGACACAACATTTATATGTGTAATGATGAAGGGAACTATCCGTCTGTTGTCAATTTCCTGCTCTCTATCTAACGCTTGGAAGCATCCATCCTCTGGTGATCTTCCGTAAGAGGAATACCCCCCCCCCCCC
>NC_068995.1:29581958-29585171 GCF_001194135.2 Octopus bimaculoides
CCCCACGGAATACCCCGTGAGTGGAATGCCACTCTTCTCCTATTTGTAGCATAATTAAAAGAAGCGATTTTTTCTTACAATTTTTAAGCAAGTGTCCTTTCCTGTTATACTCGAGAGGGGAAAAATTGTACAAAAAAAAAAAAGAAAAGAAAAGAAGAAAACGAACAATCGAGAAAATACACGATCGTTGCTGTAGAATGAAATTATTTCTGTCTGGTACCGATTTGTGGTTGCATGTTAAAGAAAAATTGTGAAAATATTATTTCAAGAAATGTATGTTTAACTGCCTTAGTTGGAAATAAAAAAAGCAATTGTTCCTGCTTCAATCAGGATTTAAAAAATACTATGTTAGATCCAGAAGTTTGATAAAATCATTACATCCCTTAACTATTCAAGGCTGGATCCCGTAGCATACGGAAACAGGGCTAGTAGGTAACGGATTCGATATGCAAAGTATCTAAATCAACATTTTACTTCCTACTCTAATTTCTTCGTGTTCAGTAAAACTAGCTTACGAAATAATTGTTGCGTACATACTTAGTCTATTCAATGTAGTACCATATCTACTTCAGTTAGCTTTCTGGAGTTTTTACAATAGAGATGACGTCTTTTAAATCATCGCCACTTGAATGCTTCGTTTAATATTTCTTCTCAAATGAGCCAACGAGCGAGCCTCTCTGTTGTCGCTCGAATAGCTGCAGAAGCAGCTTAAATAACAGTCAACCCGCCTTAGATAAAGAAACATACACTACATCATTATGTAGTCTCAAATGTATAAAAAAAAAACGAGGAGATTGTCAAAGCGTAACTTGGGACTAAACAACAAACTGGCTATATTCTCAAACAGGGTTGACTATATAAATAAATAAATAAATAAATAAATAGATAAATGAATAAACGGTTAAATTGTTAGTTGCATAACTTCAGAAACAATCTCTATCAAATGCAATAATTGGGTTTTTTTTGGGGGGGGGGGGTTCATAAATATGAATCATCGGATTTTGGGGCGATGGAAATGGGAAGTTGTTAGAAGCGAAATTAAATAACGAGAAAAAAAAACAAGAATAAGGGAATTAAAACAACATGGAATTTCAAAGAAACATAATATTATATAACAGGCGTCAGAACCATGGTTGTATTGATGAAGATACGTTTGGATAGCTGAGATAGTAATAAAATAATATATTCTGTTGATATCGATTTATATGAGTACAATGCGTTTCTGCATTGAACTACAACAAAATCTTCAGTATTTTATCTTTTCTTGGCAAATGGTGGTAGAATATTTGCTTAAAGATCGACTTAGACAAATACAGTGGCTTCATCAACTGACAAAAATATATTTTATATAAAGGTGATGGCGTAACCGAACTGATAGAGTTGGAGAAAATGCCTTGAAGTATTTAGTGTGATTCTCCGATTTAAAATCGACTTCGTTTTCCTTCTTTTGGAGTTGATAAAACATACCAGTCAAGAACTGGGGTTAATATAATCGGCTTTACTAAAGCGGTGAGCTGGCAGAATCATTAGCACGCCGGGCAAAATGCTTAGCGATATTTCGTCAGTCTTCAGTTCTGAGTTCAAATTCCACTAAGGTTGACTTTACTTTTCATCCTTCCGGCGTCGATAATTTAAGTACCATTTGAGCACTGGGGTCAATGTAAGCGACTTACGCCCTCCCCCGAAGTTACTGGCCTTGTGCCAAAATTTGAAATGAATATAATCGGCTTTACTCTCTCTCATAATACGTGATCTTTATAAAGCCATTTCTTCGAAAACTTATTCATACAAAATGTAGTTTTCGTAAAATCACTCGACATGGGTGAGTGGTGTCAATTTTTCCAGTTTTTTTTATATTGTTGTACATTCATTCGCCGTATTTGACGATTGAAATAATTTAGGGTAAATTTGGAGATAATCATATAGTTATACATCCAAGAGGCCTACGAGCACCCAACAGTGAAATAATAGCATATTTAGGCATTTATGTGCAGAATAATATTTAAACTTACAGCCACCGAATATCCATACGAACATAGCTGATATGATCAATCTCAATACAAACTAAAATAGTTTTGTGTGTGTGTGTGTGTGTGTGTGTGTGTGTGTGTGTGTGTGTGTGTGTGTGTGTGCATGCATGTGTGAGAGAATGAGAGAGAAAAAGAGTAGAAAAATTAAAGAGAGAAGAAAAATTAGAAAGAGAGAGAGAAATAAAGTGCGCCTCAAGCAATCACTTCGTATGGCGAGAGTTACAAAAGAAAAAGGAGAGAAAAAATCTAAAGGTGCTGCTGCCTAAGAATCATATAACCAGCAACACAAGATTTAAATGAATAAACATCATATTTTCTGGGGAAATAAAAGGACTGAACATAGTTCCATACGACAGATGTACAAAGAAAGAAACATACGACAGATGTTCAAAGGAGAAACCTTCTCATAGGAGGAGACAACAGTGAAAGGGTGAGAGTTAACTGAAAGATGGGTCACTTAAGCGAAGTTACAAGATAAGTTCAGAGAATAGGAATGCAGCAACTTCAAGCCCAATCTATCTAAAGTGTATGTATGTGTGTATGTATGTATGTATGTATGTATGTATGTATGTATGTATGGGAGAATTTACGAAAAAAAAACAGACGAAGACAGGTGGGGTAAACAAGAAATGGATGTATTAGTATAACGCCCGGGAATAGAGAAAGTCTTTAACATTTCGAGCCTACGCCCTTCAAGAGAAAGGAACACAGAAAGAAACAAGGAGAGAAACAAGGAGTGAAAAAATATGAATGTATTGGTCAACGATCTATCATGGCGAATGCCGGACAGAAGGATCACACAGGAGGGCTAAGAAAAATGGGAGATAACAAAGAAGTGATGACCCCAAGACGAGAAGGTGCGTGTATGTGAGAGAATGCTCTTAACGTATGCATGTGTGTATGTAGGTGTGAAAATGTGGTGATGGGAATGGGAATGGGAATTGGTCAGTGCTAGTGTGTGCGTGGTGGTGTGTTGTGAAGTGATGCATTGTGTGATATGGTGTAGCGTGGTGTAATGTGAGGGTGTTGGGAGGTGGGGGAGGCGAGAGTGGGGAAAACATGGTTGCAGCGTGGGTTAGGCTGAGGGTGGGGATAGAGGTAGGGGTATGTGGGTAGGCAGAGGTTGGGGTGGGTGTAAGGGATGGGATGGGAAGGTGGGGTAGGAGTGTGTAGGGGTGGGATG
>NC_068995.1:29585801-29586094 GCF_001194135.2 Octopus bimaculoides
GGAGCAAGGGAACGAGCCAGGTTGGGTGGTTGGGTTGAGGAAGAAGCTGTGGACCAAGGGGTCTCGTAGGTTGTGGGCACGTTTGAAGGAGGGGAGGGGTCGGTTAGGGAAGATGTGTGAGGTGGAGGGGTCGGACTGGATATATATCAACGACCCAACCACAAAGATGATCTCTTTCTAGCATATCGGATATCCACTTCGTGATCATCCCTTCTTATACGCATGTAATACAATTTTTCTGAATTTTCAGATTTTCATTGGTTTTAAATTGATGTTAATTAAATTAATATTCA
>NC_068995.1:29586104-29586432 GCF_001194135.2 Octopus bimaculoides
CATTGGTTTTAAATTGATGTTAATTAAATTAATATTCAATTTATCACCCTCAGTATATAAATATAAATTTAAATAATTATGTTCTCTAATCTGCAACATCCACTGCAGTGAATTATCTTCTGCAGAACTGTTTCCGGAATTTAGCGCGCCAGAGCTGAGACATTTGAAAATAACCCCAATGTAATCGGTAGAACTGTACGCACATCAAACTTTATGAAGACAATTCGTGTATAGTTCTGCAAATTATATTGAATTAGAACGGTCGTACTGACGAACCACGGACGTTTTTATGTAAGTAAAAAGGTTGATGGCGAAACCGGTATACGAT
>NC_068995.1:29586484-29593433 GCF_001194135.2 Octopus bimaculoides
TATTTTGTATTGGGTTGTCCGGAAAGTTCGTGCCGATTTTCAAAGGAAAGAAAAGAGGTAAAAAAATACCTGCCATTACATTTTTAATCAACCAAATATGAACCATTTTGTTGCACAATGCGTCTCCAACTTTCCTTTAACTTGAAAATACTCTCTTCCCAGAATTGAGGTGGTTTCATGGAAAATAAGTCGAAAGGTAAATTACTATAAATCGGCACGAACTTTCCGGACAACCCAATATATTTTCATTTGTCCTGCCCGCTTATGTTCTGGTGCTTGCTGAATTTTTTCTAGAGGACATTATTTTTTTTTTGTGGTTGGGTCGTTGATGATCTCTTTCTAGTATACCGGATGTCCACTTAGTGGTCATCCCTTCTTATACGAATATATATATATATATATAATGATTTAAGAATTGTTAAATATATCAATATATATTTATATATTTTACCAAGCATTAATATAGAACGCAAAATGTTTGGTAAATAGATGTTTATTATATCAAAAGTTGACACTCATGGATGCTCGTGGCTGGTGGGTAGGGGTAAAGACTTAGCAGTATTTATGACGATAGATTGGGCGTTAGATATATCTGTATGGATGAAATGATGTCTTTGAATTCAAATTTAAAGATGTAAGGTTTTTGCATGTACGGGTGGGGACGCTCCTGCTCTGTTTTAATGCATAACACTATCTTAGGACTCAAATGAAATATTTGAAGGAAGGTTAAATTGTCGGTAACGATTTTAATTAAACTTCCCTTCACTGTCTAAAACTTGGTTATTTTAAAGAAATGTTTGGCAATTACATTTTAAATAATGTAGATTAGGATCATGTCGGAATTTGTTGTGTAAAACTTTTTCAGATATGAGAGAGAGGAGAGTTTCGAATAATTCACACACATGGAATTAGCTTCATAACTTTAAGAAAAATAGGTCTTTTAATGAAATTTTCAAGTGGTGTAGATTACGTTTCTATCGGAATTTAATGTGAAGAAAAATTGAAGAGGGGACGGATATTCCATGCATCTCGACTTTGTTTCCTCATATGTTTTGATGATTTAATTACAGTTATGTTAATAAAGCATTACTTTTGAGGACTATTCCACACTTTCCGAAAATTTTCTGAAAGAAATTTTTGTAGAAAGGTGACTACAATGCTAACACTGATTATTGAATACGTGTTTCTTTCATTATTTTATCTCAGTCTCACAGACAAGACAATCTCTCTCTTTTGAACAAACTCAAAGGTAGACCATCTTTAATGTGGTCGTTTAGTACGTTAGAAACAGCAAGCGCTATAATGTAAACATCATCGAAATCACAAACATAATATATGTGTGTTGTTAAACGCGTTTAGGCTGCGATATTTCGTCCAAGGAAGGTCCCTCTAAAGGAACGATTCGTTTAACCTGACTTTGAAGCATACAGTGTTTAAAAAACAATCCACGTCTTTTAAGAGGTCCTTGCAGCCTGAAAGCGTTTAAATATTTGACATTGATAATGCTTAAATCATAGAGCTGCTTCTAGCACAAACTTTGAATTTCTAATTTATATATATTTTTTTTTTTTTCAAATTCAGAGCTCCAAATAACTAAATCATTCATAGAATATTAATTTGACTAGCAATTCATGTGTCATGGTGCAAGCATGGTTGAATAATTAAGATGTTTTCTTAGCAATCATGGAGTTCTTGGATTTAACACCATTACACATCTTAGGCATGGGATTTCTATTATAGACTCAAATCAAAGCAAACTTGTTGAAGGAAATTTTGGCAAATGGAAACTTTGGATGTCCTCCGAATAAGCTATAAGTCAATTTTAAATAAGGCGGTGAACTGGCAGAATATTTAGCACGCCGGACAAAATGCTCAGCATTTCGTCCGTCTTTACCCTCTGACTTCAAATTCCGCCGAGATCGACTTTGCCTGTCATCCTTTCGGGGTCGATAAATTAAGTACCAGCTGAGCACTAGGATCGATGTAAGAGACTTCCTCCCTCCGCCAAAGTTACTGGCCTTGTGCCAAAATATGAAACCAATATTTGAGTGTTAATAAAATGTGTTAATATTTTGTTATAGACAAGTATGATTAAAAGCAATAATTTTCTATATGTTTCTAATTTCTTTTAAAATAGTCTTTCTTAACTTTTAAACAGTCTTTTCATGCAAAGGTTTCAATATTCAGTTCTTTTTCTTTTCTTTGTTTTTTTTTTTTGCTTCGTCTCTAGTGTAACGCTATGAGTATGACAAAGATTCCAGACAGTCTATTTTACAGTGAACAAGAAAAACATTCAACAGTCAAAACAGGCGTGAGATCTATTTACTTGATAAAACGTGCCTTGTCAGAGACGTAGAAAATATCAGTCAGTTGTTGAACAGAACATTGGAGTTTCTACATAGTTTCTTAACCTGTTACAAATAGCAGCTAAATTTACTTCAGGTCACACCCTGGCGTTTTAAGGACATGATTTTGGATTCTGCGCATAGGAAAAGGCAGGATAGTTACTGCTGAAATGCTTTTGATCAGCACTTATCGATCTGAATATAACGCATTTATACACCTTAGATTATTGAAAAAGGTGTCAGAGAAATTTATTCAGTTTCTTTAACTAAACAGCAGTTCTTGAGTTCCATTGTAATTCCACTTCTTTACTCGACAGCAATTTGCTAAAAATATCATAAACCATTCCACATTTTACAGAATTCGTAAACAACCCTTTCTACGCTCTTAAAGTATCGAGTGTTGTCATTTCTACCCATAAAATGTAGTTTCTATTCATCAGTTACATGATTTATTGCTGTCTTTGAATCCGGAACCCTAGAGGCTTGTATTTGTAGCTTGACGAATTGTTCGCCTTACCTCAATAGCAGAAAACCATTAGATATACACGGTAGATATCTTTCTTATGTAAATTTGTTAGCCACAGTTCATTTGGTAATGGCTTCCATTTTCTATGTTCCGAGCTTGTCATGTACAAAAAGCGGACCCACTTAAGCATAGTAGATCGCGGTAAATTTCTTGATAAACAGCTTTCTCGATTAATTGGTGGATCGATCAAGTAGAATCTATTATTTAGGTATATTCGTATTAGTCGTGGTGATATACACATTAGGAATTCTAGCTAAGTAGTATGGACAGTGTGTATCAAGCATCTATAGAAAGGTAGAAGAGTAATACAAATCCTATTTAAGTATATTGTTCAAGTTATGAAAATTAACAGGTATGTAGCTCAGAAAAGTTGTTCAGAACACATCAATGGATTGAATTGCATTTGGATAGAAAAATGCAACACTTAAGTACACTTCATAGCAAATAATGATTGTGATTTCTCAATCGAAATGTGTCGTACATGCAACTGAATTCTTTAACAAAGAGCTAGGAACTTTTTTTTTTTTTTCATTTTCATTTTTTTTTTTTTCTTCAAAACAATTACGGCAATTGCTAATCGTAATAAGTTACAGAAGAGCTTTCAAAACGACGTCTGAAAATAGGTGCGGAAATAAATAAATTATGGGTGGGGATAAGAGGTGAAAAATAATCAATAGTAATAAATAAGTCAGTCAGATGTTAAAGGAAGCTATGGTTGGGAGTTTCTTCAGTCTGAGGGGCGAAGTGAACTGACGTATTGATTGGTTTTAATTATTATGATGATGCTTCTAGTATTCAAAAACGAAATTTTGCTGAACAAAGAGATGTGGATGGGTGTAATTGATAGAGATAGAGACAACTGGGAGTTAAGTGTGTGTGTGTGTGTGTGTGTGAGAGAGAGAGAGATGGGAAGAAACAGGATAGAAAAGAAAAAAAGTAGTGTATGATAAGTGAATAGGACTGTTTGTTAATGTATGTTGCATACATGGCTGAATGATTAAAGAGTTCACTTCACAATCATGAGTTCGAATGTTCGATCCTACAGCGTGGAATCTTAAGCACGTGACTTTTATTACTGCCTCACAACAACTTAAGCATTATGAGTAAAATTGAATAAACAGAAGCCGTGGAAGCTCGTCAGATGTACTGTATGTGCAATTCAAAGGGCTAATCTTGTCACACGCTTTATCACGTTAAGTCGGTCGGAGGATATTACATTAGAGTACATGCGTTCACTTATGTTCAAATTCAACGAGAAGAAAGTGCTGTTGATCGAACAGCTAATATGCTTATACTCGAAACCGATGAAAACCCACTTATTTATAAAGTGTGCGTGCATACAAGCAAACTATGATATGAATAATGAAAATAAAAGTATATGATTTATAAATTATCCAGGACTGGTAATATCATTGACAACAATTGACAAGTCCCTTAACCCCTTGGGGGGGAGCCATGCCGCGTATAGAACACAATGGATCGCCCGGTCCAGGGATCGAAACCACAATCTTACGATCGTAAGTCCAGTACCCTAACCACTTAAACCGCGTTACTCATGACCAACACCCCCGCTCCTCGTCACAATTGCTGGCATAGTGCCTGAATTAGAAATTATTATTGTTATTCGATATTAATGGACGCCAGAATCTGTAAGATGTTTGACGAATGATAACATTGAAGTAGGGGTTCAATTTACTCGATTACACCACGCCCCCTCAATTTCTGCCTTTGTACCTGTTTTAGATATCGTTATCATTGGTTTCCAATTTTGGCACAAGACCTGCAATTTCGAGAGTTGGGGAGGCTAAGTCGATCACATCGACTCTAATGTTCAACTGTCACTACTTATTTTATCGATCTCGAAAGAATAAAAAGCAAAGTCGACCTCGGCAGCATTTGAATTCAGTACGTAAAGATGGATGAAATACCGCTAAGCATTTTGCACGGCGTGCTAAAGATTCTGATGGCTTGTTGCCTAGATATTATTATTATTAATGTGATGGATAACAGAATCCATAGATGTTTAGATATTTGGTTAAACATAAGGCTGGCAGTATCGTCAGCGCGCCGGACAAAATGCTTAGCAGCATTTCGGTCCTCCTTACGTTCTGAATTCAAATTACGCCGAAGTTGACTTTGCTTTTCATTCTTTCGGTATCGATAAAATAAAGTACCATTCAAGTACTGGGATCTATGTAATCGACAAGCTCCTCCCCCAGAATTTCAAGCCTTGTGCCTATAGTAGGAAGGATATTTGTTTAAATCTGTTTACATTTTGAGTTCAAATCTCACCGAAGTCAACTGGCTTTTCATCCTTCCGAAGTCGATAAAATAAAGTAGCAGTTAAGTACTTCAATCGATATGATCGACTATTCGCTCCCTCCACAAAAATTTCTGGCTTATTTTTCATATAAGAAATTAAAGGGCGGTAGATTCGGCAGAATAGTTAGAGCGTCGAACAAAATGCCTTGCAGTATTTGTTTCTGCTTTTTATGCTCTGAGTTCAAATTCCGCCGAGGTCAACTATGCTTTTCAGCCTTCCGGTATTGATAAAGAAAAGAATCGACCAAGTCCAGGAGTTAATTTGATCGACTAGCCATGTCCCCACTGTATTTCTGACCTATGTCTATGCAATAAACTATTTTTATGGTACTGTGACAAAGTATGTTCTCAATTTACATCAAATAATATACCATAAAAATAAATTTTTTTTACAAAACATATTTTCATGTTGCCATGTTCATACATGAAAATACTTCGGAAAATATTGCTACGATGGCTGAAGCGAATGGACTTCAGCCAGAAATCAAAAAGGGGCCACGTTTTTCAGTTTTATCCTGCCTCAACAACAAACTACGCAATGTAGCATAATAATAGTTTCTCTGGTTCATACTCGTCTACAATTTTGTTACGAAAAGGTATACTTAGTTAAATTACCCCCGAGCAGGATGGAAAGCAAAGTCAACAACTACAGGATCGTAAGAGGATTGAAGCTTAAAAACAATTTTGCTAACATTTCACAAAATTTGCTACATTAAACAGTGGCATATCACCACAAACTAAGTGCATTAGATTAAAAGCATCGGTGGAGCTGCCGGGCAAAACGCTATGCTGCATTTCATTCTTAAAAATCTTTTTACTTGACTCATTCATTAAAAGGCAGCCATGCTGGGGCACTGCCTTGGAGAATTTTGGTCGAACAAATCGACCTCAGTACTTATATAAGCCTTGGCCTCTTTTTATCGAACCACTAAGTTTCGGGAACGTAAGCACATCAACACCTATTGTCAAGTGGTCGTTGAGGATAAACACAGATATAAACACACACACTCACACACACACGCACACACACACACACACACATATATATATATATATTCTTTTATTCTTTTACTTGTTTCAGTCATTTTGACTGCGGCCATGCTGGAACACCGCCTTTAGTCGAGCAAATCGACCCCAGGATTTATTCTGTTTAAGTCTAGTACTTATTCTATCATTCTCTTTTGCCGAACCGTTAAGTTACGGGGACGTAAATACACCAGCATCGGTTGTCAAGCGATGTTGGGGGGACATACACACAAACATGTATATATATATAGATACATACGACGGGCTTCTTTCAGTTTCCGTCTGCCAAATCCACTCACAAGGCTTTGGTAGGCCCGAGGCTAGTAGAAGACACTTGCCCAAGATGCCAGGCAGTGGGGCTGAACCCGGAACCATGTGTTGGGTAAGCCTCTCCTGCACCTATATATATATCGCGTCCCCATAGTTGTGCCTCGAATTTGAAGGTAGTTTTTTTCCGTTGAAATGGAATGAATTGTTTTCGAAGATGAGGCTGACTGTGTCAAGTATGAAGGTTACAGTAAATTTACTGGGGATCACTTCTCTATGTTTATCGACCCAGTATTTATGGCAGTAATTCCCAAATCATGTGGAATGTTCGTATATAAGTTTGTTATATATTATTCAAAAGATTTCCAACACTATTTTTTATGTTTTATTTATATTCTTTTAAAATTAATGTGGGATATAGAATATGGAATTTATAGTATATATAGTAAAATGGAATGAAGTA
>NC_068995.1:29595138-29610166 GCF_001194135.2 Octopus bimaculoides
TATATATATATGTATATGCATTCCCGAATTTGTGTAAATGTGTATAGAATAATATATCAGTTGAATAAAGTTACATGTTCTGGAATTTGGCGAACATTAGTGTTCTGGATTTGTTGTCTGTGAATTTGTGAGCGTTTCTATAATATATGTATTCCCTGTCTCGCCAGTATATAGTTCCTCGCAATTCGGGCGTTTAATGCAGCAAATTTATGCTTTTGTAGTTCATATCTGCATTTGCAAAAATCTGTACAATTTTTTTGTTCTAACGGATCTACGCGTATGCATGTATTGACACGTTCCACATCTGTTATCATTGCACTTGGATACTGTGAATGTTTTATCCTGTTTGTTCATGTTGAATTTTGCCTTTGTTAATAGTTTCTTAGATAAGTGTTTGATTAGTTATTATTTTTTTTTATTTTTCACTTTGTTTCATGATTGGCACATTTGTTTTGATGACGTTAAAAATGTTTTGGTGGTGCGGATTGTGTGTTACTAGAAATGGTATTGTGTTCCGTTGATGGATTCGTCTTTCTCGTGTTGCCTTAAGTTGTTCTATAGCTATCTCTTTTGCTCGTTGTATGCTATTCTCTATATGTAAGAGAGGGCATTTTTTCTTGAGCAGAAATCCTTCGAGTTCTGTAAGTCGTATGTTCTTAGTATTTGGATCATCTACTATAGTACAAATTTTCCTGGCTAGACAGTTCGTGATGTTGCGTTTTGTGTGTGTTGGGTGGCATGATTTGAAATTTAGGTATATGTGCTTTTGTGATAAATATCAGTTGTGATTGTGGTGTTGTTTTTAATTACCATTATGTCAAGGAATGATAATTGCACGTTGCTCATTTCTGTTGTGAATTTGAGACTAGGGTGTAGATTAATCTTCCAGATTTTCTATAGATTTGGTCCAAATTAGGAAACAATCATCAAGGTGTAGTTTCAATGTGTCCTCCATATGTCTTTTAAAGGTCATGCCGTAGTTCTCTTCAATTTTTTAATACAGGTTTTGTTCCAAGTATCCCAATACTGATTTCGCGAAAACTGGAGCAAATCGCGTCCCCATAGCTGTGCCTCGAATTTGAAGGTAGTTTTTTTCCGTTGAAATGGAATGAATTGTTTTCGAAGATGAGGCTGACTGTGTCTAGTATGAAGGTTACAGTAAATTTACTGGGGATCACTTCTCTATGTTTATCGACCCAATATTTATGGCAGTAATTCCCAAATCATGTGGAATGTTCGTATATAAGTTTGTTACATCAAAACTAACAGTGAACTGGATTCTGTCGTTTTGGGCTGATGTGACAGGAAATTGATGTCATCCCGAATGAAACTGGGTATGTGACTACATAGCGGTTTTCAGATAATGTCAATGAGGTTGCTTGGAAGATGTGTAGGACAGGCTTGATCAACTATAATAGATCTTAGTTTAAGGTCTTTTGGTTGTAGTAGTTTTATGTATTCACTACTTTGTTCCTTTAAAGCATTTTGTATTTCTTTTGGATTGTGTATTTTAGGTAAGCTATAGAAGTTGCTGGATTTCGACTAAAAATTGGCAATATAGTGCCTTTCATTAGGAGTGAAGGAGTTATAATGTTTTAAGATTAAATAGTTGAGTTTCTTCATGATGCGGTGGTCAATATTTCGCGGTAGAATGTTATATCCTTCAATTGATCTTCAGCTAGATCCCGGTAGTATTCTGTATCCATTATAACAATGGCACCCCCTTTATCCGTTTGTTTGATGACAATTGTGTTGCTATTTTTAAGACGTATAAGGGCAGACATTTCTAGTTTTGAAATGTTTGGTCTTGCGTTGATGTTATGCCTCAGTGGAAATCTGGAGAGGATATCAATGAACTGATCTAGAAGTGTATTTCGTCCTTTTCGCGGGTTAAATTTTGATTTATTTTTCGCCAAGGATTTGTCATTCTCATTAATTTTATCAGTAAAAAACTCCCCAAGTCGTAGTTTCCGACAAATGTTTTGAATATCTTCCTCTAATTCCTGATGGTTGAATGTAAGTGTAGGTGTGAGTGTTAGTCCTTTCATCTATAATCGAAGTTCGTCACTGTTTATATTTCTTTTTGACAGATCAATAATTTTAAGGTCTATCCTATCAGTTGTTCCACAGGTGTTTCTTCTTGAACTTTTTCTTTCTCCGGTGTTTGCTGTCCTGACCCTAAAAAACAGATTCATTTTTTGTCTATTATTTCTTCTATTATTAACATCTTTTCTCTGGTGCGCTTTGTATGTTGGTTGTGGTGTTTGGTTAAGTATGCTTGTTCCTTGTTCCTACGTGTGGGTATATTATTCATATTTTCAGTTTGCGAAAAGGGTTTTGGGGTTTATTTGACGGTCCATTATGGTTTTTCATTCTGAACGGAAATAATAACAATAATATAACAACCAGTTCATGATGTGGATTAAAAAATATCTTTAACATATGAATATAAGCAAATTACAGAAAACTCCCACCTACTGAAATAAAAACGATCAAAACCAACTAAGTTTGCTCACTCTGCAAGCTAATTGGTTAAAATAAAGGCAGGGTCTATGCCAGTAATATCGGTACGCCCGGCAAACCGTGACGTTTAAGTTGCATGCTGATTGGTCAAAACCGTATTCGAAAAATTCAGCTTATCGGAACCTTCTAAAAGGTATCAAAAAGAAGAAGTCAGTCATTTTACTACAGTTGTCAAGCACCTCAACTCAACTGTCAGTTAATACATTTTGAAAATTGATGATTACTACAAAACGTATGAAAGCGCCATTTGAACTTTATGAACATTACAAGATATGTTTTTTATTGTTTAACACACTTCAACATTGTAATATATATATATATATATATATATATAGATAGATAGATAGATAGATAGATAGATAAATAGATATAGTTTGAGCTGGCTGACTCGAGTCTATTGTAGAAGACACTTGTGCAAAGTGCCACGCAGTGGGGTTGAACCTAGGACCATGTGCTCGGGAAGCAAACTTCTTACACAGAGCTGCATCTACACTTATTTAGTTACGTTTCTTTATATTCTGCCGAGAACAATTTTTGCCAGTCGATAAAAGAAGTATTTGGTATGATGTGACTGACTCTCTTCTCTCCATTCCACAAATTTGGAAGCCTTATGCCTATGTCTGAAATCAATATTAATTCATGAGTGTCTGTCGATCGCTGATCGATGAAGATCATAATTTGGCCACACGATTGATTGTGATTTAACTCATACCATGATGATGACGATTCAGAAAAAGACGAAGACTTTCAAGGAAAAGAAGTAACCATGTTTAATAGTTTGGGATTAACTTACGCTACTTTCAACTTAACGCTATAAAGCTCCTCTCAAGTTAAAATCTAACAGTCATTCAACAGCTCCCCTCCCTCTCTCTCCTTTTTTTCTCTCTCTCCTTTTTTCTCTCTCTCCTTTTTTTCTCTCTCTCCTTTCTCTCTCTCTCTCTCTCTTTCTCTATCTATATCTCTCTCTCCCTCTATCTCTCTCTACTCTCTCTCTCGCTCTCTCTATTCCTTCTCTCTACCACTCGCTCTCTCTCCATTCTCTCTCTCTACCCCTTCTCTCTCTACCACTATCTCCCCCTCTCTCTCTATCTATCTATATATTTGTTAACCTATTTATGCACCCTTCTATTTCTTAGCTTATAAACTAGACTATGCTGGCATTTATAAACGAAATAAACTGAAAGCATGACTTCTTTCAACGCGAAGATATTTGGATTCTCCAAATCGGAAGCAATGCCTTGATAAGCAAGACAGAATGGTGCCACTGTATCTCACCAACAATAAACTAAAAGCGTAATCATTTTAGTGTAGGATTCGTTTGCTAGTCAGTTCTATCATTGACCATAGTTTATCGATTTTGCTGTTGTTTTTGTTTTATATCTGATACATATTAAATGATCAGATTCCTTTCGAGTAAAATGAAGTAAGCGAATAATTTAATAATATTTCTATTAATATTTTCGTTGTCAAGTGTTCGTAACACTGTAGAGCAACCAAATTTAGACATCAGCTTTGAACAATAAAATTATAAAATACACTTCTGATGGACAATTATAACAGAAATATTCTTCTACATAGTAATAAGATCAAAGTAGAGAGCAAAATTATAAACTAAAATAATATTTGATTCATGCAAAATACAAACAATCCAGACTTTTTTTATTTAAAAAAAACTTCATATTTTTATCGATCGATGTGTAAATGTTTTCATCTGATTTCCATAAAACTCCTACACAAAGCTGACAACCCTTAGTTATCCTTATCCTGTTTGGATTTGTTCTTGTCATTTTTTCTACTTTCTTTTTTGTTGAGTAAATTTGGCAGAAAGTTCTCGGTTCAATTCCTAGGAATTGAAACACTTCATCTTTCCTTATGGAGATAATTTCAAAACCGAAGAAAACATTTTTTTAAAATTACTACTTATTCAATTTATTCTTCCCCTCAAGGTACAAATTATTCCTTTTAAATCATATCTAACTGCTCAGGAATGGCTTCGTTTGAGCATGAAATAACAAAATGAATAAATGGCATATGAATTAAATGAATTAGAATTATGAAATATTTAGGAAATCTTGTTAAAGTTCGAATAAATAAATAGTGACCACCCACATGGGATTGGCATAAATTGTCGAATAGAATAATTAAAACAGTTAACATCGATGATTTAATAGCAAACATAAAAATACTGGTTTCTAACATTGGCAGAGGTAATCTATGATATTATTGCTTAGTTTATAAATTGTTTATAAGTGTTGGGGTGGTAAATTCAATCGAGGTAGGATTTGATTTCAGAATTAAATCCTACAGCGAAACGCAATTATGCCGATGTAATTTCTGACCTGCATAAAAATAATGGTTTCTAAAAACAGACTCAACAACAAATAGTTCGAGTAGAAGATGGTCGACCAAATAAACTCTAGTCCTTATTTTACTGACCCCAGAATGATGGCAGGTAAAGTCTACTCAATAGGGGCTTGTAAAAGCACAGAATAAACATTGTGACCAAATCTGGCAGTATATTTTATCCGATGCTCTACTAATTCTGTCTTTTCACAATCCTTCTACCACTCTTCATTCTGCCATAAAAATACCAATTACATCTAAACAAGAACTGTAAATTTCAGTTAAGTTCTGTAAATATTCGAAACGGGCTACAAATATGGCAACAGTTTTCAGTCAGTTTTCATTTAAGAGAATCTAATAGCTTTATCGTTTCACATAAAATCGGATCGATATCAATGGCATTATAAAGATTCAATCAGTCAAAAATTTATGAGTTCGATTGAAGTTCACATAATATTGTGCGTGTGTGTGTGTGTGTGTGTGTGTGCCATTATAAGGATGAATGTGATTCGATATATCATATGCAAACAACTGAAAAAAAAAACATTCTCATCTATCACCCACCCTGGTGGAGTAAACCAAAATATACAAGTTTGACCAGTAATAATTTCAAGAACAAAAAAGTACTTCACACGCATATATCTAGTACAGCATAAATCAAAATATTTGAAGCATGTGGTAGTAATGGCGGCGGCGGCGGCGGCGGCGGCGATGGAGGTGGAGGAGGATCTCCGTCGTTCGACAATGGGGGTTCAGTTGTTCGATCTACTGAATTCTTTCCTCCTGAATTAACACTCCAGATACTGAACATTCCACAAATATATACTTTTAATTTAATTCTCAGGTAGAATCGTTTTGACACAGTGTGTGACAAGGTTTTAGATTTTAAATTAGTAACACAATCCATCTGGTGACTTTCTCGGCAGTTTCCTTCTACCTAGTTTCATTTACAAGGTATGTAATGACCCGAGGCTATACAAAGTGACATTTGCCCAAGATGTGATGCAGTGGAATCGAACCTGGCACTTCCTGGTTGCAAAGTGAACTACTATAAATGGATTAAACAACTCCGTCATAGTTTACAGTAAAGTGAATTTGATGAAATTTATATTCCTTGCTCGAAATTTAGGTTATAAGATATCCTAACAACCTGTAAAATAATTTTAGAAAAAGGACAAGTGTACCAGTATATAATTATATATAGTGTTAAGAAGTGAGAAATAATTCAACGTTTTGGTTAGTGAGGACAAAAAAGAAAGAAAATCAGGGATAACTTGTAAGCCGCAAATTATAAATCTCTACGGATCTTTTCCCTTTGAACGGCACATCGAGAAATTAATTTTTTGTAACTAAACACTTTCAAACTTCGGTAGAATGTGTCATATAAAATATCTTTTACTCTTAGTGTTGTTGAGAAAAGATTATATTTTCAAAGTTATTTCGTGTTAAAGTTGTCGTATTTCGGTAACTTCAACCAATCAATGACGTGTATTCAGCTGAATAAAATTACTGCCGTTGTTTGTCAACAACAACTATCAGCGGTGAATATTTCGTTTGTCACTGTTATTTATGACATCGTTCGTGCGTTTGTACTGGTTTTAGCTTTGGGGCTTTAGTGTTAGGGTTAGGGTTCGGGTTTTAGAGTTAAGGTTAGCGTTTTAGAGTTAGAGTTAGGGTTAGGGTTTTAGGGTTAGGGTTGGAGTTTTAGGGCTAGGGTTGGGGTTTTAGGGTTAGGGTTAAGGTTGCGATTTTAGGGTTAGAGTTACGGAAAAATGTGAAAAATTAAGAAATTGGAGGGGAGGGGACAAAAATGTCTTTCCGAAAATAGTAGCTGAAAAACAGGAAAAAAAAACTAAAGGCAGTAGAAATGCACGAACGATTGTGGTGGTGCCATGAAGTAAACATGCTTCAGATACGCTCGTTTATTCATACAAACGTAACTGAGATGAAATATGTCATAAACAACAGTGACAAAGTTATTTTTTCTCCGAAAATTTCAGTAAGGGTACATTTCACCGATATATAATTTTCACTACCACTACTACTACAATAACCGTTACGGTTGTGCCTGCTATTTGCCATAGTCGTAGTAGGGAGACAGTGGTCAGTTACTTGAGCCACTATTGTTGCTTCGCAGTAAAATGATTTAATTCTGAATGCAGATCGTCCCAATATGATTTCAATCGCTTCATATAGCCAACAGCGTGGTTTTGGTTCGCTTTTTTTGTAGCAGTTAAATAGATCATTATTCAATTCATAACTCCAAGAGAAATGAGTTTTGTAATTACGGTTTCTTCTATAACTACAGCTAGAAATAATTTGTTTACCTGTTGAGCTGTTGTTTTCGTTCTGTTCCTCGGTTTTGTTGTTGTTGATGTTGTCTCCAGCCATGTTGTCTGTAGTAACTCTCTGCATGCGAAATTCAAATTTTAGTCGAAAATCACTGTGATCGTGAAAACAAGGCTCCTTCAGTTAATTCATCTGAAGATTAACCAGTTATTTAACAAGGCTGATAGTTGTGACTCCATAGTTGGAGTAGTAGTCATCGTATTTTCGATAAATAGTCTCCCACGCCAAATACGCAACTTGTCGTTCAAGTTCGCATATGTATGTATGTATGTATGTATCTGTTTATGTATGTATAGTATACTTTAGCATGATCTACCGTGCTGGTTAGTGCACGTGTGTATGTGTTTGAATCATGTTAACACGTGCATTTTTTCCATATGCATATTAGTGTGCGTGCGTGTGTGTGTGAGAGAGAGAGAGAGAGAGTGTGTGTTTGTGTGTGTGTGTTTGTGTGTATGTGTGTGTGTGTGTGTGTGCGTGCGCACGAATGTTTACGATTGTGAGTTTGTCCTTGTATGAGGATGGATGTCCATATGTGCAAATGAGAAAAAGACGAAACATATAATTGCAGGAAAGCTGAGCGAGAAGAAAGGATAAAATGGCTGACGTTAATGGAAAGATCGAGTAACGTCGATATGTTGTTCAGTAGTCAATTTTGTAAAGCTGACTTCAGTACCACAGTTATTCATCAATAAGAGTTAATCCCACTACCTTAACACATGAAGCTATTAAGCTTGGTATTCGATCGTGCTTGTATTTATAGTCTTCAATTGTCGTCAACCTGACGTAGGCAATCCTGGCTGTTATTGTCATTACGATATACGTATTAACTTTTCTTTTTAAACTTTTGTTACTCATTGTTAAATATTTTTAACATCCAGTTCTATGATTTCAGTACAGTATTGACTTCTCTGATAAATACAGGAATTAAGATTTTGCGATGGCGTGGAAGTGAGATTTTAAAACATTCATAACTTTCTAAATAACAGTGACATGTGGCTTTAGCTGTGAACTGAAATTTGCATTATTCTGGACTCGCTAAAATGTAAAATTTCTTACTCCATTATGCTCGTTTACGTATTTTTCATAGAATATTGGTAAAATCCCACCCTTTTATGAGATTACGGGACATTCATGATAGAACTAAGAGTAACGAAAGTCTAGTGAATTCTCATCCTTGAAACAAATTAAGTGAAATCTCAACCACCTTATTTTCATGGATTTTTTTTTTTTATATTCATGAAACTGTAAATGAGTCGGTGTGACGTTCCTCGAATAATGCTTTCTCTTTTCGTAAAGAGACGCCATATTGGAAGTGTGAATTAAGTAAAATAGCTTCAATCCAAAATTGAAACCGCACCATGTCACTCAAGCATGCAATGTTTTTCTATCTTAACGCACCAAAACCTGCGATGTATTCCAATAATTAGTTATCAGCTAAATTACTTGGACCTTTATATTCATAAACATCCATTAATGGGTAACAAGATTTACAGCTTTTAATGAACTGCAAAAATAGGATTTTGTAAGAGTTTGCATTTTCCGAAATTATTAGAAACCTAAATTCATTAAACTAATTGAAACCAAATCACGAGATTGGTTTGGTGAGAATTTCATGTTTCCGTACGACAATGTAGAAACTTCTATATCAGAAATATATTTACGCTGTAATAGTTCTCTCGATATTGATTCATCTATTGATTCAACTATTCATATTCTCATTTATATACAAACGAACTGGAATAAATTCACTCATTCGCACATTAGCATACGTAACAGAAATTATTTTATGTATTCATGTATGCATTTATTCATATGTGTGAATTAATTCAGTCATATACATGCATGGTCAAAAAATTGTTCAATATAAAAACACACACAATTTCACATATACGTACATGTCTACAAGTACACACATACATAAAAAGCCACAGCATGGTCGAATAGTTAAGAATTTGTCTTTGCATTCATGGAAGCTAGTGTTCGATCCCACAGAGCGACACCATAGTCTCTGCTAATAACCTCGACTCGAACCTAGTTTTGTCCTTGAAATTTGATTCCCAGACACAATATGGATGGACGATACCGGTAATTCAAATAACGAGTCTTGTCCCACTGCTCTGCATTAAGGAAAAAAGTGTGTTGCCTGCACATTCACTAAACTTCGAGAAGAAGGTAATTCTGTTGATCAGTGAGAACATGTATCAACAATATCGACAGATGATCCACTTACATTTTATTACATAGAGATATGTTGATTTCTCTTGACATTCTGCTTCAATGACTTTTAAGTTTGGTGTATTGGTCAGGGAATCAATAAACGTAAAGGTGCCGGCCATTGTACACTGACTAACATCGCAGACGCTAACAAAACAAGATTAGTGAGTGCAAACTAGTAAACTATCTAGCTATAGACTCTCACTTGTTATTCTCAGTCTAAAATGCAATGAACCAGTGATTGCCGTTGTAAAGCAGTATCCAGCATGTAGTTGGTGAGTTACGAATTGCGATATATAATTAAATATATAAACTGATATTAATATAAAGGATTTCGTAGAAACTATAAAGTACTGGACTATATGCCTTATATTATTCCCGAGGTGTGTTTATATCCCACAATGGCTGACATTGTCTTGTATCTAAAAGCAGCTGACGATATCAGTTACATCATGACACCAATTCAAACAACTATACCAAATATATTTATAATATAATTACTTATAATTATTTTATCATTTCTGCCTAAATAAATTATACAGTCGACCGATCTCGACCTAAGGAATCCGTCAAGCTAAGGGATAGTCATGGCAGTAGTGTCGGTTGCTGCGATGTTGTTATGATGATAATAGTAATTTGAGAGACAAAGGGGATGATGATGTTTGTTGTTATAATGGTTGTGTTGATTACAGGTGGGGGCCACCTTGCCGACTAAAATTTGAAATTTGTGCTGCATTCATGTTATCAAATTTGATAAGCGAGATTATGATAGAACTTTAACAATGAGAAATTACTAGAGATACTCTCACGTTTTAGCTTAAATAAAATTGAAGTTTGATGAAATTAGTTAAAATTAATTCGCATTGACTTGATTTGATTTTTTACAGTACGTTTTCAAGTAGCTTGAAAAATTAGCTGATGTTCGAATTAAAAATGTAAGTTGTCGTGTGTTAATAGAATAACTGCATACGTTTATCCCAAAATTTCATAGCAAAGATGAATAATTCATGTTTTCCATGGTGGTTTTGGTGCCTCTTTTCTTCTCTACTCTAGGCACAAGGCCTGAAATTTTGGAGGAGGGTACCAGTCGATAAGATCGACTCCACTACGCAACTGGTACTTAATTTATCGACCCCGAAAGGATGAAAAGCAAAGTCGACCTCAGCGGAATTTGAACTCAGAACGTAAAGACAGACGAAATACCGCTGGGCATTTCGCCCGGCGTGCCAACGTTTCTGCCAGCTGACCGCCTTATGATGGTTTTGGTGCCTCTGGTGACGTAAAGAACACGACGGCGCAATTTTTTTTTCTCTCTATTAACAAAACTTATATATTTAAAAGTTTGTCTGGTTTAACGCATGTTGAAATTGAATTTCGATGTCCACTTCGTAAATATCAACTTTCACAAAGTGTCTTTTACATTTTATAAGAGACGTGTGTTTATTTAGTAATGGTAGCGGTGGTGGAAACCGCAGCGACATTGTTCTTTGCTTCGTACGTACATGAGAGCATGCTATTCATTATCATGATTTTATAGCGAAGATAATTTAATTTATGTTTCTCGTCGAAATTCCACGGGTCCATAGCCATCTACAAGTATGTAACCTTGTACCAACGTAACAAATCAATATATGAAATAAAAACGGTAGAACACATTACAAAATACTTTACAGCATTTTGTCTTGTCTTCCGACGTTTCATTTTCTCTTTTTTTTTTTTTTTGTTATCTTCTCGCATTTGATGAAATACGTTACAACACCTAAATCGATGCAACCAAATTTACTCTCCCGTTATAAAATCAGTCTTTTGCCGGGATATGAGTCTTTGCATCCGAAAAGTGTCAACCAATTCAACCGACAATCTAAAACAATGCTGAGGTCCGGAATAAATAACCTAACTTTGAGTCACTCAATATTCTTTGTTCAAAATCCGTTAGAGATAATTTGCTTAACATGTCTACGGAGTCTATAAAATAACTACAAGTAGCACACTGGACTTGCTTCGCTAGATTATAGCCCACTCTTCCACAAATACTGGCTCACCTTGTACTAATGAAAGATATTCTTCTCTACTCTAGGCACAAGACCCGAAACTTTTGGGGAAGGGGACCAGTCGATTAGATCGACCTCACTACGCAACTGGTACTTAATTTATGGACCCCGAAAGGATGAAAGGCAAAGTCGACCACGGCGAAATTTGAACTAAGATCGTAAAGACAGACGAAATACCGCTGAGCATTTCGCCCGGCGTGCTAACCACTCTGCCAGCTCGCTGCCTTACTAATAAAAGACATTATAAGTTCTGTGAGGTCCGGAAAATGGATATAAGCTCATAGCAAACGGATTAGAAACGGCCAAACTGAATTGAATGGAATAATTAGAATAATTACTGTCCAAACAGGCCAAGAAATCACTTAATAGGCACTTGTGCGAATAGTTATTTAGAATCACTAACAGAATATTATTCGTTTCACAAAGCTGGGAACCAATTTGTTCGAAAATGAGTTAAAGTCAACTGATAAATAAATATCCTTTTCTACTCTAGGCACATGGCCGGAAATTTTGGGGGAGGGGTCAGTCGATTAATTAATTTATCGACTCTGATAGGATGAAAGGCAAAATCGACCTCGGCGGAATTTGAACTCAGAACGTAACGGCAGGCGAAATACCACTAAGTATTTCGCCCGGCGTGCTAACGTTTCTGCCAGCTCGCCGCCTTTGAGGATATAAATATTATAAGATATTTTAATGTGGCCATCTATTATTTTCCCAACTCACCGCTCTCTACATCAAACAGAATAATTTATGTAAATAAGAACATATCATCACAGCCGAGGGCATTACATGTAGCAAAGATTTCGCTATAAACATCTGTAATAGTGATTTTTATATTTGAATAATCTTTACTTTAGTAATTACTATAAGGTATCTGAGAAAATGAGATCAGTTTCCTTTGCCTTGAAAGAAACTAACCGCGTTTGTTCTCTTTGTATAATTATTGGGGTGACGTAAGAAGGAAGTTGGACTTTATGAGACGTTAAGATTTCGAATGGAAACAGGTTCACTGAAGAAACAAGAGATGTGCATGTCTACATCGTATTTTATTCATTTCTCTCCAAGATACCAATTTGTCTTTTGGACATTTCCCAAATGCTTGTGGCCATCTCACCATCTCCTTATCACACTCTCTCTCATAATATTTAAGGAAAGGTGGGTTTGGAGATTCATTAGGACGTCAGAAAAAATACATTGTAGCCCTTAATGTTCTGAATTCGAATCCCACCGTGGACAACTTTGCCTGTCGTCCTTCCAGGATCGATAAAATAAAGTATTAGTCAAGTCGGTATAATCAACCGTGTTCTCACACCAAAGTTTCCTGCTTTGTGTCTAAGAAAGAATCATCCTTACTGAGGTGGTGACGATGGTAGAGAGGTGAAAATAGTAAAGTGCTTCTGAATCCTTAAGTTGTCGGGTTCGAATCCCACGTAAGTCGACTATATCTTTCATTTAGGCAGAACTGATGAAATAATTACAAGTAACTAAATCCGGTTTTCTACTTCTTCTCAATACATTTATGGCTTTCTTCAGGTCTAAAACATCGATATTCATTGAGGCAATTCAGTTGCAGAAATGGTACGTTGTCTGGCTAAATGTATTTATTTTCTTTTTAGACACACCTCAAATCTCGCCGAGATCCTCTTTAATGTTCATGTCTCCGGATCGAAAAACATAAATACTAATTATTGTTGTAGTTCAGTGCCAGTTCAGCCCTGATTTTGCATATATGTGATGAAAAGCGTTCCAGACGTGACCTACTCGTTTTTTTTTCTTTCTAAAGTATATTATCCAGTGTAGTTTTAGATAACATCTTTATGAAAGCAGTAGAGTGTGATCTAAGAGGAATTTAGTTGCTATCTTTAGCAGATCGAGCGACTACGTTAAGAGTCCCATACTGAATGAAATACTAGAAGAATAAATTGGGGTCAATCCAATCACTTAAATTCTTTCACATTCAAAGTTGACCTGGCACTTAGAAGAAATACAGTACGATCTATCTATTCCTAATCCAGTGATTTTCAAAGTCGTGGAGGAAGCAAGGCTGTTGTCGGATGTTATCAAGTCCTCCTCTATTCAGTGTAGATTTAACATGAGATATCTAGGCTGTATGTTGACGGTACTTCAGAGATAGCGAGAGAAGCATGAAGGGTGGACTCATCTGCGTAAGCTGAACATTGTTGAAGGTGACGGTAAGTAGGTTATCTAAAAGGTAGAGGAAAAGGCTTTAGGGTATGTTAAGATTTAATGTTTTTGGAGATTTGAAACTTTAAGCTATTGCTTGTTATCATCCTAATACTACAAGAGTAAAAGAAAGCGTCTCCAAATCTAGTGTTCCTGTTACATGGAAATATAACAGAACAGCTTGTGATAGATACAGAATTTGCTTCCTGGATGTTTTGTTAAGCATTTCTGTCTTGCTGTCAATTACAAAGAGGAACATTTTTCGAACACCATTCATTGTCATCGTTCTAATCTTCATCCACTCCAAACATACATATCTGTTTAGTAGTTTTGTATTTCACCAAACTACTATTACATCCCAAGAATCAAGAATTTATTACCGTTTCCAAGAAATATTATCTAAAAAGTAATCAGTTGATTATAAAGACTAAGGATAAACATCAGTCTGTCAAAGAATTCTGATAAAATAATATTATGTAAGCCATAAAAAATATAGATGCCTAGCAAGATGTTAATCGTCTATCTCACCGTGGTCTGGAAAAACATTGCGTCCAAAGAGAGTTAGGGAAAACCACAAGGTAGAGGTTGAAACGGTCTCAATCAGCAATAGTTTTGTTCAAACGAGTGGGATTTGAAGAATCTGGTGCGAATGAACGAAACCTTCCACACATGTTTGACCTTAAAGAGTTAACAGAACTGCACTCTAGTTCAGCGAGTGAACAGGTGACTCCTCCACGACAGGTTTTAACAAGAGAGTTCTTATCTAAAAGCCCTGGTGAAATAACTCGTGTCTTAAAGTGACTGACAGAAAACGATCCGAATTTTGAGCGAAGCATAAACGTTAAAAGGTCTGTAAAAGTAGTGCTGAATTATTAAAGATATGAATTCCAAGTTCATATGAAGAAGAAAAACTTGTCAACCTTTGATGCCTTTAGTTATAAAAATAAAAACTTAACCACCAGGAGTATCATATATATCTTTACAGGAATAAAAGACAGTGTGTATGATACTTTGATTAAATTACACATATTTTTCTTCAAAGTTTTTTTCTATATATGTAGAAACAGTGTAAGGTTTATTGCATTTTAAATAAGTGCATATTTCTGTCAATAATTTAAAAAACTTTTCATATATAAAAATTACATTTCACCTTCCTCAAATAACGAAGCTTTGAATGGCGAATTAAAAAAAAAAAGGCAGGAGTTAAATTGGTTCCGGATTCAGTCCCACTGTGTAGCACTTTGGACAAGTGTCTTCTACTATAGTCTCGGGCCGACCAAATCCTTGTGAGTGGATTTAGTAGACGGAAAATGAAAGAAGCTCGTCGTATATATATATATATATATATATATATATAT
>NC_068995.1:29611788-29613339 GCF_001194135.2 Octopus bimaculoides
AGTTACTGCAACAGCTTGGGATTCAGGGGCCCACAGCTTTTTAATATTCTCCCAAAGAGCCTGAGGAATCTGCACAAAGTAGATGTAGGAGTTTTTAAATCAAAGTTGGACCTCTTCCTATCGAGAGTCCCAGATGAACCTGCCTCGCGGCAGGAGGTGCAAATGAGGGTTGCTAAATCAAACTCCATTCTTCACCAAGTGCCACATATTGTAAGAGGCTCCCTGTAATAACAGTGTAGCAACACGGTGGTGCATCAACATGGCCGCAGCTCTGAGCTGAAACTTTAAAAAAAAAAAATATATATATATATACATAAATATATATAACAAATATATGTATATATATATACATTACATATATACATATATGTACGAATGTATGTATGTACGTTTATATGTATGTACGTATAAGCACATCACGATGTAGGTCATTAGTAGCAATGTAAAGTAAACACACGAGGGGGGATGTTCTTAAGTAAACACTTGCAATACCATTCTGAAAATTACAAACCTTCCACGACAAAGGCGTTGTCTTTGTGACAAGAAAAAAGATGGATCTCGCAAGTTACAATGTATATTAATGTCTCATCAGAGACATTAATATACATTGATACCAGAGAGAACGGTAGCTTATAGTTATTTATACTGTATACCAAAGCAAATTCACTTGCTTAATTTCCATTGAAGTCGAAATGTTGATAAACAGTAATTGGTTATCAGTAGAAACACTACACAGCTGTAGGATAAACAAATGTGCAAGAATGAACACAGAAAGGAAACCCTCTAGTTTAACCGCGGCGTCTCCAATTCCACAATGAAGAATGTTTACTAAAAACACAAGCGCGTATGTTTTCTTTATATTTCCAATTTATCTTATATTGTTACTCTTACGCCCACCCATATATATATGTACACCCACACGCTCACGAGCGCGCGCGCGTGTGTGTGTGCGTGTGTGTGTGTGTGCGTGTGTTGTGTGTGATATGTGTGTGTGTGTGTGTGTATACATAATAGATAGATAGATAGATAGATAGATAGATAGATAGATAGATAGATAGATAGATAGATAGATAGATAGATCGCTTCGTTTGCAGTCACAGATTTTGAAATTTTAAAACCAAGTGAAAATTTTAAAATTTGGTATATTTCTGTAACTTTTCAGGCAGAATCTGAATTTATTCTCAGAAAATAAATATTTAGGAAAACGTTTCAAAGTTTGATCATTTTAAGCCAATCAGAAAACGAATCAGAAACCAGCATTTTCTGCGTTATAGCTATCTGTCACAAAACCGACAGACATAAATAACACAAGCACAAAATTATATTGCTCTTAAAAACTTGTGGTAGTGGATGCGGTGGTGAAAGTGCCAGACTACAGCTTTCCTTGTTACAATGGAATGGCACTAATGTGAGATTTACGATCATGTGCACAATGTTGGCTTTCGATTGGCTAAAATTGCCCAAAGTCAGCAAACTTTAAAAGCTATTAACTATTAATTTATTAATTCATGGCAAAAATGAATTTCATTTATATATATATATATATATATA
>NC_068995.1:29613360-29618487 GCF_001194135.2 Octopus bimaculoides
TATATATTGGGTGTTTGACTAAATTTGACGATTTATGTTTCCTCTTTTTTTTTTCAAGAACAGCTTGATATATTGATGAGCAAGTCAACGCCGTTGGAGAGTATAATGACTAAAGTTGCAGCTGAGAAAAAGTCAGCTGACATGGAGAACTGGAAGCCATCTGGATATTGGAAAAGAGTTACCTGTATCAGAATGATTTGCGCCGGGTATCAAAATGCCGATATATGACTGCTAAATGGCCGCACTCTAATGACTGAAACAGGTAAGAGATAAAAGATATACCCATAGCACTTTATATATTGCAAGATTTAATTTCATATTTAACTACTTTTTAACGAAGTAGAACACTACATCACAATATATACTTGCATAGCAAGCGACTTGATCTGAGATCGTGTGATGAAACAAGAACAATTATTGCATGGAAGATGTTTATAAGTCATTTAAGAACACACAAAAACCGTTAGTTTCATTTCAACGTTTAAATTTAATTTGTGTCCAAATATTTTCCTCGGTCTGAAACCGCGACTTGTTCATTGACAAAACTTCGTGCTTATAAATATATATATATATCCTTTTTTTTAAATTTATTTCTACTTGGTTCAGTCATTAGACTGCAGTCTTGCTGGGGCACCACCTTGAAGGATTTTGGTCAAACGAATCGACCCCAGCAGATTTTCCCCTTAAAACCTGACACTTATTTTATCGGTTTCTTATCGTCTAACCGCTAAGTTATGGGGACGTAAACATACCAGCATTGGTTGTCAAACGGTCTTGAGACAAACACACACACACACACACACACAGATATATACATGTATATACGGTAAGCTTCTTTCAATTTCCAACTAGCGAATCCCCTCATAAGGCTTTAGTCGGCCCGAGGCTAAAGGAGATGATACTTGCCCAAGGTGCCACGCAGTGGGACTGAACCCAGAACCATATGATTGGGAAGCAATCTTCTTACCACACAGTCACGCCTATGTATGTATGTATGTATGTATATATGTATGTATATATGTATGTATGTATGAATATACACACCAAAACAATGTGAGTATGCATATAAACGTGTGTGTGTGTGTTTTATCTTTTAGTTAAAAGGAAATGCAATGCTTATGATCTTATACTGGGCCCTGACACAGGTGGTGGAGAAAGGCAGGATCATCCTAAAACCAGAAACCTAACTTGAATGCTTACAGCAGAGTGATTTGTACTTAGAACGCAAAGAGACACAACAAATATCAAGTTTGTGTGTATGTATGTATGTATGTATGTATGTATGTATGCATACCATTGCTCAGTTTTATTTCAAGATTTCTTGCAATAGAGAAAGAGCCGGTTTCTAACCTAGATTCAAGGACCCTTCATTGGAATTTCAACATCAACAACAGGGTATGTTTTTTTGTATGTATGTATGTATGTATGTATGTATGTATGTATATGTGCAGATTTGTATGTTTTGCTTTATCTATGTATTCTCATGCATATAGTTGTATATCTAGATATGCTCATATATACTGAAATGATAAACTTCTGGAAAGTTTTACAGATTTTTACAGTTCCAGTGATGGATTGGATCTGTAATCTTCGAATTACCTTTTTCCTTTCTGCTTTTGAGAAGAAGCCTAATTTATCAAGATTGGTATTTAGGCAGTGTGTTACATATCCCAGGGCCTCAATAATTACAGGTATAAACCTGAACTTGTAATCTGGATAGAGCAGTTGCAGATTTCTCAATAGTTCAGCGTAGGTGTTCCCTTTTTCACTGATCTTCAGCTTCATGTTAACATCCGCTGGACAGCTAATTGCAACAGCTGTACACAGTTTCTCTTCTCTACCCCAAATCATTATATCAAGTTTGTTGAGCTTACATTTTATTGAGGTTTTCACTGGGACATTTCTCCAGTACTCCTTTTTATTATGAGTGGCTATGGCTTCTACCATACTGTGGGTTCTTATTTCTTTGTCCTCGACGTTATCCTTCCGACGGATTTCATCATAGAGCGTCCTAGCTACAACATATCTCATCGGTAGATAATACCGTGATGACATTTTCGGACAACTGCTTATGATGCGGGTGATATCTTCGATGTTAACTCCACAAACTCTACATCGGTTGTCACATTTTACTGATTTTCCTGCATCTCCATCCCTTTTGTGCATCAGGTATTTGCTTGATATTTCCTGTTCCTGGATTGCAAACACATACCCTTGAAAGTGGGAGGTAGGAATCCGGTTATTTGTCCATGAGAGACTGCTTTGAGGTTCAATGTTACTATCATCTCAGAGCTTTCCACTAGCATACCAAGTCTTCTGCCCATATAGTCTCATCCTTTCATCTGATGATACGTTGCGATTTCTTTGGGCTTGTATTTAAGGTTATCAGACAAGGAATGTTGCTCAAGCAATGCCTTCCAAGTTTTATTATGTTATCAGCCTCATGTATGCAAACTTGGTCACGGGATGCACTTCGATACTTAGTGGTTAAAAGATGTTGCCGAAGGGATGTAATACGACATTCAAAGGCATTTTGGATCGATGTTAAGCCTCTGCCACCTTGTTTTCGTTTTAGGTAGATGCAGTCTACGTCACTGTTTTGGGGAAAATTTGTGTGCTTGTTACAATTTTCCGGATTTTCACATCAATGGCTCACATCTCATCAAGTGTCCAATCAAGCAGCTCAAATGTTGGTCTGTGTACTGGAATTACAAACACATTGTGGACCACTGTTTTATTGAATGCAGAGAGTTCTGAGGTCCAAATTTTCTTTATTCGGCTGTAATATTCTCTAGTGATACGTGTTTTGCTACAAATGCCATTGTAAGATATGTTTTCATCTACCCCTAGATACCTGTAACATTTTTCGTCAGATATGGGGGAAACAGTCAAGTCATTGATGAAGATGTTGCTATGTGTGTATGTATGTATGTATGTTATGTGTGTTCTTGTCTTTCTCTTTTTAATTTAGAGTAAATTCTGGTCGGCGACCGACATGGTAGTAAGGTTGTGAAAGAAAGTATCTTGATTTAATAGTCACCTTTTAAATCTTAAGAAAGTATTGCAGATTCTTAGAGTCCCAGATATCTTGATCATTTGTAGCGTATGAATTAAGGATTTACATTCTCTCCCCAAGAATCTAAGTTCAGCCATACTTTGCTCCAGACTGGTTGGTATGTATCCTGTTGCTCCAATAATAATGAATATGAAGTTGAAAGTGTATCTTGGATACTGGAATTGCAAATTCTTTATCAATGGTCTATAGTCCATAGATGTTCTCTTTCTTTTGTATTCTTCTAACCATATTCGTGTCTAGGGACAGCTGATTTCCACAACAGAACATTTTTGACTTTGTGGTCCTACACAACGATATCAGCCGGTTGTGTTTTAACTTGACGAATGTTTTAAGTTTTAGTTCCACCAGTATTCTTTTGACCCATTGGTCTCAATATGGTCAACTTCGTTTGTAAGTATTCTCTTTTTTGCTGTCCTGTCCCAGACCGTACTGACCACCTTATAATGCCTTATGGGAAGATAATATCTGGAAGACATTCTCTCACAGTTGGCAAAAATGTGAAAAGCCTACATTTGTTGTCTATAGACGTTTTCTACCTTTTATGTTTTAGGTACTTGGTGATCTCTTGTTCTTAGATTGCATGGATGTAGCCTTCAAAGTAGGATGTCATAAACTTGTCGGTACTCTATGCCAAGCTGTTAATATGATCGATCCCTTTTATGGTTTGTTTTACATGCCAAACATCCATGTGCTATCTTTTCAGTGAAGTGGTTCATTTTTTCTGTTACTCTGATAAATAGATTTCTGTTACTCTGATAAATAGATTTTACCAATACTTTTTGTGGAGAGAACTGTATCAATTCCTATTTCATGCCTCTCCTCAACTTCATTAGCTATCTTAATCATGCTGTTGGTTCCTTGGTCACAAACTTTAGCAAGATAGATATTGGTCTCCTTCCTCAGCTGCAGATGTTGCTTCAGTGTCTCAGTATGTGCTTCATATAACATCAATACAGATTTGAGACCACAGTCACTTTCTTTGCCTGTCTGCAGCTCCATTGATATTTAAGTTTCCTGTAACACTGAGCAGCTTGCTAGTTCGACATCTATCTCATTGAGTTCTTATAGTGACTACTTCAGAAGGTCAGGTGTGAGGACAGGCACTGCAAAGGCGATGTGGGTTGTATTTGTTGTAAGCTGAGAGTTCTGATGACCAATTTTGATGACCATTCTTTTTACTCTCCTGGGGTACTGCTCATTTCTGGTCCTCTACTTATTTACGGATCCATCATATCTGACATTCTCATCTAGTCAGAGATACCTAAAATTGTCCCCTGACGGTAGAGGTCGTATTGTCAAGCCATTCAATTTTAGACTTTCAGGGAAGGGTACAACTTTTCCATGTTTTACTATCAAAATGCACATTTAGACTCACCAAATTTCATCCCGATGTCTGTAGAAAGTTGGGTTATAAGATCCAACTATTTTTATTTATGAGAATTTGATATTTGGCCCATACAGTTTCGGGTCGTCGACAAAGAAAAGATGAGGAATACTTCTGGATCCATTTCTCTGGTCACTATGTGTTGTGAGCAGGTATGATAGTGGATTTAATGAGAAGACACTGGCAGGCTACCACCCTGAAGGATGCCTTTCTGGTAATCAATGCTATCCGACTCGATCTGTTTCTTATCACTTCTAAGGAGCAAAATGATGTACCAAGTTTTGGTCAGCGTTCAATAGCACTAACTAGCGGTTGTGGGTTAACTGTAAAGCTTTGATAATCCACTCATCTACTATCTGTGTCCTTATATTTTCGAACAAGGGAGCTGAGTATATATTTCTAACAAGAATTTAGTGTCGCCATCTCTAGCCGAGCAGTTATTCTGTGTTGGTAAAAGGAAGTGACCCAGAAACCATTGGTATACACATATTGTTCTGAGCTGAGTGGGGACACTAAGCTCCCTTGTTCGAAAATATCGATAGTGCGTTGATAACCCGCTGGAGACGATGTTTCCTGGGGCTAAATAACAGTAACATTCGTCCTAATTAGGACTGCCCCATTGTGTTGGCAAATAATCCTTACTTTCTCTCTCTCTCTCTCTCTCTCT
>NC_068995.1:29619822-29621742 GCF_001194135.2 Octopus bimaculoides
ATATATATATATATATATATATATATATATATATACATACATATATAAGAACAATTCAAACCTGATTAAGACGAATGTTACTGTTATTTAGCCCCAGGAAACATCGTCTCCTCTACCACAATGGGTAACGCCGGATGTCATTGCCATTATATCTACAAAAAAAATTGGTTACTTAACAGAGGAAAGCATACTCGCAAGGTAAAGGAAAAAA
Source organism: Octopus bimaculoides (assembly GCF_001194135.2). NCBI lineage: Eukaryota > Metazoa > Mollusca > Cephalopoda > Octopoda > Octopodidae > Octopus > Octopus bimaculoides. Next base: position 29,620,034 of record NC_068995.1, read on the forward strand.
AAAACAACAGGCCTGATATAAACACTCACGTAATGGAAGCACAGATCCGATGTAAAAACACGCAGACATATATACTCCTCATTTTATATACATATATACATATATACATGTATATACATATATACATATATACATATATACTCCTCATTTTATGGTAGCACTTAACAGAGGCAGAGTAATTTCTGCGTCATAACAACTATATTTTTTGTATAATAGAGATGAACTCGGCACGTGAGATTGAGTCAAGTATATTCTATTACATAGTAACTTAGTTTATTAATTGCCACCCAGATATTACGTACCTGAATAAGAATTAATCTGTACCCTTACAGGTAGAAGTATATTCTTAGTTATTAAAAATAATATATACGTATTCACTTGAGGCTTCAAGCGTATGTTTATATGCATGTGTATGCATGTTTACGCGTGTAAATATGTGCGATTTGTATGTTCGCATACGTGTAAGTGTGTGTATGTGTTTGTCTGAAGTACATTTGTTCACGCTTATAAAATAACGATGATCAATTCAACAAGAGTCCTATCCAAATTATGTGCACATAGGAAGACGTCTCGTAAAATCCTGTGTGCAGTTATATGCACACAAGGACTCCTCGTAAGATGCTGCTGAGATAAAGAGATACTTGTGTTTGAAAAGAACAGGCGTGTTTGTTACAGCTGGAATGTTTCGGTCGTAGTTCTGCTCAATTGGGAGAGACCTGAAGCTTAATAAGAACAATTCAAACCTGTTTTTCATCATGGCACATATAGTATATAGACATTAAAGTAAACGTTTCTCTCCTTTAAATCACATTAATTCTTTTGCTTCAGATCATTCTTGATTAAAGTTATTCTAGCGGTGACCATGCACGACCATCACGTAATTTTCTTTTAAATAACACTTTTAAAGTAGGAATAGAAAGAGTATAAGAAAGACCAGGCAACTCTTACGACGCAGAAGATGTTTGCTTATGGAAATATATCAATGCTTTGAAAGTGTTACTCGAAAATGTTCCATTCCCAGAATAAAAATACGTTGGGCCCAGTAGAATATAAAATAAAAATATTTATAATGACGACGACGATGATGATGATAAGATCGAAAAGGAGAGCAATAATAATTATATCTAACATAGGCAGGTGCAAAGCCACAAGTTTCAGAGGTTAGGATTATAGCCAGATGAAACACTAGAACTTCAGTGATACTATTGTTTTTTCCAACTCCAGAAAACTGAAAGGCAAATTCAAAACATGCAAGATTTGAACTCAAAACGTAAAACTAAATATCGCAAGGAACTAGTCTGGCGCTCTAATTATCGTGCCATGTAACTCAATTCAACAACAACAAAAACAACATCAACAACATCTACAACAACAACAATAGTTTCAATAATATTAATAAATAACCAGTTGAGCATGTCCCTTGGTGGCTGATGATATGTGCATCTCTGATCATGAGCAGAAGTAGTGGGGGAGCATCATAGCCATGTGCTGAGAGGAATTCTTTGGGGTTTGAATAATTCACCTTTGGAAACATGGGTATTTTGCTCAACATCCTTAAACAAACCTTATTCAGGGACCTTTTGAGCGGGATGGGCTACTCGACCTGAAGAAAATTCTAATTGGGCCCCACCTGCGAGGTCATGCGCTGTTTATCTCGATATGAGATCACCATGTCGCGCACATATGGTTGTGATGCATGTGCCTGGTGT
>NC_068995.1:29622947-29642093 GCF_001194135.2 Octopus bimaculoides
TTGCAAAGCATTTTGTCCGGAGTGCTAAGGCAAGCAGTTTTGAGGGACGGAGAAGTCGATTACATCGATTCCGGTGCTCAACAGGTACTTATTTTAAAGAGGAAGCAAAGTAGTAGTAGTAGTAGTAGTAGTAGTAGTAGTAGTAGTAGTAGTAGTAGTAGTAGTAACGGCAGAAGAAGAAGAAGAAGAAGAAGAAGAAGAAGAAGAAGAAGAAGAAGAAGAAGAAGAAGAAAACAATCTATTTTTATAATAACAACACATTGGGAATCGTGATTTCTCTGAGGTGGCCACAACGTATTGGATGCAACGTAATTCAGAAATAGAGAGTTGTGATGTTCATACCATTCCTTCTACGTCATGACTTAATAATATCGACAACAATGATGACGATGATGACTATGATAACAATGATATCGATAATGCTGATGACGTCGATGTGACGATGTAACAGATCTTACGCAATATGAGTTAGTCACGCAATTAAATGGAATAATCACATTTTTTTTTTATTAATGAGTACGATGGGCTACTACTACTAGCACTACACCACCACCATTACTACTACCATTATTACTATCACCACCGTCACCACCACCATTACCCTCACCACCGACACTACTACCACTACTGTTACTATTACTATTGTACCACTAGCACCACCATCACCACCAACACTACACTGCTGCTGTTACTACTACTACTACAACTAATATTTGGCAATAGGCCTGCAGTTTTGGGGGGAAGGGAAGTAGCAGATGCCATAGACCTCAGTATTTGACTGGTACTTTATCTTATTGACGTCCGAAGGGATTGATGGCAGAAAAAAAAAAACGATTTTTGATAGTGTTTTCTCCGTTAGCCAAAACAATAAACATAGACGGTAATATAAAATAATATTGATTTCTATAACACAAATATATCGGTGAGTAGACGCACGCGCAAACGCACACACACACACACACACTCACGTATACACATACACACACATATAGACAGACATGTACAAATGTTTATATACACATTCATTCACTCACACATATGTGCACTGACACATACATATACACGTTAAGATAATAAGTTAGAAACAAAAACAATGGAAAATAAAAACAATAGCATTGCGGATTAATTGGTTAAGTAATTAAATTCCATTATAAAATTAAAACAAATAGTTTTAAGAAGTATACAAGGAAACGGTGATAACATACAAATAACAACACTTACCTGTTGATATGCGTGTTACGTGTTTTAGTAAACGTAACTTATAAATTGTGTGTGTGTTTATACATACATATGTGTGTGTATGTATGTATATCCTTTTGATCTTTTTGTATGATACAAAGTCACTTTTTCATGGATTGGCTATAAATTATTAGGGGAAATCCACTTGCTTGATTGGGGGTGCATTATCTATCAACAAGACGAAATCAATTCCATTGCATCACGATACACGAAAAAGAAAGATACAGGTAGATATGAGTGGTAAAGAATTGCCATGTAGTTGGGTGGGTGTGCTTACTTCTTTGGACTGTTCTGCATTTTGATGTATAGGTGGGTGCGTGCATCTGTGTGGTTTGTCTGTTCGCGTTTTCCTTTCTGTGCGTGTTTACTGCGTGACTGTACGCATGTCAGTGTGTACGAGTGTTTTAGTATAAGTGCGCATATATTAATGTGTATATGTTTATGTGTGTACCCCACATGTTTAAAGGCTTCGAGCGAAGGTATAAGACCGTGTCTTGTTGACACATCTCTATCGATGTCTGTTTATCTCACTCAATCTTTCTCTCTCTTTTTCTGTTTCTTCTCGCTTCTTTTTTCTTACTCTCTGTCTGTGTCACTGTAACTCTCTCAATCAATCTGTGAATATATTTGTCTTTCTATGTTTTACTGTCTTTTTTTTTTCCTCCTTCTGTCTTTTTCTCAGTATCTATCACTCAGTCTAAATCTCTCTGTCACTCTCTGAAAGTCTTTCTCTCTGCCAGTCAACATTAGTTTGTCGTTCTATCTATTTTTCTAACTATTTATTCATCTTAACACTGTGCATTTGTTACTCAATTTACTGTCTTTCAATATACGTTTATCTCTGCTTCTCTCCTTGTCGTTCTCATTTCTTTCTTCCTCTGTCTCTCTCTCCCTCCTTCTCGGTCTCTCAGTCAGTTTCTCTCTGATTATCTTTTCTCTTTCTCGCTGTTTTTTTTATCATTATTATTTTTCTCTTTGTAATGAATAAGAGTACCAATGTGTTTATGTACGTGTGTGTGTGTGTTCATTTATGTGTATATGTGTGTTTGCGTACGTGTGAAAGTGAAAATATGAGGTGGAAATGTCGTGTTTCCCTCCTTTATCGTTTTATCGTCTGCTAAAGACTTCTAGCATCGAAGTGTTGACTGGCGACCTCAGACTGTTTTAGCAACTCGCTTTCAATCAATCAATCAATCAATCGATCGATCGATCAATCAATCAGTTGACTAAATCAAATGGGTGCCTTAGAAATAATTTAATCAAGCAAACATCAATAACTACAACTTCCATTCAAATATATTTATCAAATGTATTCCAGCTATTTGAACAAGATTTTAAAATATTTTCCTTTCACTTTCTAGTGTCGATATTTTCTTTCATGGCGTCGTGTGCTTCAAGTTGGCTGGACTGCAGACGAAAAGTAGTCTTTGCTGCGTTAAGCCCTCTGTGTGAAAACTGTATTGGCGTGAGGAATGTCAGGAAAAAACATAGACGAATGGAGAAGACGGAGATATAAATAAGAATACAAGGAAAAAATAGGGGAAAGCGAAATGGGAGAAATAGAAATGGAAATATGCTCAAAATGTAAGAGAAATAGAAATGGAAATATGCTCAAAATGTAAGAGAAATAGAAATGGAAATATGCTCAAAATGTAAGAGAAATACTTAAAAAGACGAGGTGGATGTGATGACACTGGAAATTTTTTTTTTAATGTGAAATAAGAAAGGACATAACTTGAGTAAGGTCGGTAGACGAGAAAAGTGATTAGAAGAGAGAGGGGAAGAGAAAGAAAGAAAGAAAGAAAGAAAGAAATTGTGATTGTAACAGAGAAAAATAAAAAAATACAAGAGTTTTAAATGAAGAAATATCAAGAGAATGGCAGCGAGTGAAGCAGAGGTAAAGAAGTGAAGGGAAGAGTAACCAATAAGAAAGTGTTCTTGGGAGAGCAATATCAGTAGGAGAGAAAGTGTGTGTGTGTGTGAGAAAGAGAGAAAGAGGGTGAAAGAGAGAGAGAGAGTGAAAGAGAGAGAAAGAGTGAAAGAGAGAGAGAGAATATAGAGTAAAAGAATGAAGAAAAAAAGAAAGAAAAAAGAATGAAGTTGTTGAAGCGTAAGAATATCCGAGGAAGAAATTTATAAAGTCGGAGAGTGAGAGTGGAGAAAAGTTGAGAGCAGAAAATGAAGAATAGTTTTCTGAAGGAGAAATGGAGAGAGAGAGAGAGTGAGAGAGAGAGAGAGAGAGAGAGAGAGAGAGAGAGAGAGAGAGAGAGAGAGAGAGAGAGAGAGAAAGTGAGAGAGAGAGAGAAAGTGAGAGAGAGAGAGAAAGAGAGTGAGAGAGAGAAAGAGAGTAAGAGAGAGAAAGAGAGTGAGACAGACAGACAGGAAGACAGAGACTGAGAGGCACAGAGAGAAAGAGAGTGAAAGAGAGAGTGAGAGACAGACAGACAGACAGACAGACAGACAGAGACTGAAAGGCAGAAAGAGACAGAGAGATACAGAGAAAGAGAGGTGGGGGTTAGATAGGTAGGTGCGTAGGTAGGTAAGTTATAGATTAAAGATAGGAGGAAAACAGAATAGGAAAAGCAAGCTTAGGAAAAAGATTAAAAGGGTTCGGGTATTTGTAGAATCTGTAGAGTAACGGACAAAATGTACAGTGGGAACTTCTGATTCAAGAGTTCAAAGTCACTCCATAATTCACATTGCCTTTCATCCTTTAGTGTCAATACAGCATAAGAACCAGTCAAATGCAGAAAACTGGAAGGATATTTTCTTGGTTGATATGAAGCCTTTAGGACCGGAAAACGAGCGTTGCTCCAAATAAGTAGTTGTAAATCGTACCTTCCTTCATTGAGGAACAGAGATCTGGAAGCTGAGTCACTTCTTAAATGACATCCAAACAGGTTCATCTAAATGCGATAAGCATACAAAAGTAAAACCAACTAAAGTTTCCAATACTCAGATTCTTATTAACTTTCTTAATGACTACTAGGTTTATGTACTTTTTCAGTCGACGTAGTCGAAGAGTGAGAATGTTGCTTCTAAAATGTTTAGATATTCCGATGATTTCTTGAGCTTGGTAACTCTATAAGTTTCGATAGGATTGGATAATGATCTGAGATGATTCATTAGGTTAGGAGAAAAAGGATAGTACAGTTTGTCTTCGGTTTCAGTCAGTTGGCTGCACAAGCCATTATATTGTGATCTATAAAATCAACTTAAATATGTCCTACAGACGTTGAAAATTTAACACCTCGATTCGGTTACAGAAATCCAACACTGACAATATTGGGATGCTAGGGAGTAGGGGTAAGCGTCCGATACTAAAAAACATAAATGGTGGGAATGAAAAGAGAAAATTTGAATCAATTAGTTGTAGAAAAGAACTAGCGATATAAAACACTGGATGATAGTAGAAAGGCTATAAGAAGTTTGTAGGAAAGATGTGCTAGCTATGAGAATGGCACTTGACAATTTGCGTTAAAAACAAAATATGTTTTATACATGCGCGTGGGTGGAACCGAGTGACAACAGATCCAAAATACGGTTTCTGACGAAATAAAATTTGTTGATTCGTGGCAAAGGATTGACCGAATCGATAGAGAATAAAACAAAATACTTTATGGCATCGAGTTATACCCCTTTAAATATAAGCTCAAATTCAGCCAAGATTGACTTTGTCCTTTATTCTTCCAAGGTTGATAAAATAAATTCTGATGTCAATATAATCGACGATTCGCTGCTACATAACGTGTGGCCTTGTATTAATGTAGAGCTCATTTGGAGGTCAGCGGTGGTTAAAAATCAATGATATTTCAGTTTAATCTTATTTCACTGTTGTAAGCATCTAAAACCATTCTTAAAAATATAGGAACCATTGTGTAGTGCTTATGAAATCTATATGCTTTTCGTGATGAATATTATTGCAGAAAGTATTATAATCCTAGAGAATACCTATTGCAGAGTATTACAGAATGCATGTAAAATGCATATGACAACAAAATACACAAAAGTATACAATTCACATCAGTAATTTTGATGTGCGATCTTGCTGCCAAGAAGTTAAATATGCAAATTGGTCTATCCAGTTAGCATTGCTTTCCACTTGGTTCATTATCTTCTGAGTTCAAATTCCGCCGAAGTTGACTTTGCCTTTCATCCTTTCGTGGGTTATAAAATACCAGATGATCGATAAAATAAGTACCAGTTGAGCACTGGGGTCGATGTAAACGACTTTCCCCTTCTTTCAAAAATGCTGCCTATGTGCCAAAATTAGAAACAGGCGTTTTATAAGCAACGCGTTCGTGGATAGCTAGATGTAACATGCTTCAACCCGTTCAATCTTGCTGAATCAATCTTGATTCCAACAAGAATAGAAACGTACGTACAACTGTTCCTTCTTTTCATTTCCACTAAGATAGGGTGTAGACATAACGTTTACATTCGTCGTAACAGTATTTGTTATAGAAACTATATATATACATGCAGGCGTAGCTGTGTAGTAAGAAGCTTTCTTCCGAACCACATGGTTCCAGGTTCAATCCCACGGCGTAACACCTTGGACAAGTATGTTCTATCATATCCCGAGATTTGGTAGATGGAAACTGACCAAGTGTCTATCCAGTAGATATCTTAGGTTCGCAGAAAGATTAGCTGTACCCTCCGACAAGACGAATATTGAATAAAATGAATTGCTTTGGACCTTGATGCAACTCGCACAGAGAGAGAGATCAACGAGGGAGCCTCGAGGAGAATGATCGTCCAGCAAGAAATAGCAGCTAAATGTCAATGAAACCACAACTTATTGTCTTACAAATAGAGGATACATTGGATAAGGTACTTGTACATTCACTACATCTGAAAAAGAAAATAGACGAGGTACTTATGATTGGAATGGCTTTGATCACGTCTACTTAACTAGAGCTGACATGTAACTAAACAATCGCGTTTACACTCTAATCAAGAATAAGCTATCATCTTATTTGTAAAACTTGCTCTTGTCTCAAAGGAAACTGTTTTCACAACAATGAAAAGATGGAACTGTCATCTCAGTCTCAAAGTGAACCGTTTTGTCTCAAAGTGAACCGTTTTGTCTCAAAGTGAACCGTTTTGTCTCAAAGTGAACCGTTTAGTTAATATATGGAGCCGTCACCTCAGGAATGACACTTCTTGTCTTAAAGGAGATTGTTTAAAAAGCTACAAAAAGACAGAGGCGATGACATTTCTCAAAAAAATACAGGCATAATTGTGTATAAAAAAGAAACAATAAGTTAAAGATTAAATGTTGCCTGTATTATTGATGAGACAGTAATTAATTGTATTCATCTATTGTATTCAGACGAGCAAGACCGGGTGTTGTGACATTCATGCCTCTTCTATGACTTTTCTGTTTTTTTTTTTTTTTAACGTTAGAACTAGAGTTAAATTGTTGTTACAACGGTTGTTATAACTATTGACAGAGTATAGTGGTGAGATGGACAAAATGCCCAAAAGTATTTTATTTACGGTCCTTTATTTTTTGTGGTCAAATCCCACCAGGAGCAACTTCGTTTTACGTTCTACTGCGGATAATAAATATCAGTAATAAAGGGAAACCAACATAATCGGCAGTTCTGGTTATCCAAATTTGTAACTTTGTTCCTATGATGAAAAAGAAAATTATAACTAATGTAAATAGAGGGATGGAAGAGTGTTTGTGTCAATAGCATATCAAGCACATTGTTCTTTAGTATTTTGCTTAGATTACTCTACGCTTCAAGTTCAAATTCCACCGTAGAAGTATTTGTCTCCATCTTCTCTTTCATGGCTAGTTATATTTTGGGACTTTGTAACTAAAAGTAAGGACGATGGATGACAAAACTGACAGAAGTGAACAAAAGACGGGAAGTGACAAAGTTGATAGAGAGCTGAGCAAAGTAGGCTTTTATCAAAAAATTTGTTCTGAGTTTCAATCTCTCGGGTGTCAGTAAAATCTCCGGGGTCAGTAAAATAATTATTTATTAAATAATCAGCATAGTTTTCACATAAATTTGTGTCTGTGACACATAGTTTCATGCTGTTGTTACTTTTTATAAGTAACAACATAGTGGTTGCTCTTCTAGCTCTATTGCTTTTATTGTGGTTACTGAGATTTGCTGTTGGTTTTGTTACTGTAATTTCATATTATAAATACGGTGACCGTGGAAGAGCAATGGCCCAGTGGTTAGGGCAGCGGACTCGCGGTCGTAGGACCGCGGTTTCGATTCGCAGATCAGACGTTGTGAGTGTTTATTTAGCGAAAACACCTAAATCTCCACGAGGCTCCATCAGGTCGGGTGGCGAACCTTGCTGTACTCTTTCACCACAACTTTCTCTCACGCTTTCTTCCTGTTTCTGCTGTACCTGTATTTCAAAGGGCTGGACTTGTCACACTCTGTGTCACGCTGAATCTTCCCGAGAACTACGTTTAGGGTATACGTGTCTGTGGAGTGCTCAGCCATTTACACGTTAATTTCACGAGCAGGCTGTTCCGTTGATCGGATCAACTGGAACCCTTGTCGTCATAACCAACGGAGTGCCACGAATGCGGTGACTAATTACATATTGCCGTTCCTGTTATTGTTATTGTTGTCATTGTTAATGTGGTGGCTGTGATTAAGTGCTGCTATTGTTGATGAGGATGCCACAATTAATAACAATAATGACATTCATCTTTTTATAGTTGCTGCTATTTGTGCTGCTGCTGCTGCTGCTGCAATAGCTATTCTTATGTTTACTTCTATTGTTGTTTCCATACTACTGCTGCAGTTACTGTTGCTGCTGCTGCTGCTGCTATTGCTGTTGTCGTCATTGCTCCCTCTATTGCTGTTACTGCTATTACAGTTGTTACTGTTTTTTCTCTCTACCGCTACTCTTGTTGCTGGTATTGATGTCATTCTGCCGTATTATTAAAGCCGCAGCAGTGGTAGAGAGCAGGATTAAAACTTTCATATTTTTACTTTTACCGCTCTTCATTTTGAGTTCAAACTCCAGCGATGTCGACTTCGCCTTTTATCACCCTAGATCGATTTAATCGACAACATTCTGTCCTACAATACTAGAAATCTTTATTTTGTAACTCTTACAATTACTAACATCGCACTTGTTATTGAATTACCGTTGTTGTTGCTAATGCTATAGTTCTCATTGCTTCTCGTTGCTGTTGTTAATATTAAAGTTGTTATTGTATTGTTGCTGTAATTGCTAATGTTGTAGTTATTTTACTGTTGCTACTGCTATTGTTATCTTTTATTGTTGCTGTTATTGATCTGGAATCTTTATTGTTTCATTATTGCTATTGTCATGTGATTTAATCCCTAGTCAACATCGATCGGGCGAAGGCATCAACTTTTATACATAGTGTGTATCTAAGACTACAATACTTAATGTCTGCCTTTTTTTAAAACACAGACGAACATGATTTCAAGATTTGGTTGATATCTCTGTGTCAACCACATAAAGACTCGCTCGTTCAATACTGATATTAATATTAGTTAATATTTGGCGGTATTTCATCCGTCTTTACGTTCTGAGTTCAAACTCAGCCGAGGTCGACTTTTGGGGTTGATAAAATAAGTGCCAGTTGAGCACTGGGGTCGATGTAATCGACTTAGTCCCACCCCCGAAATTGCTATCCTTGTACCAAAATTTGAAACCAATATTACTAAATGTTTTTATCGATGCTGTTGATGCTATAGTTGTCATTGTTGCTGTTGTTTAATCTCTGATTGGTCCTGATCGAACATACATACCTATGATCAAAACCGTTCCAGCAGTGATCATTAGCTCGTTATTTAACCTGAGGACTACATTATTCTAAATGCTCTTCTTTTTGTAGGATGGTGGTGTGTGATTTGATGGAGATTTGGCTTCAAAATTTAACACTAATCAAGGATCTTTATTGTTTCTGTTATTGTTCTTGCACCATTATTGTAAGTATTACTTATATTAGTGTCGCCGTTATTGTTTCAGCTACTGTGAATGTCATTAGTAAATCCTCCTTCTTTAATGTTTGATGTCAGCTTGTGTTCTAATTACTTTCACAACAACTTTATGACTTGTTCCAATGTCATAAACTGTCCGCTCATTACATCATTGATGTATTGCAGCCTCCTCACTCATTGATCAGTTACCATGCTCATTATTATCTGTCAGGAGTAAATGATGGACGTAAATCTGAGAAATTTCTCCAAGAATTTATTCTTGCTTTATTCCCAGCATTACTACTAGTCATATTTGAAATATTAATTGAACGCTTTGGTGGGCGGTCGACCTACATGAAACAGCAGTCAATTACACACTATAGTTAAAAAAGAAATTTAGTCCTATGTCTGAAAAAAAAAACATCAGGATGGTCAGAGTTTAATAATAAGCGTTTGATAATAAGCTAGAAGATTAAGATGGATCTGGGGTGAAACAGCAACAAGTCAGTTTCTTCCAAGTTAATACTAGCGCCAGATGACATAAAAGACCTAAACTAATATGTAAACTTAACAAAATAATGCACTGAGCCAGTATAGATAAATATAGAAATGAATGCAAGGTATTCTCCTTAGTACAGGTGTAGAATTGCCAATCCCGTCTCCTAAGCGACTACAATTGCCAACCCTATCTCTTCAATGACAACACATACTCCACTAAACAGCAATATCCATCAATAGGAAAACTTAACTAACTTATTGCTACCAGATGTACGCACTGTTAATGAACTTCAAGCCCCTAGTAGCTGGACAACCTGGACCAACCTAGGCCTAGCAGTTCCACACACAAGTGTAGAGTATTTCATTCATGCCTCCCACGTATGTGGTCGCTTCACCTCCTAAAATTAACAACCAAACCACCACATCACACTGCGCAAACAGAAAAATTTGGGGCAAAGACACAAATTTTCGATACACTATCTCTAAAACAAAAAAGACAACGTGATCACGACTAAAATGTTTTGGTCATAGATCTGATCGATGAACGCTGACCTAGAGAGTTCATCATTATCTACAATAAAGCCAGATAATTAACTCCAACATACTGTAAACAAATAATTTTGTATTTTGTACAATAGTTTAGGAAATGAAATTATTTCAGTATCCATGTATCTTTGAGTACCTAAATCAGTAATTGCACAGGTAAACATTATATTGTCTTTTACTTTTTTATTTACTGAGCTGGAAGGTGAAGGTTTACCTAAGTCTGTCTTGAAATGTAACCACATCTGAATAGACAAAATACCACATTTTTATAACTTTTACAATGCTATGCTGTGAGTAAGGAACTCACCCACCTTTGTTCTCCTTATGTGATTGCCGAGTTAACGACTCAGTGATGGAACCTACACGTGCTTTCTCGATCTTCTAGAAAAAGAAGCCGAATCTTCCTACAACCACACTCTAGGGTCTTTAAAAAAAGACACATTGGATAATGTAGTCCCGGATACACCACTCCTAACAAAAAATCGACAAGGTAGTCATGGTTTGAATGTCTTCCATCATAGGTCTACTCGATTAGGGTCGGCACGGGATTATACAATCTACCAAGCTGGTAATTCAGCAAGTAAGAAACAAGAAGGACGAGTGAAACTTGCTGGCTAAGTTTTGATTAAATAAAAGGAATGTAGTGAATGATAAAAGACGTTGAAATATGTTTATGTATCGTGGAGCGTTATACCAAACAGTTTCTTCTAACATAATATTCTTTGGTACAGTTTTGCTTGTAGCAAGTGGGGTGATTTGCTATTCTACAATGCAACACTCATATTGTGAAGTGGCGAACTATTACATGTTTATACGATGTTGCAATGTGATGGTTGATGATAGTGTACTATACTATATGCTATTTTATAATACAATATGTTAGATATAAGTGGACATGCTGCCATATGTTATTCACTAGCGCAATTTAGTTAGAGAGATATAATGAATAGTTAATCTATGACACAATACAACCTGTATCGAAAGTGGTGTGAAATAATGATGGACGTAAGATATTTCTAATAGGTCAAGCCAAAGTGTAAAGATCTACCGTTGGCTCAGTGGCTAAGCGGCAAACCAAGTAGGACAGGGATTGGTGGGGGATGCCAATGTTTTGTTCCGAGCACAGATCTGTGTAGGTTTTGGAATATGGTATTTTATGTATGGAAGCTAGAAAATGGTGCTATAGCCTATGTTGTTTTTATAATATGAAATGATGACGAATTAATGCCAAGCTTTGTGTGAAATGCTTTGATGTAATAACGCCAACTCATGAAATCAGTCTTTAGTTCTACATTACAATTACTATCCACAGCGGTGAAAGGTACCACTTGCAGCGCCTCACGAGGAGCTTCGGCGTGTCATCCAGCTTGCAAGAAATAGATTACAAATCTCCTTCAAACATTATCTCTTACCATATAAGGAACATATTGGATAATTCTACAAACCCACTAAAAGACGGTTTGGTCATAGTTAGAACATTTCTTTTTATTATAGGTCCGTTTACTTAGGGCCGATCTAGGGTAAAAACAGCAACAGCATTTTATATCTACACAGAAGACAGCATGATAGACTTCAACCTACTTTTCTTTAAGAAAAGCCATACACTATTCCAGAAAATTGTAATACATGGTCATGGTTTAAATGCCTTTGATAAAATACCTGCTGATCAAGACTCTTGAGATTAATAACAACAACTTACAGTTAAGTGGACGCGGCCATCCAGAGTTAAATTCTTGGCCATAGACACAATGTAGTGGTATTGATACAATGTGGACTATCTACCTTTCAAATTGCCAGATTATCTACCTCTCTGATGTTGGTTACAACCATTCTTTAATTACTTTGTGAAGGAGCGTGGCTTAGTGGTTAGATTATTCGTGAGTTCAATACCCCGCGGTGCGCTGTGTCCTTGACAAAGACACTTTATTTCATGGTGTTCCAGTCCATTCAGCTGACAAAACTGAGTAGAACCTGTATTTAAAAGGGCCAGCCTTATCCCAGTGAACTTCCCTGAGAACTACGTTAAGGTACAGGTGTCTGTGGAGTACTCAATCATTTGAACGTTAGTTTCACAAGCAGGCTGTTCCGTTGATCGGATCAACAGGAATCCTCGTATTCGTAACCGACGGAATGCAAGTTAATTATTTTCAATTATTATTTAAGTTTTTCAACCTAAACCTGAGACTAAATCATACCATAGTAAAGTGAATAAAATGTTACATACCATAATAACTGGTGCAGGATTGTATCTGAACAAAGCAAAGGACAATCGCTGTTTTAGCTAACTGGTTACTTAGAAAGTAACAGAAAAAAAAGTTGATATGGCTAAAATCGAATCTATCTTCCAATAGGAAAATAAACCATTGATCTCTGCTCATCCTCCCAGTTCTTAAGACCTTCTTTATAGAGTTCTCCTCAAAGACAGAGTGCTGTACCTATGATACGGTAATTTGGGATTAACATATGCAAGGGTCTAACTCCTTTCACTCATTATACCACTACAACTCAACGTAAGCAGAATAAGATCAGACTGCCAATACATCACCACATCGGAAATACACTGAAGTTAAATGTCAACCAATAATCTATTCACAATTCGATGGCGTTATACACAGCTTGATATCCTGTGTCTGTTTGCCAACATTCAAGTCTTGACAGGAAAATATATGAAAAATAACAACAACAGATAATAATGAAAATACTAGTGAATTCCTTATTTGCAACTGGAATCATAAATTAGACAATAACTTTTTTAAAGAAGTAAAGGTAGAAATGAGTGCTATAAATAAATCTCTAAATATATATGCATGAAGCTAAGTTTATACAGAAATCACAAAATGTGATGTTTATATTTCTTCGGTGTATTAGTGTGGCAACTAAATAAAATAACTTCAAATCAAAAGCAAGCTGTGAACTCGGCTAGCAAACATTTCTTGTTTAGTGTTTGTGTTGTTTTCATTAACCAGAATAACAAATAATCTTTAAGTTAAAGACAAAGGTATATAAACGACGATTATTAAATTGAAATGATAGACTATAGATATGCACTAATGTACGTTGCTTATTCGTAAATAGTAACCATAAGATAAATGTTTAAAAATAGAAACGTCTTCCTAAAGAGAGTCTAAACTAGTGTTTCTCGACCATTTTTTACCTATGGACCCCATTGATTCCTATTTTACTAAGGTGAGGGACCTTCATAGCCATTTGTTGTCTAAAAACTTCTATTATATTTTTAGGATTAAATATTATTAGAAATTGTATTAAAAATTGTTTAAATATTCTGTGTGTTGTAGAAATATACCAAGTTTCTTGCAACAAAATCTTATATGAACCCCCAGGGACCATATAGACCCCGGCTGAGAACCACTGCTCTAAACGCTTTTCAACTCTGAACTCCACTCAGTGTCAAACAGATAAATTCATGTCCGCCCCTGTAATCTAAACTAATGGAAGGATCAAATCAGGCGTCACTCACATTTAATTAAAACCATCCAAGAACTAAGTTTTTTTCTCTCTTACCTTGATCTTCAAGTGAAGTTCAAAGAAAATGAAGAAAGAAAAACATAGGCCTTCAATGCCTTCACCTCAGCCAGACGTATCATAAGTTTCGTTAAATCTAATAAAGAGAGAAACATTGCCGGACCATTATCGAGTTACGATTTTATAATGGATCAGGCGGGCATACAAACTGACCCACTCTTATTCGGTATAAGCTTATTTGTACGGTAACCAGAGAGGGAGAGAGAGAGAGAGAGAGAGAGAGAGAGAGAGAGAGAGAGAGAGAGAGAGAGAGAGAGAGAGAGAGAGAGAGAGAGGCTTAAATATTGATTGAGAAATTGGCTGAGTTTCTTACAAAATTTTCTGAAGTTCTTAGGCGAACCTAAGACAACTACATTGCTGTACCCATTCATTTAACGCATTCATTGACGCCACAAGCTAATAAACTGTACGCAATCCTGGAGCTAAATATTCTTCGTTAACAGATAGTCAACTTTTTCTTATTAATGACTATTCAATAACTTTTACATGACGCCCATTACTCATCCTCTCAATTCATCCCCTTTTGCTACTCTGCTTTCTACATTGCCAAATCAATGGAGGGTTGTTAATACCTAACAATATTCCAGAAACAAAATACTTGACCTTGGTCAATTCTTGATTCTTGGCTATCAAAAAATTGTGGAACTTTTGATTCGCGAATTCATACAATCTCTTCTTTTCGATCGATTACCGTAACACGTCTGTACATAGATATCCAGCTCATTCGGATCCCTGAAGTGCATACCAATAGCAATCTTTTCTCATTTTTGCATAAATATAACTTTGAATCAGCGATCCTGCAAGAGTAACAGTTGGTTCGTCTGGGTAAATTTGACAGTTTGTGTAAAAGGAAAAGAAACCAATATCCCATCTAAAAATGAAAGTATTTTTAAAAATCAAAAAAATATCAACTAGATTATGGCTGAGAGATAAGGTTACTCAAAGTAGTCGCCCTTAGCTTTTATCACGACCACAAGATTGCTCCGGAAAATGGCGCATGTGTTCCTGACTGAGTCCCTGGGAACATCTTCAAATACCTTCTTGATCTTGGACACTAGCTCAGTTTTGGCGTTGCAGGCAGAGCAGTTCGTTCTTTCCCAACCGCGTCCTACACATAGTAATCCATGGGAATACAATCGGAGGAAATTAGGAGGCCAGAAATTGGAGCTGGTGAAGTTGTAAGAATTTTCTGCCAACCACTTCTGACTCTTTCTGGAGATGTGAGAAGGAGCCGAATTCTGCTGCGACACATATGACCTCTCTAGCCAGGGACTGACCAGTCTCCAGCACCTGTATATAGCTGTTTAAATTGAGCCTAAGATCCTATTCAAACATATGAGGATAAATTCCGGCGCACGGACCCAGTCAGAATAACTGATATGTCTCTACCTGTTGGCCACCGCTTCGTGGTCTTCTTCGCAGCTGTCCATGTCACGTCTGACAGCATTTACAGTGTTCACAGAGTACTGAGCAGCAGTCATTATGTCGACATTTTGATAAGTGGTACGAATCATCATGATACAGGTAACTGTTTTCCAATCTTCAAACAGCTTCCAGTTCTCTATGTCAGATAACTTTTTCTCAACTACAACTTTAATCTTCATGCTCTTAAGCGCCGTAGACTGTTCAACAATACATCATGCTGTTACTAATAAAAGAAAAAGGAACCATAAAAAAATCGTCAAATTTAGCCCGAACACCCTGTAGTATAGCACCAAATCAAAGCCTAATATTTTGGACAGCGTTTATCGGAATAGCCCTCCTTATCATTGAACAAATTAGAATAGTTTCAATGGAGGACTCCAAAGCAGACGCTATGTGTTAGTAGTAATCTGACTCCCCCACCACACCAACACGTGATTTGTGAAACTGGCAATGTCAGTATAACTAGGAACAAAGTCGACATAAATGGTCAGGAATCAGAAAACAGACATGCCTACCTCACTTCTATAGCCGTTTTCTAGAAACCCTCGTAATTCAAGTTTAATTGAAGATCTCTCGTCACCCGTTTCTCAAAGACATGAATATGCTAATAAATAAGAAATAGCTATTTCGTTATAACATGCATGATAGCTCTTGGTTTTGATACATGTATTAATACTATGTGGGGAGCGGAGGGGGTGTTTGTGTGTGTTTGTGTGTATCTGTGTGAGCGCGCGTGCGCGTGTACTCTCGCTGAGGAATTTAAGCAAAATGTAAGCTTAGATCGGATAAATTGTTTGTTGGTTTTATTTTGCCTGAAACTAGTTAAAAGTAATTAATTATTGTGAAAATGTTCTAGACAGTTAGTAAAGTAAGAAAACAAACAACATACAAAAACAAGACATTGAGATTGTAAACGTACTTTGCATTGAATTAACTCTATAACGAGAAAATGAGGGAAACTACGTGGCCAGTCGACTTGGTATCGACTCAAATCATACCCCATCGACTTAAAAAAAGTAGAATGAACATATTGGTTGATGTGTTCCTCGATACACTGCATTTGAGGGGGAAAAAAGGCAGTTGGATCATAGCTGTTAGCTCTTTGATCATATACCACCTAGCTCATGGCTTGTTTGGGTTTAAACAGTAACACTATAAAACTGAGTGACTAATTTGTCTTGATGATCACTTTAAAATTAACACCCAGCCGAGTCTGCCGCCTAGTCTCAATTCTTGCATGTTGACTCTTGCATAGCCCTTGTGAGTGAAATTATTATGCAATTAACCATGTTAATCGAGTTCTCTAAGAAAAATTTAAATTACAAATTTCAATATAAGAAATAAAGTATTATGGCTATATTACACATTTACAGATTATTGATATTATGCCCTCTGTAAATGTGTAACAGAGCCACAATACTTAGAAACACTTGATTATTTTTCTACTCAGTACATTTTGTGTATTCATAATATATTTGCAGCGGATCTCTCCTGATAAAAAGAAGACAGTACATGTAATCCAGCAAAGTGAACTGGCACCTAGATATTTCATTTATGGCTGCATTGAGTTGATTCTACTCAACCAATCAATGGTTGGCACGATGCAATATTAACTAGCATACTTAATCACTGACAGAGATAGCAGCGGTTACTGACATGTTATGTTAACCAACACGCCTATTAACAAACAGTAGTAGCAGTATCAGCTGTAGTTGGCACGGCCATATCCAAGAGACCTACATCTCGCCACTTATATGAAAAAAGCTATGCAATAGAACAACAGCAACCGACGTCCTTTGCAAACAATTTTTACAATAAAAAACTTAGTTTTTGCAGTCAGCAGCCCTTCAAATTCCATTATATAAATATAACTGCACAAGAAGTTTCTAAATGAGAACTATAATACATTTTCCGGCTTGCTTGATTTTATAGAAAGTACTTTATAACGTGAGTATACGTACATTTTATACACACGTCTACTGTAGACTCACGTACGTCTATATACACGCATCAGCCACATTACGAAAATGTTGCTGTGAGACCTAATTGTCTGATCCAGAAACAGATATCAGAAGCATAAGAAAGATTTGTTGAGAGTAAAGGAACAGCTAATGTGTATATTTGGAGGTACATCATTGAAAAAGCAACGTATCTACAAGACCCGTACCAATGTTTCATTAATTACACAAAAGCCTTTGATATCTTGAAGAGATCATTAAAACCTTAGAAAATATAAATGAAGACAGAAAAGACTTACAAATTTTCAGAAACATAAATTAGCAATCAGAAATGAAAATAAAATAGGACAGTATGAGACATTGAGGAAACGAAAACGAAAAGGATGGGTGTGTTATCACCAAACCTGCATTTATTATACAACGAACTAATTATGCGATCTATTGACTATCTACCACTTATACAGAGAGAAGGACAAAACGTCAACAATACCTGATATGCAGGCGATAAATAGCTACAATAAAGATCTATATGTATTAGTTAGCACTATTAATGATGAGAGAGAAAACATGGGCAGAGGTCCGAAATTAGCAGGATATGAAAGAAAATATTACCAATTGGTAACAAAATACTTAATTAAACAACTCGTTAGTTTTAAATATTTGGGAACCATCATAACATCAGATGAGAAAAACTTCAAATCAAGTCAAGAATTAAATAATTCAAGGTTGTTTTTTTAAGATCAAACATATATTCTCTACAGACAGTAGACCGCGAAATGAAAATCACAAGAGCTGAGGAAACCCATGGGATGTCCTTTCTCATCATTCTTAGATGTGTTGCAGAGCATATTGAAGAATTGTCATTTGTGGATGAGGTTGTGGTACCATTAATGAGGGCTTTCGTGTATGAGTCAGGAAAAGTAGTTTGAAAGAAGAGCGAGAACGCTTGAAATAGTAGAGTCATATGAAGTTTAAAGTGAAGAAAAGCAGCAGTGGGCCCCTCGGGAAAGATAAGGTGATGGGAAAGCCATTTCAGGTAAATAATGAATGCATTCTATGGGTTTTTAAAAAGAAAGTGAAGAGTCTGGTACGTTGGTAGAAGTCCAACCTGAATGACAGGCATTTTGTGGTATAAAGATCTAGGAGCAAGTGAACAAGTGGCTTAGGCGGATAAAACATTGATTACTGGAAAGGCAAAGTTTTGGTGCTGTCAGTTTGGACTGTAACCAAGATTTATGTGGTAGCTGCTTAAGTATGAGTCAGCAGTTACAAGTGTTAAACGCGTGCAACAAAAACTAAATATTTATTTTAACACATGACTGGGAGTGCCAAGAACATTGTCCGTTGTAGTTCTCTTTATTCCTTCTGTCTGGAAATTGCGATTTCTTCTGACATCAGTGGTCGAAAGCGTGAAAAGTATTCTTGGTTATGATGATGACTACTCAAAACTGTGAGTTCACTAAAACCCTTTTCTACAGCTACATAACTATTATTAAGGTGCTGTGTAGCAAAATAGTAAAACTGCGGATAATATACATTGCGGTATCTAGTTATTGTCTTTATGTTCTAAGTTTAAATCCCACTGAGATGAATTTTTCCTTTCATCCTTCTGTGACTGACAGAATAAGAATCCCTCTAATACAGACTCCGATATAATTAACAGTTTCTTCCTCCCCGAATGTCCATCCTTTCACATATTATAAATTATTTTTGACTTATTTTAGTAATTTGTTTTTTGTACTGTTTTCTCATCAGTTATGCTTGGAGCAAATAAAAAAGGGCGTTTATTGGTAAGTCTTGTGGATTGGCAGAATCGTTAGAGCATCCGACAAGATGCCTTAGAGCATTTCTTGCAGTTCATTAAATTGTCTTTGGTTATCGTCTTCTTGTTTGAGCACTCTTCATATTAAGCTATTAAGCAACGTTCTTTGTTCGTGTCATTTTGTCGCATTTCTCTCTCTCTCTCTCTCTCTCTCTCTCTCTCTCTCTCTATATATATA